>NC_133334.1:98784961-99088961 GCF_042186555.1 Aquarana catesbeiana | reverse complement strand
CGCTGCTGCCCTGCGAATTTGGGGCAAATTTTATCCGATTGTGGTGCAAATTTTCATTGCGTTTTTTAAAATTTTTGTGACAAGTGCAAATTCTTCATGTGTTGGTACGAATCTACTGCAAAAATTGCAAATTGTTTGTCAAATTGGGAGGGGATTGCGATTTATGTCTGGCCAATAGGGATGAACTTCGTGTTCGAGTCGAACCCATGTTCGACTCGAACATCGGCTGTTCGCCCGTTCGCCGAATTGCGAATGATATGGGCCGTTCGCGCCAAATTCGTGTGGCGCGTCATGGCCCATAATTCACTGCGGCATGGCAGTGCATTGCTTGCTGATGATTGGCCAAGCATGCACTATGACCCACATGCTTGGCCAATCACAGCGCCGCCTGAACAAAGAGCCATAATTGGCCAAAGCCAAGGAGGCTTTGGCCAATTATGGCTCAGGGGATTTAGTACACGCCCCACACTATATAAGGCCGCCTGCACGGCGGCCCTGTGTAGTGTGTGTTCCGGCGTTCATTGAGAGAGAGAGAGAGACAGACAGTGTCATTTGATTTGAGTTAGATAGATTAGGCAGAACAGTCAGTCAGTTAGCTGCACTTACAGTGTATTGTGTATATATATGCATCCCAGGTGTTGCATATATATACACTGTATTCAGTTTAGCTAGATCCGTTCCTGTTATCTTCTAGACTATTTACATTTAGTGCAGTGCGTCCTGCTCACAGTGTTCAGCTAGATCCGTTCCTGTTATCTTCCTACTGACAGGCAGGCTTGTCTGGTTACAGTATATAAAGCTACCTGAAGAAAATTACTGGTGTTCTATTTGATCCTATTAGTACCACGGTCAGGCAGCTAGACTATTTACATTTAGTACAGTGCGTCCTGCTCACAGTGTTCAGCTAGATCTGTTCCTGTTATCTTCCTACTGACAGGCAGGCTTGTCTGGTTACAGTATATAAAGCTACCTGAAGAAAATTACTGGTGTTCTATTTGATCCTATTAGTACCACGGTCAGGCAGCTAGACTATTTACATTTAGTACAGTGCGTCCTGCTCACAGTGTTCAGCTAGATCCGTTCCTGTTATCTTCCTACTGACAGGCAGGCTTGTCTGGTTACAGTATATAAAGCTACCTGAAGAAAATTACTGGTGTTCTATTTGATCCTATTAGTACCACGGTCAGGCAGCTAGACTATTTACATTTAGTACAGTGCGTCCTGCTCACAGTGTTCAGCTAGATCCGTTCCTGTTATCTTCCTACTGACAGGCAGGCTTGTCTGGTTACAGTATATAAAGCTACCTGAAGAAAATTACTGGTGTTCTATTTGATCCTATTAGTACCACGGTCAGGCAGCTAGACTATTTACATTTAGTACAGTGCGTCCTGCTCACAGTGTTCAGCTAGATCCGTTCCTGTTATCTTCCTACTGACAGGCAGGCTTGTCTGGTTAGAGTATATAAAGCTACCTGAAGAAAATTACTGGTGTTCTATTTGATCCTATTAGTACCACGGTCAGGCAGCTAGACTATTTACATTTAGTACAGTGCGTCCTGCTCACAGTGTTCAGCTAGATCCGTTCCTGTTATCTTCCTACTGACAGGCAGGCTTGTCTGGTTACAGTATATAAAGCTACCTGAAGAAAATTACTGGTGTTCTATTTGATCCTATTAGTACCACGGTCAGGCAGCTAGACTATTTACATTTAGTACAGTGCGTCCTGCTCACAGTGTTCAGCTAGATCCGTTCCTGTTATCTTCCTACTGACAGGCAGGCTTGTCTGGTTACAGTATATAAAGCTACCTGAAGAAAATTACTGGTGTTCTATTTGATCCTATTAGTACCACGGTCAGGCAGCTAGACTATTTACATTTAGTACAGTGCGTCCTGCTCACAGTGTTCAGCTAGATCCGTTCCTGTTATCTTCCTACTGACAGGCAGGCTTGTCTGGTTACAGTATATAAAGCTACCTGAAGAAAATTACTGGTGTTCTATTTGATCCTATTAGTACCACGGTCAGGCAGCTAGACTATTTACATTTAGTACAGTGCGTCCTGCTCACAGTGTTCAGCTAGATCCGTTCCTGTTATCTTCCTACTGACAGGCAGGCTTGTCTGGTTACAGTATATAAAGCTACCTGAAGAAAATTACTGGTGTTCTATTTGATCCTATTAGTACTACGGTCAGGCAGCTAGACTATTTACATTTAGTACAGTGCGTCCTGCTCACAGTGTTCAGCTAGATCCGTTCCTGTTATCTTCCTACTGACAGGCAGGCTTGTCTGGTTACAGTATATAAAGCTACCTGAAGAAAATTACTGGTGTTCTATTTGATCCTATTAGTACTACGGTCAGGCAGCTAGACTATTTACATTTAGTACAGTGCGTCCTGCTCACAGTGTTCAGCTAGATCCGTTCCTGTTATCTTCCTACTGACAGGCAGGCTTGTCTGGTTACAGTATATAAAGCTACCTGAAGAAAATTACTGGTGTTCTATTTGATCCTATTAGTACCACGGTCAGGCAGCTAGACTATTTACATTTAGTACAGTGCGTCCTGCTCACAGTGTTCAGCTAGATCCGTTCCTGTTATCTTCCTACTGACAGGAAGGCTTGTCTGGTTACAGTATATAAAGCTACCTGAAGAAAATTACTGGTGTTCTATCCCAGCTTAGTGCAGCTACAGGCCATTAGTAGTTTGCGACAATGGCACCAACCTCCTCTCTGCCCTCCGACAGGGACAAATGACCCATGTGCCCTGTTTGGCTCACGTCCTTAACTTGGTGGTGAAGCGGTTCTTGGGCAGGTACCCGGGCTTACAGGATGTCCTGAGGCAGGCCAGGAGAGTCTGTGTGCATTTCCGCCGGTCATATAATGCCAGTGCTCGGCTGACGGACCTCCAAAAGGAATTTAACCTGCCCAAGAACCGCCTAATCTGTGACATGCCCACCAGGTGGAACTCAACATTGGCCATGCTGCAGCGGCTGCACACGCAGCAGAGGGCCATCAATGAGTACCTGTGCGACTATGGCACCAGGACAGGGTCAGGGGAGCTTGGTTTTTTTTCCCCACGCCAGTGGGCCATGATCAGGGATGCATGCACTGTCCTGTCACCATTCGAGGAGGCCACGAGGATGGTGAGCACTGACAGTGCATGCATCAGTGACACTGTCCCCCTTGTCCACCTGTTGGAGCACACGCTGCGTGGAATAATGGACAGGGCACTTGAGGCAGAACAGAGGCAGGAAGAGGAGGAGGAGGAGGAGGAGGAGGAGGAAGATTGTGTCAGTATGGAGGTGGAGCCTGGCACTCAGCATCAGCAGCAGTCTTTAAGGGATCAGTCCCAAGAAACACATGGACTTGTACGTGGCTGGGAGGAGGTGGCTGCGGACGTTGTCGTCCTTAGTGACCCAGAGGACTCCGGACCGAATGCCTCAGCAAACCTACGCTGCATGGCCTCCCTGATCCTGCAAAGCCTGCGTAAGGATCCTCGTATTCGTGGTATCAAGGAGAAGGACCAATACTGGCTGGCAACCCTCCTTGATCCACGTTACAAGGGTAAGGTTGCGGACCTTATCTTGCCATCGCAGAGGGAGCAGAGGATGAAACATCTTCGGGAGGCCTTGCAGAAAGGTCTGTGCAATGCGTTCCCAGAGACTGGGAGGTTACAAACTCCTGTTTCTGGACAACGTGTTGCTGAGGCTTCGGTCAGTCAAAGAAGGAGCGGTGGAGAAGGTGGCCGTCTGACCGATGCGTTCAGACAATTTTTTGGTCCGCAGCCCCAAGGTATGATCGGTTCCAGCAACCATCGCCAGCGTCTGTTTTACATGGTGCAGGAATACCTAGGGGCAAGATCAGACTTGGACACCTTTCCCACCGAAAATCCTCTGGGTTACTGGGTCTTGAGGATGGATCACTGGCCAGAGCTTGCACAGTATGCAATTGAGCTACTGGCCTGTCCTGCATCCAGCGTTCTTTCGGAACGCACATTCAGTGCTGCTGGAGGCGTGGTAACCGATCACAGGGTGCGTCTGTCCACCGACTCGGTCGATCGGCTGACCTTCATAAAAATGAATGAGTCTTGGATCACCACCAGCTACCAAGCACCTGGTGCTGATGTAACCGAATAATTTTTTTTGAAATCTCAGATCCCTTCAAAGACTGCCTATGCTGATGCTGAGTGACTATCCCTGAGTAATTATCCTCTTCCTCCTCAATCATCACGCTGATAGCTTGTAAGAACATTTTTGGTTCTGGGCGCCACCACCAGTGCCTAAGGCACAATTTTTCAGCCCCTGTTTAACAGGGGCGTGTTAATTACAATTTTTGATGTAATACTTTGCAGCAGGGCTCGTTCCTGCATTCCAACTAGAGTGTCTGTGAGGGGTTGCAGTGTTGTGGCACCAGCACCAGTGCCTAAGGCCCAATTTTTCTGCCCCTGTCTAACAGGGGCGTGTAATTACAATTTTTGATGCAATACTTTGCAGCAGGGCTCGTTCCTGCGTTCCAACTAGAGTGTCTGTGAGGGGTTGCAGTGTTGTGGCACCAGCACCAGTGCCTAAGGCCCAATTTTTCTGCCCCTGTCTAACAGGGGCGTGTAATTACAATTTTTGATGCAATACTTTGCAGCAGGGCTCGTTCCTGCGTTCCAACTAGAGTGTCTGTGAGGGGTTGCAGTGTTGTGGCACCAGCACCAGTGCCTAAGGCCCAATTTTTCTGCCCCTGTCTAACAGGGGCGTGTAATTACAATTTTTGATGCAATACTTTGCAGCAGGGCTCGTTCCTGCGTTCCAACTAGAGTGTCTGTAAGGGGTTGCAGTGTTGTGGCACCAGCACCAGTGCCTAAGGCCTAATTTTTCAGCTCCTGTTCAACAGGGGCATGTAATTACAATTCTTGATCTAATATTTCACAGCAGGGCCCTGTGAGGGCTTACAGTGTTGTGGCCACAGCAACACCTAAGGCCCAAATTTCTGCTGAGTATATAGGGCAGGACCCTACTTTCAAACATCTAACTTACAAACGACTCCTACTTGCAAACGGAAGGAGACAACAGGAAGTGAGATGAAATCTACCCCTAGGAAGGGAAATTCTCTCCTGTAAGAGTTAATATGGGAAAACAATTTCTCCTTTCCACTGATGCTTTCCAATCCTTGTTCCACAAAAAACCCAAATTTTCAAAAAACATTTTTCATTGGGACAAAAAGTGAGGTGAAATCTTCTGAAGAGGAGGAAAGACAGCAAAACAAATGTCACAGGGGTGATAACCCTTCCCTATGTTTTCCAAAAAGCTTAAAAAAGATTTTTTGGCTGGAGCTAAACGCTTTAAAAATTTACCCGTTCAAAATTACAAAGAGATTCTACTTAACAACAAACCTACAGTCCCTGTCTTGTTTGCACCGCCTGTATACTGCTGTTCAGAGTATATAGGGCCTTTCCTTATTTTAATTTGGGTGCGGGGTTCCCCTTAATATCCATACAAGACCCAAAGGGCCTGGTAATGGACTGGGGGGTACCCATGCCATTTGTCTCACTGATTTTCATCCATATTGCCATGACCCGACATGACATTAAACCCGCAAGCAGTTTTAAATGAGATTTTTTCCTTTAAAAATGACATTTGGTGCAGGGACTGTTCTAAACACGGGAAACACGAGCCACTTTACAGGCCTACTATAGACACACCCCAGGTACGATATTTAAAGGAATATTTCACTTTTTTTTTTTTTACTTTAAGCATCATTAAAATCACTGCTCCCGAAAAAACGGCCGTTTTTAAAAGTTTTTTTTGCATTGATACATGTCCCCTGGGGTAGGACCCGGGTCCCCAAAACCTTTTTAGGACAATACCATGCAAATTAGCCTTTAAAAGGAGCACTTTTGATTTCGAACGTTCGAGTCCCATAGACGTCAATGGGGTTCTAACGTTCGTGCGAACTTTCGGTCCGTTCGCAGGTTCTGGTGCGAACCGAACCGGGGGGTGTTCGGCTCATCCCTACTGGCCAATAGAACCCAGTGTGTATGCTGACGTTAAAATAGCTTTATAACTTCCTGTTCTCTTCCTGGTTTTATGTGTAGTGTGTAGTGTGTAGTGTGGAGCGTGGAATATTGTGTTTTTCATGTATCACCATTCTTTGCCCTCGGTTTTGGCAGCAGTAGCTACTGCTACTGCTGCAGTCATTATAAAAAAAAAAAAAGCCAGGATGAGGAGGAGGATGATGGTGACAAGTAGAAGATACTGGGTCCATCCTGTAAATGCAAATAGGGAGGAGAGAGGCCAGTTCAGGATCATCCATAATGATCTACGTGCACATGAAGAGAAATTTTTTAACTACACTCATATGTCAGTATGCAGGTGAGTAATTATGTGAAAGTTCTACTGAGAACCAATAAAATAACAGTAACTGGATAATCTGCCACAGGCATAATAAAACAACCGTGTGCACTGAAAGGCTTATAGATTATAAAAGGTCTGAGAACCATCATCTGTAAAATTTGTACATTGTAATGTGCAGTGGCATCAACATCAGATCTCAAGTGCAGTCAATATATTTAAATATTGAGATTGTCTGCTTTGGGGGCCATATTGAGGATGCATTTGAGACACAGTCGAGGCCAGTTGAGACATAGTTGAGGCCAGTTGAGACATAGTGGAGGCCACTTGAGCAATTTTTTTCCTTGATTTTTATCTATATTACCGGGAGCCAGCAATACATTACAGCTGCGAGCAAGTTTAAATTAAATTTTTTCCTTTAGAAATTTCATTTTGCTGCGGGACTGTAATGCCCCGTACACACCATAGGATTTCCGACGGAAAATGTTTGATAAGAGCTTGTAGTTGGAAATTCGGATCGTTTATAGGCTTCATCGGAAATTCCAATCGTGTGTACACAATTCACAAAGTTCGACACACAAAGTTCCACACATGCTCGGAATCAACTGGCTATTGAACTTCATTTTTCTCAGCTCGTCGTACGTGTTGTACGTCACCGTGTTCTTGATGTTGGGAATTTCCGACAAGATTTGTGTGTGTGTACGCAAGACAAGTTTAGGGCTTTCCTCACCAGTAAGACCCTGCCTAAATGAGCGTCAAAAGTCTTAATTTCCTATCACAAATTGGACACAACAAATAACCTTCGCTCTAAGCATTTTGACAAAAAGGGAAGTAAACACTCTGGGCCGGTTCACGCTGCTGCCCTGCGAATTTGGGGCAAATTTTATCCGATTGTGGTGCAAATTTTCATTGCGTTTTTTAAAATTTTTGTGACAAGTGCAAATTCTTCATGTGTTGGTACGAATCTACTGCAAAAATTGCAAATTGTTTGTCAAATTGGGAGGGGATTGCGATTTATGTCTGGCCAATAGAACCCAGTGTGTATGCTGACGTTAAAATAGCTTTATAACTTCCTGTTCTCTTCCTGGTTTTATGTGTAGTGTGTAGTGTGGAGGGTGGAGCGTGGAATATTGTGTTTTTCATGTATCACCATTCTTACGCAAGACAAGTTTGAGCCAACATCCGTCGGAAAAAAAACATGGATTTTAATGTCGGAAAATGCTATTGTGTGTACAGGGCATTAAACACATGAGACAGATCCGGTAATTTACAGGCAGACTAAGGGGCCCCCAGGGAAGGTTTTAAAAAATATTTAATTCTTATTGTTTCACTTTAAGCATTCTTAAAATCACTGCTCCTGAAAAAACGGTTGTTTTTAAAACTTTTTTTCGCATTGATACATGTCTCCTATGGCAGTACCTGGGTTCCCATTGACTTTTTATGGCAACAATTTGCATATAAGCCTTTAGAAATGGGCACTTTCCATTTTTCATGTTCGTGTCCCATAGACTTTAACAATGTTTGCATGTTCACACACATTTTTTGCCTGTTCGCATGTTCTGGTGCAAACCGAACGTGGGGGTGTTTGGCTCATCTCTAATAAGAACGCATGAAAAGCAAAACTAAATAACTATGGATGGGCGAGCAGTTCGGGCCAAACATATGTTTGGCACGAACATCACCCGTTCTGGTGTTTGCTGAACAATGTACTCCATGCTCATTCACATGGGGGGGGGGGGTTGGAATCTGGGGGCCCCATTGTTAAAGAGGGGCTTCTAGATTCTGATAAGCCCTCTGCCTGTAGACCCCCACAACCACAACCCAGGGTTTAAGGGGTTGAGGTCCTTGTCCCAAACAGCATGGGGACAAGGTGCTTTGGGGTGGGGTGTCAGAATTTTCCCAATATGCGGGAATAGGCACTATGAAGAACTCTGTAAATTGGAGGGGTTTGAGCACTGGCGTTCTAAAGGAATACAATATATTCCTCGGCTCTATGCTCAAAATGTTATGTGGCCTTTTCAAGAGTTACAGGAGTCTTACCAATTGCCCCATAATAATTTTTATAAATATTTACAATTACGACATGCGGCCCATTCACAGTTCAAAGATGTCAGGAGGAATATTATTATTATTATTATAATTAAACAGGATTTATATAGCGCCAACAGTTTGCGTAGTGCTTTACAACATGAGGGCAGACAGTACACTTACAATACAAATCAATACAGGAGGAATCAGAGGGCCCTGCTCGTTAGAGCTTACAATCTAGAGGGGAGGGTCAAGTGGGAACAAAAGGTAATAACTGTGGGGGGTGAGCTGATGGAGAGAATTAAAAAACAGTTGTTAGGTGTGGGTAGGGTAGGCTTCTCTGAAGAGAAAGGTTTTCAGGGATCGTCTAAAAGCTAATCGAGTAGGAGATAAGTGGACAGATTGGGGTAAGGCATTCCATAGGATTGGAGAGGCTTTGGAAAAGTCCTGGAGACGAGCATGGGAGGAGGTGATGAGGGAGCTAGAGAGCAGAAGGTCTTGAGAGGAACGAAGAGAACGAGTAGGTTGGTATTTAGAGACTAGGCTAGCGATGTAGCTGGGGGCTAAATTGTGGATGGCTTTGTACGTAGTTGTTAGTATTTTGAATTTAATTCTTTAGCTGACCGGAAGCCAGCGGAGGGATTGACAGAGAGGGGTAGCAGAGACAGTGCGATTGGTAAGGTGGATGAGTCTGGCAGCAGCAGTCATGATGGATTGAAGAGGTGATAGACTATGTAGAGGTAAACCAATGAGAAGGGAGTTGCAGTAGTCGAGGCAAGAGATGACCAGCGAGTGAATTAAGAGCTTTGTTGTGTCATTGGTTAGAAAGGGGCGTATTTTGGAGATGTTGCGGAGGTTGAGGCGGCAGGATTTGGACAGTGTTTGGACGTGGTGCTTGAAGGAAAGTTCAGAGTCCAGGACTACAACTAGAACCTTGGCATGTGGGGATGGGCTAATAGTTGTGCCATCGATTTTAACCGAGAGATCAGGGGAAGGGGCATATGGGGGAGTAAAAATTATAAGTTCGGTTTTGGATAGATTGAGTTTGAGGAAGTGGTGTGACATCCAGACTGATATATCTGATAGTAAATTAGTGATACGTGAGGAGACAGAGGGAATGAGCTGAGGGGTAGAGAAATAGATTTGGGTGTCGTCAGCGTAGAGGTGGTGTTGGAAGCCATGGGATGCTATCAGCTGACCCAGGGAGGAGGTGTAGATTGAAAATAGGAGAGGTCCAAGAACAGAACCTTGGGGGACCCCAACTGAGAAAAGAAGAGGAAGTAGAGTTGTAGGAAACGCTAAAGGTGCAGTTGGATGAATAGGAAGAGAACCAGCAAAGAGTACAGTCACGGAATATAAGATCTATGCCACTGCTATCCTTATTGGCAGGGGCTATAGGAAAAAAGGCCTAAATTCATTAGTCTATATTCAACTTATGATGAAGTATCAAGATATTTTAGACAGCCCAGGTAGAAAGAGCTGGGAGAAAGATCTGGGGGTCATATCGGAGGAAGAATGGCAAACAATCCTGAAAAGGGCCCCGTTGGTATCTTTATCACCTACACAATGCTTATCCCAGGTAAAATTATCCCTTATCCCGGTAAAGTTATATAAATGGAGGCGGGGTGAAACCCCCGGATTGCCCACGGTGTAAGCAATCCCCGGCTGACTTGCTCCATATGTTGTGGAAATGCCCCAAAATGGTCTGATACTGGCGAGAGGTGGTGACCACAATTATTGGAGCCTATAATACTCATATTGAAGTGGAACCTAAGATCTGCCTACTGGGTTACTTTAATAAAGAGTTATATCCAAGGGAAACGTTAATACCAATTGGTGGATTATTATTTATAGCTCGCAAGCTAATTGCTAAAAAATGGATGTCTCCTAGTTTACCAGTATTTGAGGAATGGCATTCCCAGGTAAATGATACCATACTAATGGAACAAGTTTATCAGAATAGGGGTACACTAGATATATTAGCTAAGCTGTGGGGACCCTGGTTAACAGCTCCACATCTGGCTTTATTTTCCTTGGCCTCTTCTAGAACATCATAGAATGATCTATGAGGTAATAGATAGGCAAATATGGGCTGGATATGATGCTTTAAACTGTATGGGAGGACTGATAGTGGTGGTCTGGGGAGGTGGAGGAGGGGGGTGATGGTGTTTTTTGGGGGGTTTTTTTGTGTGGTATATTGATATTTTGGTGATTGTCTGAAATAAGAGATTGGGATTTAAAAAAATATATTTTGTAGAATTAGTGTTTTGTTTTGATGCTTTGATGTTTGTATGTAAAACTGTAAAAAACTTGAATAAAAAGTTAAGGTTGAAATAATATTTCACAGCAGGGCCTGTTCCTGCGCCCAACAAGAGTATTGCCCCGTACACACGGTTGGATTTTCCGATGGAAAATGTCCGATCGGAGCGTGTTGTCAGAAATTCCGACCGTGTGTGGGCTCCATCGGACATTTTCCATCGGATTTTCCGACACACAAAGTTGGACAGCAGGAGATAAAATTTTCCAACAACAAAATCCGATCGCGTCAATTCCGACCATGTGTGGCCTGTTCCGACGCACAAAGTGCCACGCATGCTCAGAAGAAATTCCGAGACGGAACAGCTCATTCTGGTAAACTTAGCGTTCGCAATGGATACAGCACTTTCGTCACGCTGCAATGTTCAAAATGGTTTAATACAGCGCACTCTCTTCTTCTTTATAATGTGACAAGAATTAAGTAGTTTTGCTGCTCATATTCACACACACTTCTCACAAACTTCTTTCGTTAATATTTATTGGGATTCCCTCAATATATTTTGATTTCTCACATCTGACAACATAATTTTGTTGTATTTTATTTATTTTTTTTGGCTTTAATGTAGATTCTTTTTTTGTGTTTGTATTTTTTTGAAGGGTGTTTTTTTTTTTTGATTTTTATTTGTACTCCCGAAAATGTTTGTGTGTGTTTTTTGGGTCAAGTTACCACAACACCATTGATATGTTGTTCTATTTAATCTGTAGGAGATTGTTTGGTGTTGTTGTCTCTTGTTAATTTCACATTTTATGTTAGAAATGTACCTGAATCGTCACCAACAAACTGTCCTTTTTGGATGAAAACACACACAGAAGAGTAGAATTTCCCCCCAAAATTTATTAAGGGCTCACAACTAAACAAAGAGGGAGGCAACGCTGGAGAAATTGCAGAAGTGGGTGAAGCCTTGGACCCCCAGGGCAGACATCAATTATTTAAAAGCAAAATTGGTGGCCTGAGGAGTCCATATCTAAGGGAGGGCAGTCTGGTCCAGAAGTCCCAGAGATCCGGAAAGCAGCAGATGACATCTGTGTCCCCAGACTGTGGTCATACGAGAGACTGCAGCTTCTGTCAGACCAGACTGAACCCAGGGCCATCACTCTTTGGTCTTCCTTCCACGCTTCCTTCCACATGGTGGCTCTGGTGGTGGAGTTGTGGCAGCAGGAGGAGGAGGAGGAGGATCGTCCATCTCAATGACATCCGTCTTGGGTGTTAGTTCCCCACTCACCCCCTTATGTAGGACTTTATAAATAAGGACCTCAGAGAGCCTGCTTTGGCCCTCCTGCATGCCCTGCAATTTGGTGGCAGCCATGCAGGCAAAGGCCTCTTCAGGAGTGGGGAAGGCTCTGAGGGACGCAGAAGCCTCCTGGATCAGCCTGAGTGCTGAATCCTGCACGGGACTCGGAGTGGCCTTCCTGGCTCGTTTATGTGGCAGGCGGAGGGGAGGGACCTGAGACTCAGTCAGGCTGTGACTGGTCCCAGGCTTCTCTTGGCTGCCACTTAGCCCCGCCTCCTCCTGGCTGCCACTAATCCCCGCCTCCTCCTGGCTGCCACATTCCACAAACTCCTCCTGGCTGAGGTCTTCCTGTGTATGAAAAAGGTACATAGTTTTAGTATTTTATTCATCAATCACACACAATTTTCACCTCCTGACTGCTGCAAATTGAATGTTAACAAATATAACAGACTATCATTCTGAGCCCAGCATTTTTCATTCTTGTCCCAATTTTGGGTGCCCACTACTGTCTATTGATATGTAAAACACTTTTTTCAATCAGCAATTAGTGATCAATAATAACATCTAGTAAACATAATTTCTTTATTGACCAGAAATGAGTAGAAGAATGCTATACCTGGCTCCAGCTGGGCTCCTCCACTTCTTCCTGGCTGGAAGGCCCAGGTTGGACATCGGAAGCCTCAGCTGGGGTGGAAGGAAGCGTGGAAGGAAGAGTAGAGAGGGATTCCCTGACTTCAGTGTGGTCTGACAGAAATCGCAGTCTCTCATAGTACCACAGCCTGGGGACATAAACGTCATCTGCTGCAGCTCCTGATCTCTGGGAATCTGTGACCTTCTTGCGCTCCCTAAGATATGTGCTCCTCAGGCCACCAATTTTAGCTTTTAAATAAGGGATGGTTGCTGTGGGGACCACCGGCTTCACCAACTCCAGCAGTTTCTCCAGCACTGCCTGCCTCTTCTGTTTGTGGTTATAATGGGGATGTCTCACTTGCCACAGACAGGGCAGCTCCCTGTACTTGTCTATGAACAGGGGCAGGAAATTGTGGTCGTTGAACCCATCCATTTTCTCTGCAAGACACAACACAAGACAAACCCTAATGTAAGGCCAAACTCCCCTAATTTTGTTACAATATAGGCTTCGAAGCAGTATAGGCCCAAGTTTAGATCTTACCTTCGTTATCACGATCGGCGTCTCCGATGCTCCTTCCTCCGCTCACAGATCGTACGTAAGACGCACGTGTGTTACGCTTTATACACACTGCACATGCGTATAACTCCGCCCGCCCCTGACGTTCTTTCTAGTATATTCCCCGCCCCTTTTCGTTCGGCACAGTGGGGGAAGAGCACATGGCGGATAGACAGCAGGTGCGTGCTAATTGTAGCAACGAGGAGGAGGAGGAAAGGCCGGAGCCTGAAACGTCCCGATCCAGAAGGAGATTTAAGGACTCAAATATGTCCTTTGGGGAGATGTTGGAAATGGTGGACATCCTGAAGAAGGCCGACTATGATGGAAAGTATGGGCCTTACCCCAACCCCAATGTCCGAAAGGCCAAGATCATGGCGAAAGTGGTCAGGAGTCTGCACCGGAAATTCGGGGTACGACAATCGAAAGATCAGCTCAGGACCTGAAATTACGAGAACATGAGCAGTACAGAAAGATCCGGAGAGTGCTGCAAAAAAGTAAGTAGTTGTGCTGTGTTCCTATTCTTTTTGTGTTTATTACGTTCGTGCTGCTCCATGTGCTTTTAGGAACTGTTGTACAAATTAAAATGGCAACTTTCATGTTCATGGGCACATTATTCGTTCGGATCAAACATTTTTCGTTCCAAATATAAAATACCATTGTTTAGCCCATATGCATTTGGCCACCATTTTGACGCCCTATACTTGTCTTCAAAGAATTGGGTTGTGTAGATGGCTTTGTTACTAGAATGAAATTCAAACTAGATTCTGTGTAAGGAGAGGACACTCAGCAGCTGTTTTCACATCTGGACACTGGAGCACTAGTGTGGGACACAAAAACACCATTTTTATTAGGGGGGCCACACAGGTGCTCCAGTGTATACTATAGGGGGGTCTCCATCTGTGAAGCTCACACTAAACAGGTAAAGTATTGCAGGTTGACAAAGGGCATTCAAAAAATTACAACTTGGAACTCTGCTAAAATTGACAATTGTACCCCACTTCCAAGCAATGTTTCCTATTTATAGTTCTGACATTAAATATCTGTGTGCTAATTATACCATTTTGTTTCACATAGGGGAGAAAAGACTCGGAGGACATCCCTCATCTGAGGGATGTCTGGAAGAAGGGGAAATCCCCCCAACACAAGCTGAGCAGGAGGAAGAAGACGTGGTGGAACTAGTCACCACAACAGGTGAGTGTCTGCGACCACAGGCTCAGATAAGAGATGGATGGCGGCATTTTTTGAAACCAAATTTATTTTGGGGTTCCTCTCTTTTTAGGTGATCGTGAGGTTGTGGATGAAGATCCTTTCACATCAGAAAGTGCCCAGATCCTGATCGGGGAGATCATGGGGTGTAATTTACAATTGGAAATCATCAAGCAAAACATCAATGATGTTATTCCAAAATATAAAAACATCATTGATGTTTTGGGGCGAGTTTAAAACCCCTCCAAATCACTTTCTTCTTTTGTGTGCTACAATGTGCTAAATGTTTTTGTGATTTTTCCCAAAGCCAAATTTGGAGGATGCACACAGTGTGTCAACATGTGCTATCTGCCATCACGGGAGATCAATGAACGCGTTTTGGGGGTGCAACCCCTTCCTCAATAATAAAGTAGCGGTGAGGAAGGGCTTGCTCCCCCAAAACACATCCCTTGATCCCCCGTGATGGCAGGTAGCACATGTTGACATTGGGAAATTTGTGTGCATCTTCCAAATTTGGCTTTTCCAGGGGTGATTTCCCCCCATCTGAATATCAAACACAGTTCCTAAATACTCATGTCTGATATTGCCTTCAAGTTCTACCAAATGTGAACTTTGTAAGATCAAGATTTGTGTCTTTCTTGTTGGTTTTACACAGGCCTGTTTTATCTAAAATGGACATTTTGATTTTGGATAATGCCACCACAAAAATTGGTATACAAAAAACATGTTGGTTTGTGTGTAAAACCTTTGGTAAATGCACATGTGATTGTGCAGGTATTAAAAAGATTGTTAATCAAGAATGTGTGGATTATTGTCTCAACGCTACAACACTTTTGGGGTGATGTAATTGCTGTTTTATGAGAAAATGGGGGTTATTTCCTAAGGGCAAATCCACTTTGCACTACAAGTGCAGTTTCAGTGCAGTTGCAAGTGCACTTGTAGTGAAATGTGTTTTTGCATTTAGTAAATAACAGCCAACAGTGCTTTGTATAATAAGGTTACACAATCACGACATTTTCTGCACTCCAAACATTTCTGTCAGGGTCAGCTAAAACAAACACAAGCAGTAAATGTCCACAAAGATTTATAAAAATGCTTCACAGATTGTCTGGCATATTGATGGCCCCACTACCCACAAAGAACTCCTGGTATCGTAACCGGACATCATGGGCACTCAGGGAGGGCAAGCCAGGACGGCCGCTTTCAAGCGCCGTCAGTGTGGTTTGATGTATCATTCCGGCCTCAGGCCCAACTGAGCCAGCATAGTTGGCCGAATGTTTCCTTAAAAAGTTATGGAGAACACAGCACGCAAGTATAATATGGTTCAGTTTATACTCCGCCATATGGATGGGTGTCATAAATAGGCGGAACCGGCTGGCCAGGATTCCAAATGTGTTCTCCACCACTCTTCGGGCTCTGGCCAGCCGGTAATTAAAAACCCTCTGTTCCGGGGTGAGGGTCCTCATTGGGAATGGCCGCATCAGGTGGTCCCCCAGCGCAAACGCTTCATCAGCAACGAACACCAATGGGAGTCCTTCCACATTGTCCTCTGGAGCTGGCAAGTCCAAGCTGCCATTCTGGAGACACCTGTAAAACTCCGTCTGGGCGATCGATGACTCCACCATCGGACATCCGGCCATTCTTCCCCACGTCCACATACAAGAAGTCGTAATTAGCCGACACCACCGCCAACATCACTATACTATTGAACCCCTTGTAATTATAATAGTACGACCCCGAGTTGGGTGGTGGGATGATGTGGACATGTTTCCCATCAATTGCCCCTCCGCAGATAGGAAAGTCCCACCGCTCGGCAAAGTGGGAGGCCACAGTCTGCCATTCCTGTGGCGTGGAAGGAAACTGTTGAGGAAAAAACAATAAACATTACAATTTTTACTCAGAAACATGGCAAGCAGATTATACACAAACATTATGGGGCAACCTCCAGATAGCATTTATTAAGGGGAATTTAACAACGCCAAAGTATAAGGTACACCTATCATATTCCCCCTCCCCCCCCCTCATGGGCCATTTCTAACATTATAGGGGGTGTGTGTAAATCTTGGACAGGTAACCCTCTTCACTTCATTGAGAGATGAATGCCTAAATAATGGGTATTACTTTGAACAGCCCCTCCTTAGTTACACTATTGGCAGACCACTGGACAGGTAAGAAGTGTCATAATACAAAGATATAAATACACATTGTACACATTTGAGGACATTTGGACATTCTGCTATTACCTATCAAGATAATAATAGGATACAAAAACTTTAAACAGTACCATTTGAAAGTATACAGGCAGGCCCTTGCACTACATGCTTTGGGGAATTCATCCATAAATCTGAGCACTAAAGAGGTGGGTATAGTGTGTATGGGTTTGGCAAAGTCAGCAGATAGATGATTGAGGATAGATAGAGAATTGGGATCAGCTGACTTAGCAGTTTGGGGAGGGAGGGTTACTAAAAATTTTGGGGGGACACCACCAAAAAAAAAATCTGGCACTCTGCCTGAATTTAAATCAAAAATAACATTTCCAAACATTTTAGGGGGTGTTTGGGGTAAAGCACTACTATGGAGCTGATAAAATACATTGTTAAGTGACTACATGAGGTGAATATAGGGCAGGAGACACCATGCTGGGGAGGTCAGTGAAGGGCAAATATGTATGAAGGACATAAAATAATAATTACATAAAAATCCAGCATGCATGAGGACAAAGGTGACATTCACAGCATATTACAATCATGGTAATTAGGGAATGAGGAAAGAAATATAATATATTATCAAACATTCAATACAATAAAATGTGATATTAAAGCATAAAAATCTTACCTTCATATACTCCTTCTGCAGGACCTGGATGATGGCAGAACAGGTCTCTGGGATAATGATCCCCAGAGCCTGGGGGGAGATGCCTGTCGAGAACTTCAAGTCCTGCAGACTTCTCCCTGTGGCCAAATACCGCAAGGTAGCGACCAACGTCTGCTCCGGAGTGATGGCTTGCCTCATGCAGGTATCCTGCCTGCTGATATAGGGGGTCAGCGAAGCCAACAAACGGTGAAACACGGGGTCCGTCATCCTGAGAAAGTTCCTGAAATCATCAGGATTATTCTCACGGATCTCACGGAGCAAAGGCATATGAGAGAACTGGTCACGCTGAAGCAACCAATTCTTGGTCCATGAACTCCTCCCCACCCTGTTCATGGACTGGACTTGTGTCAAGGTCAGGACCCCAACACCAAGCCCCCGCACAGAATGAACTCTACGAGGAGTACGCATACGAAACATGGCTAGAAAACGGTCGGCTGCTCAGAACGAAGTAACAGAACGCACTGAAGAACAGCAAGGCCTGTGAAGAGCGACCTGAAAAACAGTAACGAACGAACAAGAATACAATGACTACCTAAAGTCACGCGGAACTTGCTGCACGCACTGAAGAGCAGATACAAACCCACAAGCACAAACTGAACGGCAGAAAACGATCTGAAAGCCACGAGTCTGAAAAAGCACAAATCGTCTCTCACCAAACTTTTACTAACACGAGATTAGCAAAAGGAGCCCAAAGGGTGCCGCGCTTGGTTCTGAACCGGCCTTTTCTAGTCTCGTCGTACGTGGTGTACGTGACCGCATGGTTGGCGATCGGAAATTCTGACAACTTTGTGCGACCGTGTGTAGGCAAAACAAATTTGAGCCAACATCCGTCGGAAAAAATCCTAGGATTTTGTTGTCGGAATGTCCGAACAAAGTCCAACCGTGTGTACGCCCTATAACTGTGAGGGCTTACAGTGTTCTGGTGCCACCAAAACCAAAGGCCCAATTTTTATGCCCCTATTTAACAGGGGCATGTAATTACAATTTTTCATATAATATTTCACAGCAGGGCCTGTTCCTGCACCCAACAACAGTAACTGTGAGGGCTTACAGTGTACTGGCGCCACCAAAACCAAAGGCCCAATTTTTCTGCCCCTGTTTAACAGGGCCATGTCATTTCAATTTTTGATATAATATTTCACAGTGGGGCCCGTTCTTGCCCCCAACAAGAGTAACTGTGAGGGGTTACAGTGTTCTGGTACCACCAACACCTAAGGCCCAGTTTTTCTGCAGAGTATATAGGGCAGGCCGTATAGTGTATATATATTGCTGTTCAGAGTATATAGTGCCTGGGGGCCTGGGGGACCTCCACGCCATTTTAAAAAAAAGATTTGGTGCGGTGTTACCCTTAATATCCATACCAGACCTGAAGGGCCTGGTATGGATATGAGGGGGGGGACATCCAAGCCATTTTTTTTGGTATTTTTGGTATTTTTATCTATTTTTATCTATATTGCCGGGATCCGACAATACATTACAGCCGTGAGCAGTTTTGGAATTACATTTTTTCCTTTAGAAATGTAATTTGTGGTACTGTTATAAACATGGAAAGGATGCGCTACTTTACAGGCATACTAAGGACATCCCCAGGCCCGATATATAAAATAATATTTCATTTTTATTGTTTCACTTTAAGCACGATTTCACTTTAAGCATTATTAAAATCACTGCTTCTGGGAAAACGGTCGTTTTTAAAACTTTTTTTGCATTGATACATGCCCCCTGGGGCAGTACCCGGGTCCCCAAACACTTTTTATGGCAATAACTTGCATATAAGCCTTTAAAATGAGCACTTTTGATTTTTCACGTTCGCGTCCCATAGACTTTAACGTGTTCACATGTTCGCCTATTCGCCTGTTCTGCTACGAACCGAACCGGGGGGGGGGGGGGGGTGTTTGGCTCATCCCTCATATACACATATAGTATATTGTTCAAATATTTTTCATTTTGGATCCTTGCATTAATCTAGTAATGAATTGCATAATATCTATACTTAATTTTAAAAGAACCAGTCTTATATACTGTATATTCTAGTCCAAAATTGTTTTTTATTTTTATTCTTATGTTTACTTTTGTGTAATACCTCCTGATTGCTATTTTAGGCCCGTAACCATCTATGGTTGGGAGTGATCCTGTTTGGCCTTCATTGTGCTGTGGGTTTGGTGCGAAGAAGTTAAGCAACAGGACCTGGGAGCTAGTGGTGATCACTCTAGTAAGGGTGCCTACTACAGTGATTTACAGCTTCCACAGGGATCTTCCAAGTATGAGGTGGACACTTACATTGCTCCAAGCCGGACCAATGTAACAACACAAAACTAACTATACCTAAACTGTAGCTTTAAACTTACACAATGGGTGACAGGTCGAACCACAGCATGGCTTCTAGAGTGGAGCTCAACTGGGGGGACATCACATATAGGTCATGCGGGAAGCAATTAAAGGAGAAGTACAGCCAAAAGTCATTTGGCTGTACTTCTCCTGTGGATCACAGGAGTGCAGTCCATTTTGCACTCCTGTGACCCTTTTTTAGCAGACATGTCTGCTGATGTCACAGAGCTGTCCAAGCTCGGAAAGGATCACGACCAAATGGGCAGGATCCGCCCAGATCCCTGGACTGGCATCGAGGTCAGCTTCTCAGTGAGCCACATAAAAGCCTGAGTCGGCTGCTGCCACACCCTCCACAGCCCAGCGCTTCAGTGAGCGAGAGGGGGCAGGGCAGAGACCTGGTGACTGACAGTCATAAGCTCTCTGCTCAGGGACCCATGAGAACCAAGTGATCGGTGGTGTTTGATCTCCTGGTCTCAGACTGATTCTGCATCCACCTAGGTAAGTGTAAAAAAGTCCAATACTTCTCTTTTAAGCAACGGGGCAGCTGCTCAACACAGGACCTGGAAGCTAGTGGTGACCACTAAAATAGGGGGGCCTACTACAGGGATTTATAGCTTCCACAGGGAACTATGATGTGCATAGTTACATTGCTCCTTGCTGGACCGATGTAACAATACAAAAATATGCATACCTTAACTTCAGCTTTAAACTTACAAACGTGACCCTGGCAGGACTTAATACTATTCACAATAAGTGCTAGTGGGGGTAATGACACCAAACGTATCTAGAAGGGTAATATACTGTATGACTTGCATAAAAGGGTATACTGGTATAAAATAGTATGAACATGTTGCCATTAAAAAGGTATGGGAAAGATAAGGAGTGGAGGAAAAAGTGATACCGCTCAAGGAGTATCAATGAGCCATAACCCAGAGTGAATACAGAGAAAAAAAATAAATAATAAATTTAAATGATAAAACAAATATTGCAAAATCCATAATGTATGTTGCCCAGAGGGGCAAAGTGGCAGTGATTACTTTTATACTTGTCATACCCCCACTATCACTAATTGTTTACATGGAGACTTGTATGTTTTAGGGACACTTTGTTAGAGTCCGTTCTGCATATGGGTCCCCATACCTCAGCTCCCGGGACAGACAAATCACAGCAGCCCTTTTCTTGCAGTTCGCATGGCTTTGACCTTAGCCCTATGTAAGTAATGATGATTGGATATTTCTTTCCTCCTTTATGCAATCCTTCTCTGATCTCTGAGTTTAATGTCAGACCACATTGGTATTTACATATATACATATAATTTCTTCTCAGACATGTTGACACACCCTCTCCTGAGGAAGTGGCTTTTGCTGCGAAACACGTTGAATTTTTGCCTATTCAAAAACTATAAAGAAAACTCCAAAAATATTAAACATCTAAAATAAAAGCAGCAGTTCAGTAGGAAATGTGAATATTGTATGTTATTTTCCAAATTAACATACTGGAGAATTCATATGTTTATAAATAATAACACTTATAGGATCACATAGTTTTGTAAACATTATACAATTTCCTGTGATTTTATATGGTCATTGAACTGCTTTGTTGAGTTAGAACACCTTATAAACCAATGTGGCTACATTTAAGATAGGAGTTATAAATAGGTCAGCCACGTGCCGACCAGGCTTTTTCTGGAATTTTTTGTTCACAAGTTTAAATCAGTATTTTTTGATAGAAAATGACTTATAACCCCCAAACATTATACATTTTTTTAGCAGAGAGTCTGGGGGGAAAAATGGTGGTCTTTGCAATTTTTTATGTCATACATTATTTGTAGTTTTGCAAACACGATTTTTTTGGAAAAAATACACTTTAATGAATTTTAAAAAGAAGCAAATAGTTACCCCAATTTTTTTGTATAATGTTATAGATGATGTTATGCTGAGTAAATAGATACCTATTGTGTCACGCTTTAAAAGTGTGCACGCTCGTGGAATGTCAACAAAATCTGGTACTTAAAAATCTCCATTGGCAAGACTTTAAATGCCTTTTTTGAGTTATAGAGGAGGTCTACAGTTAGATATATTGCTCTTGCTCTAACGTTTACGCCCATACTGTGGTTTGAATACTGTTTACATATGCGTGAGCTACTTGCGTATGCATTCGCTTCTACGGGTGAGCAAGGAGGGATTGGGGCGCCTTTAATTTTTTTATTATTATTATTTATTTTATTTTTTATTTTTTATTTTTACACTTTTCCTTAATTTTTTTTTTTATCGCTTTTATTTCTATTACAAGGAATGTAAACATCCCTTGTATTAGAAATAATCCTGACAGGCCCTCTTTAAAAAGACCCCAGATCTCTTCTTTACCTTTAGGCTGGGTTCACACCTATGCAAATTGGATGCGGGTTTACCGCATCCAATTCGCATGTCAGAGATTGTGACCGGCTCTCTATGGAGCCAGTTCACATATCTCAGCTGAAGCTCCTGTGCAAATTTGCACAGGGGTCCTATGCGTCTTTTGGTCTGTTTCAGGTCCGAATTCAGAAAATAAATTTAGGCTGAAATCTGACTGAAACGGTAAATGGGGATGCACCAGACCCCTGCTGTGAGACGCATCCAGGAATATTGTGAACCCAGCCTTAAAAGAAAAAGATAAAAAATACTTTTTTTAATCTTTCGCTTTAATTTTTTTTTTTTCAAGTCTGGACCAGAAGTGAAGTCATGATGTTGCTCCAGTCCTTCAAGGCCATAGAGTCGATCAAAGAGTGTTAACTCTTTGATCGCCTAGGGAAGCAGCTGAACACACCGTTGGATCATTGCTCTGGTGAACTGGCGGAAATGATAAGCATGGTCGGTGAGCTCATGAGCCCCTTGGATTGGTTTCATGAGAAAGCCAGCTGCCTGCTGAAAAAAAAGGTACTGGGGTTATAGCTGATATCCTTAGCCATTATCTTGGTAAACCGCTTGCAGACAGCAACATATATATAATGGAACTAGCAGGATATTGCTAGTTCAGCAAAGGCTAATTACAGGCAGTCCCTTGATAAAAGTAGCATTTTGAGTGAACAGCATGACTTTCCTTCTGTTTCCCTGTGGCCACTGATCCTAGCTCCACTTGCTTGCAGAAATACTAGCCCACCTGGCTGCCACCAGCCACGCCTGGCTGATCTATCTCCCAGTCCTCCCGACTGACTTTCTGCCCCAGTCTTGCCTGACTGGCACACACACATGGATACCTACCTTGGCAAGGTTAGATGAAGACTTTGCACTACGCAGTCTTCAAAAAAGCACTGTAGCATCTGATAGTTATTCCCCTTGTCATGTCCCTGCACCCTGCTGATCTACTCAATGTTTCTCCTTGCATGAATCCTTCCACTGCCTCCTTTGTTAGGATGCTTCCAGTCCAGCTTTCCTAAACACCCAAAGACATAAAAAGAGAGAGGGGCGCACCGGCCATGTGCATTATCTTTTGTAAAACATTTATTGAATAAAATAATAAAAGAAATTACTCACAAGCAGTTGTAAAATCAGGTGCCATAAAACTCGAGCAACAACAAGCAGCAAGTAGTTATAGTGATGAGCGAAGCCTTCCAAAGGTCTTAGAGGAACATACAGGCATCACTACTAGCTAACGCGTTTCGAAGGGCACGTCCCTTCTTCATCAGAGCTCAGCAGTGAACCCTCCTTCAGTGGTCCCTGTATATATAGTGTATGTGCCAAAAAAGCACAGCCAATGGAGTAGGGAGGGCACATGGGGCCCCTCCCCCTCAGTGGATCCCTCCCTCATAGGCCTCTCACTTGTACAAATGGATAGATAATAATTAATTGATATAATGAAATAAAGGAATGAATTGATATAGATAAATATATAATATAATAAAAATGATATAAAATATAGATGTAAATAGTGTTAATAGAAATATAAAATCTAAATGAGTATCACTGTGGTTGAATACTACCAAAAAGCCACAACAAAGGCTAACCGTAGGTGTACATAACAAACAGTGACAAGGGCAAGATGCAATAGATCACAGAAAAATGCAGAGTGGCACAGGCTAAGGAAAACTTGTTGGCAGGGAAAGGAGCCATATACTTAGCAGGCTAGCGTATGTGAATGGACACTGTACCTTCAGTGTCCGATCCTGATCTCTGTGTGAGCGGCTCTGTATATATGAGCGGCTCGCCGATCATTTCTGCATGTTGTGCCTGTGCTGGAACGCACGCCAGTGCGTTTGCGTTCCAGACAGGAGGAAGAGGCGGTGCGTGTCACTTCCTCTGCGCCTGCTGTCGCCTCCCAGTGACGTGAGCAGCATTAGAATGTTCGGCGCCATGTTACTGGAGGCAGACCCTCGAGAGGACATGGCCGGCACAGGCGCAGAGTCTACCCGACGCCGGCCCGGCCATGGGTCCGCCCCGCTGACTGCAGCTGCGCCAGCCACAATACCAGGAGTGCGACACACAAATTATAGACGAATTATAGAAGTAACACATGAAGTAAAAGGGGCCACCGCACAACAGGAAATATTATGTATATTTCATTCTCCTGTATGGTGCTGAATGTGCACCTGAGGGGAAGTAGGAACAAGTAGATAAATAATAAATTATGTATACACAATTATATTGTAATATTATATGTCATATAGCATTGAAACCATTGTCAATAGTACACATATATATACACATAAACACACATACACATATATACACACATACATACACATACATACATATATACATATATATATATATATATATATATACATATACATATATATACATACACACATGTTTTGGCACATACACTATATATACAGGGACCACTGAAGGAGGGTTCACTGCTGAGCTCTGATGAAGAAGGGACGTGCCCTTCGAAACGCGTTAGCTAGTAGTGATGCCTGTATGTTCCTCTAAGACCTTTGGAAGGCTTCGCTCATCACTATAACTACTTGCTGCTTGTTGTTGCTCGAGTTTTATGGCACCTGATTTTACAACTGCTTGTGAGTAATTTCTTTTATTATTTTATTCAATAAATGTTTTACAAAAGATAATGCACATGGCCGGTGCGCCCCTCTCTCTTTTTATGTCTTTGTTTGCTAGGATTCCCCATCCTTGAGGGCAGCAAGGCCTGTGTCATTTTTCCATATATCTGGTTGACCACTTGTGCGCAGGAGTCATTTTCTTTTTTCTATATCAGTTGACTGTGTTGGGGTCTCCAGCTGCAGAGTGGTTCGTAACCAGTCCTTTAGACTCTGACTCACTGACAATGGTTAAATCAATTGATGAAAGGCAGCTAAGAAGATCTTCATTGGCTAAAGGTTTCACCACAAGTATTGACTCATTTAAAGTTGAGAACCCTAACAATGAAGGAAATGTAATATGTGCCGTTGATGAGCCAACCCCATTGAGAGAGGACAAAATGATATCTTTATTTTATGAGCTAAAAGATCTATTGGAGAAGGAGATGTTACAATGGTGGGACATTTTGCTCCTACAGAAATATGTAGAATTTAAACAAGTCCCTAGGGGCTTAAGAATCACTAAACTGTGTTCTTTTCTTGATGATGATCTCAAAGTCAAATGGATCTCTTGCTTGCGTGATTGCAATCAATTATGGTTGCAATATATTATTGTTCAGAGGGAACGTAATTTAGCTAAAATTCGTGCTGATATCAACACTTTGCAAGAGAACCTGTCTACATTTTTGGATGTGACCACTTTTGAGAGTTGGGATCTCAAAATTAATGAACAGATGATGGCCTATGAAACTAACCTTATCAGCAAAAAGTCAGGGAATTTAGAGCGAGACAGGTTGGACTACCTCAATAATAGGGAGTTCAACTGAAAGAAACCCAGGCTTCCTGCTGATAAGGTCAAAGGTCTAACAAATTCCAAGAACATGCCCTTTAATAGTAATAATACTAATAATAACCAAAATAAAAATAAAAATAAAAACTATAAAATCGATAGAAATAATTACACCACTAATGGGCTCATACATCCCACCATTTCATCTCAGGCTGTACATCCATCTCAGCCTCAGCGTACTAGGTACACTGATGACCCTAGTCACACCAAGAATGGTAAATCACACAGTAAGAATATTAAACACTCGCTCCAAAAGAGCAACCTAAATGCACACAACAGACGTCGACCGTCTACTAGGGATTACATGAATGGGAATAGAGACTCCCATTCAGCTTCATCTTCCAACGTAGCTGGCCCTTCGACAGCGGAGGGTCCAGACACTAGACCCACCAGCCCCTCACTTCTTGGGAAAGAGTATCCTGCCACTTGTGCAGTCGCACCACCGCCTTCTACTATTAGGCCTGGGGTCAACCCTTTAGCTATCGACTGTGGGATAGTGTTTGATCCGTCCCTAACCACTCATAATCCCTTTACTATTCTAGAAAATCTAGAATCTGATCTCAGCAATGGTAGTATAGCAAATGTCACACCCCCATTGACTTTTTTAGAAATGGAAGTTGCAAGAATGGAGGGGCCTGCAACGGAGAACGGGACCTTGTACCCTCCGCCACATACTCTGTCAACAACAAAAAAGTCAAGGAAACGGGAGGAGGAACAAGAAGAGGTAGAAGAGGAGGAAAGGGGCACAAAAAGAGGCAGAGTGTAAATCGCACTCATGCCACTATTAAAATCTACAATTTGTCTAGTTCTGTGTTCACTGATGCTGAGCTAGATCTGCTTAGAAAAGGTCTCAATTATGCCCCTCCTAGCGCTCCCAATTTATTTGAACTATTTGTCGATCTCAATAAGTATATACGTAAACTTACCCTCCAACGGTACTACTTATTGAAGGACAATGGCAAGACCTCTGCAATTAATAATATCGTTGAACCATCACCCTGTTCTCCTGCGAGCAGGAACACAGAAGATGACTCTGCTCTAAATATTTTAGAGGAACTATATGCAGAGGCAGAGCATAATGAGCTACCATCATCATCCCTCTATAAGTATCCTAGCGATAGTGCCATAGTCCACACTTCCTTTGCACCTAAATCCTCGTTCTTCCCACATTGGGCCAAAGGCAAATATATATCGACTTTCTACGATGTGGTCTTTGAATCCTTTAAAACGAGATTTCATCACACCAATACTAAAGGTAACAAATTTAACAAACATCTTGATCCGCTGGGGCTATCCGTCAATAGTCTCAAGCAGAATCAGGATGTCATCATTCGGAAAGCCGATAAGGGAGGTAGTTTGGTCATCCAAAATAGAGATGACTACATTGCCGAAGCAATGAGACTACTGGGGGACACAGATACCTATGTCAGACTCAACAGAGATCCCATTATAGAATACACAAAAGATTTGAAACTACTCCTAGATAAAGCCCTACTGGATGGGGTCCTTACTAAAAGCGAGTATCACTTTCTCTACAACAGACATGCTTTAACCCCACATTTTTATCATATACCGAAGGTGCATAAGAGTGAGGTTAATCCTCCGGGTAGGCCTATTATTGCAGGTATTGATAGTATTACAAGCAATGTGGGTTGTTATATCGATTACTTTTTGCAGGGAATAGTGACCAGCCTTCCATCTTTCGTCAGGGACTCGAGCCATATGCTGGAAATACTGTCCCATTATGTTTGGCAGCCTAGGTACAAATGGCTTTCCCTAGATGTAGCCTCGCTCTATACATCAATTGACCATATCTATGGCCTAAGGGCGGCCAATCATTATCTGTCTAAAGAGGGCGCACTCAATTCAGTGCAGGCTAAATTTGTACTTGACTGTGTTGAATACTCCCTCACGCACAACCACTTTTCTTTTCTTGGAGAACACTATTTGCAGAAGAAGGGCACGGCTATGGGGGCCAGGTTCGCCCCAAGCTATGCCAACATTTTTATGGGATACTGGGAAGAACAGTCTATTTGGAATAATAACCCGTATGGAGCGAACCTGGTCCTCTACGCCAGATATATTGATGACATCCTTATCATCTGGGATGGGACTGACCAGGAATTGCATCTCTTCCTTGACCACTGCAGAGAGAACCCCTTTGGGATCAGTTTCACTCATGTCATCAGTAGTGAGAGCCTTGTCTTTTTGGATCTTGAACTTAGGAGTGACCTTGATGGCAATATTCTTTCTAGAACACACTTTAAACCCAGTGGTGGCAACTCTTTCTTGCATGCTGATAGCAATCACCATCCTAGATGGATAAGAAACGTCCCGTTTGGACAGTTCTGCCGTCTGAAGCGTACTTGCACTAAGAAAAGTGACTACCTGGAGCAGAGCAAGGTCCTTCGTAACAAGTTTTTGGACAAGGGTTATGATCCCACCCTTATTGAAACTGCCTTCAATAAATATGCCCTCTTGTATGATGAAACTCCGATATATGATCCACCGTCCGTTCCCACCATCAACCAGGACACCATACAAACCCGGTTTTCCACACAATACACCAACAAAGCCTTTGAAATACAAAGCGTTTTACGGAAAAACTGGAGTATTTTGAAGCGCGATCCAGTGTTAAGTGAGTACCTTTCTGACGGACCAAATATAGTGTATAGAAAACCACGAGACCTGAGAGGCCTTATAGCCCCTAGTATGGTGAGGGAACCCC
This sequence comes from Aquarana catesbeiana, assembly GCF_042186555.1. Lineage (NCBI taxonomy): Eukaryota > Metazoa > Chordata > Amphibia > Anura > Ranidae > Aquarana > Aquarana catesbeiana. Next base: position 99,060,867 of record NC_133334.1, on the reverse strand, counting down.
TAAACAGGTCCATAAACGCATGGTCAACCATCTTTGACCAAAAAGGTAGTTACAAATGTAGTGTCAAGAACTGTGGCACTTGTCAATACATGTGGCACAGAAAAAAGTCAGTTACTGGCAGTGACGGTAGGGTCCACCATCTGAAGCAGTTCATCAACTGTGGGACGGACTATGTGGTCTACGGCATTCTTTGCCCATGCGGACGCCTCTACGTTGGCCACACTTCCCGTCCCATGAGAGTACGTATTGGCAAACACAAATGCGACATCACGAATACACGGGTTAAATATCCGGTCCCTCTGCATTTTCAGGAAGTCCATCACGGCGATCCATCAGGCATTAAAGTATTCGGGATCGAGTCTATTGGAGGCAGCCTCGATAGGGGCAGAAGACACCAAAGGCTTTGCAAACGCGAAGCCTATTGGATCTTCACCCTCGGGAGTATGACCCCCGGGGGCTTGAATGAGGACCCTGAGGTTCACAAAATCACGTGACTCTGCAGTGCCCACCCATAGTGCTCTCATGTGTCATTGCCACCTTTTCCACACACACACACACACACACACACACCCTTTCTTGCCCCTTCTGCCTCTGTTATCAGGTCGGCTTTGTTTGTTGCAATTTATTAGGTTTTTAAATCGGTGTATTATATTTCACATACTCTAGTGATCTATAATTAGTGTATTTCAATTAGTGTATTCCATTAATTTTAATTTTAATTATAATTTTAATATTATTATTGTGTTACCATCAGTGATATGTTTAGCATCCATATGATATAAGTATCCTTTTGCTAGTGACAAGTCTGTCACTTCACATATGTTGCACACAGTAACGAGGAAGGGACCACTTGGTTCTTTGCCCTTTCAAGGGAAACACCTCCCCCCCCCCTTTTTGTGGGGTACATGATGAATTTTATTTGCATAATATCACTAAGCAGTCATTATGCTAGTTACTGTTTGTACCACAGGTGTCCACTCCTTCAGTTCCACCCCTGTGTATTTAATATACTTTTTTATATATTTTTTGGGTCTGGCCTGGGTTATCCATTCATTTACACAATCTCCTCATACACCCTAGGTTGGTTCATGATATGTCAGTGATTTGGGCATTCACGTTATGTGCAGATTGGCATTCGGGATGCGCACCTTACATTAATGTTAGACCTCTCTGTGCGCACATATGTATGTGTGTATGTATATATATGTATATGTATATATATATATATATATATATATATATATATATATATATATATATATATATATATATGTATATATATGTATATATGTATGTATGTGTATGTATGTGTGTATATATGTGTATGTGTGTTTATGTGTATATATATGTGTACTATTGACAATGGTTTCAATGCTATATGACATATAATATTACAATATAATTGTATATACATAATTTATTATTTATCTACTTGTTCCTACTTCTCCTCAGGTGCACATTCAGCACCATACATGAGAATGAAATATACATAATATTTCCTGTTGTGCGGTGGCCCCTTTTACTTCATGTGCTACTTCTATAATTCGTCTATAATTTGTGTGTCGCACTCCTGGTATTGTGGCTGGCGCAGCTGCAGTCAGCGGGGCGGACCCATGGCCGGGCCGGCGTCGGGTAGACTCTGCGCCTGTGCCGGCCATGTCCCCTCGAGGGTCTGCCTCCAGTAACATGGCGCCGAGCGTTCTAATGCCGCTCACGTCACTGGGAGGCAACAGCAGGCGCAGAGGAAGTGGCGCGCACCGCCTCTTCCTCCTGTCTGGAACGCAAACGCACTGGCGTGCGTTCCAGCACAGGCACAACATGCAGAAATGAGCCGCTCATATATACAGAGCCGCTCACACAGAGATCAGGATCGGACACTGAAGGTACAGTGTCCATTCACATACACTAGCCTGCTAAGTATATGGCTCCTTTCCCTGCCAACAAGTTTTCCTTAGCCTGTGCCACTCTGCATTTTTCTGTGATCTATTACATCTTGCCCTTGTCACTGTCTGTTATGTACACCTACGGTTAGCCTTTGTTGTGGCTTTTTGGTAGTATTCAACCACAGTGATACTCATTTAGATTTTATATTTCTATTAACACTATTTACATCTATATTTTATATCATTTTTATTATATTATATATTTATCTATATCAATTCATTCCTTTATTTCATTATATCAATTAATTATTATCTATCCATTTGTACAAGTGAGAGGCCTATGAGGGAGGGATCCACTGAGGGGGAGGGGCCCCATGTGCCCTCCCTACTCCATTGGCTGTGCTTTTTTGGCACATACACTATATATACAGGGACCACTGAAGGAGGGTTCACTGTTGAGCTCTGATGAAGAAGGGACGTGCCCTTCGAAACGCGTTAGCTAGTAGTGATGCCTGTATGTTCCTCTAAGACCTTTGGAAGGCTTCGCTCATCACTATAACTACTTGCTGCTTGTTGTTGCTCGAGTTTTATGGCACCTGATTTTACAACTGCTTGTGACTAATTTCTTTTATTATTTTATTCACTAAATGTTTTACAAAAGATAATGCACATGGGCGGTGCGCCCCTCTCTCTTTTTATGTCTTTGTTTACTAGGATTCCCCATCCTTGAGGGCAGCAAGGCCTGTGTAATTTTTCCATATATCTGGTTGACCACTTGTGCGCAGGAGTCATTTTCTATTTTCTTTTTCCTTTTTCCTAAACACCAAGCCTGAGGTAAACCCTGTCGGTTAGAGGTCCCTCAAGGGCCACGATAGCCTCTCCTCAGCACTGCTTCTCCATCTTCCACCGACTCCCTTGCTGGCATGGCTCAGGTCTATTTATGGGGATCCCAGTTTCCTGTCACCACTGGGGATTGGCATAAATATTCAAGGCAACCTCTCCTAACCCCCACCCTCTAGTTCTAAAAGGTTTTCCAACCTTACAGATACTAGGGGGAGGCACCAAGGAGTCATCCAGCCCTGGCCTCTAGTAACCCTGTCCAATTGGCCCAGTGACCCAGGTCTATTCCTGACCAGAAATATGCTTTTAGCCACTCTCACTTCTAGTAGCACACACTAGAGCAGGGGTATTGAATTAAAATTCACTAAGGTCCGGTCAGTAAAATTTTCTTCTAGCAGAGATCTGAATATCATGTCGGTACCCGTGGCGCATTTTTGTGTGTGCCTAACCTCATGTTGCTGCAGATTTTGGAAAAAAAGGTCAAACACTTCTTTCACCGTGTTTCTTACGGGTAATGCAGCCCAATAAACTGGGCTGACCTACCCACGGCATGTGCACCTAATGCACATACACAGATCCCATTCTTACATCAGTGTCCTCAGTCCCCACTGCATGTCCCCTCCCCCTTCACATCAAGATCCCTTCTTGATAAGTGTCCTCAGTTCCCCCTTTACATCATCCGCCTCCACCCCTTTCACAGTAGTAATGAATCAAAGAAAAGGCTGGGCGGCCGCACTCTGTTAACACCTTTATTGAAGACGGTTTCAATATTCTGCTGGTACAAAGATATCAGAGGCACAGGATTAATGAAAAGCTGACATGTTTCACACCACTATGGGGTGCTTAGTCACACAGTAATGTTCTTGACATCAACCACCCACCCCCGACAGTACTGTCCTCTGCCCCTATTTACATTATCCCCCCACATTATTGTACTCCGCCCCCCCCCCACATTACAGCCTTCAGCCATCCCACATTACTGTCCTCAGCTTCCTTCACATTACTGACTTATTGTCCCTCACATTACATTTCTCAGCCCCTCACATCACTGTCCTCAGCCCCCAACTTTAATGTCCCCAGCCCCCCCCCACATTACAGTCCTCAGTCCCCCCAATTTAATGTCCTCAGCCCCCCACATTACATTCCTCACCCCTTCACTTAAATGTCCTCACCCCCCACATTACAATCCGCAGTCCCCCACATTATAGTCCTCAACCCCCCACATCCCAGTCCTCAGCTCCCCCCACATTAAAGTCCTCAGGTCCCCCAACTTGAATGTCTTCAGCCCTCCCCACATCACAGTCATCAGCCCCCCACATCCCAGTCCTCAGCTCCCCCCCCACTTTAATGCCCTCAGCCCCCCACATCCCAGTCATCAGCCCCCCTCACTTTGATGTCCTCAGACCACCACATCACAATCCTCAGTTTCCCCACTTCAATGTCCTCAGACCACCACATTAGAGTCCCCAACACCCCTACGCACTGATGTCCTCAGGCCACCACATCAGAGTCCTCAGCTCCCCCACTTCAATGTCCTCAGCCCCCCCGACTTCAATGACCTCAGGCCCCCCCATATTACAGTCCTCAGGCTACTCCAAGTTTAATGCCCTCAGCTCCACATATCACTGTCCTCAGCACCCCCTCCCCACTTTAATATCCTCGGGGGCCCCCCATATTACATTTTGCACATCACCCCACCCCCCCATACACAAACTTTACACATCACCTCTAAGCAGGGAAGTAGTAATTAGATAAAAGATCATCCAACAAATAAGGGAATGACACACACACACTCCTCGGCTCCTTTTCAGCCTTTGACACTAGTGTCGCCCCCCTCACTGTCTTACCTTACACAGACTGGAGATTGGCACAGCATGTCTGGATGGAGGGCAGGTGTTGCAAGATAGTGATTGGTTGCTAGGACCACCTTTCATCCTAGCAGCCAATATCCTGCTTGTTAACCTCAGGCAGTTTCCGCTCTCCATCCAGTACTCTCCCGCTGTCAGTTCTGTGAGGATTACAGAGCGATGGCAGTGGGCATAAAAGGCTACTAAATGACGGTACTGTGGAGGTCTGAATAGGAGAGTGACGAGGTCCGCCATTTGCCCCCACTAGAGGGTGCTACACCTGTATTAAGGACCACAGGAACATTACCGCAGAAACCCAATGCTGAATTTAGTAATAACATTTATGCTGAGCACTAAGCCACAAGACAATGACATCTACCATCATAAATTCGATCAATGTGATAATTTCTACTAACATCTTCTACTAAAAGTTCTACTAAAATGATATAACAGTTTAACACAGCACTAAATCTTGCATTTGTTTTATCATCATCTCTTCTCTGCTCCTTCACAGATACATGAATATCACCACTACCCTGCTGTCTGTATGTCTGCAATTGTCATCCTGCAATCATCTATCACCAACGGTATATTGATATATCCTACAAGTGATAAACTTACATCTACATTATTGATATAGATTTATCATCATGTTTTCTTGTTTGATGAGAGAGATAAGGATATTTTACGGCTATGGCCTGTCTAAGCCACACGACTTCATACACATGATGAGAATATCGGACGAATGAAGAGGATACTTTAATGTGAAAGCTTTCTTTTTCATGGTTGTGCATCTTATCAGTTCCTTTCTAAGTACACTCACCCTCTCCCAATATTCATATAAATAAGAACAATCATTGAGGGATTAGCACCATGTCAAGTGGTCAGAGACATCTTCCTTTATGCTTTTTATTAAAGCGATAATTTCTACTTAAGTGATACTTAACCTCTCATTAGAGTTGGGCCGAACACCCCCTGGTTCAGTTTGTGCCAGAACTCTCGAACATTGCAAAAGTTCGGTCCCAAAATCCGAACCCTATTAAGTCCATGGGACCCCAACTTGAAAAATCAAAAGTGCCCATTTTGGAGGCTTATATGCAAGTTATTGGGCATAAAAAGGATATGGGGGCCCGGGTAGGTATCAATGAAAACATTTTTTTTAAAGACGATCATTTTTACAGGAGCAGTGGTTTTAACCACTTAAAGACCAGAAGTATTTTCCCCCTTAATGACCAGGCCATTGTTTGCAATATGGCACTGTGTCACTTTAACTAACAATTGCGTGGTCGTGCGACGCTGTACCCGAACAAAATTGATGTCTTTTTTTTCCCCACAAATAGAGCTTTCTTTTGGTGGTATTTGATCACCTCTGCGTTTTTTTTTTATTTTGCGCTATAAACAAAAAAAGACGTAAAAAAATGTAAAAAAAAAAATTTCTTCATCAGTTTAGGCCGATATGTATACTTCTACATATTTTTGGTAAAAAAAAAAATCAAAAAAGTGTATATTGATTGGTTTGCGAAAAAGTTATAGCGTCTACAAAACAGGGGATTGGTTTATGGCATTTTTATTATAATTTTTTTTTTTTACTAGTAATGGCGGTGATCAGCAATTTTTAATGGGACTGCGACATTGCAGTGGACAGATCAGACACTTTTGACACTCTTTTGGGACCACTGACATTTATACAGCGATCAGAGCTAAAAATAACCACTGATTACTGTATAAATGTCAGTGGCAGGGAAGGGGTTAACATTAGGGAGCGATCAAGGGGTTAAGTGTTCCCTAGGGAGGGGTTTCTAACTGCGGGGGGAGTGTAGTGAGTGGAGGAGGAGACAGATCTCTGTTCCTAATCACCAAGAACAACAGATCTGTCTCTCCACCCCTTACAGAATGGGGATCTGTCTGTTTACATTGACGGATCCCCGTTCTGTCTCTCTCAGGAGCGATCACGAGTGGCGGGCGGACATTGCAGTCACTGGCCACGTGCAATGGGCACGCGCGCGCCCCCCCTAGAGGTCTTAATGCGGCCGACATACAATGCCAGCATTTCACCCAGGAGAGTACAACTGTGGCAGCTGGTCTTTAAGTGGTTAATAATGCTTAAAGAGAAACAATAAAAATGAAAAGTAATTTTAAATATAGTACCTGGGGGGTCCCCTTAGCCTGCCTGTTAAGTGGCACATCTGTACTATGTATAGAACTTGCTGCAGTAAAACTAACATTTATAAAGAAAAAACATGACATTTAAATTGCCGGCAATACAATACCATTGCCAGCAATAGAAACAAACAACAGACTCTTCAGGTCTGGTATGGATTTTAAGGAGAACCCCATGCCAAGATTTTAAAAAATAAGCCCCCCCCCAAAAAAATTGACACCAGACCTTTATCTGAGCATGCAGCCTGGCAGGCCAGGAAAGGGGGGATGAGCGAGTGGCCCCCCCTCCTGAATCATACTAGGCCACATGCCCCCAACATGGGGGTGTGCTTGGGGTCAGGGAGGGCTCTGCCTTGCCCACCCCAAAGCACCTTGTCCCAATGTTGATGGGGACAAGGGTCGCTTAACCCAAACCCTGGGCTGTGATTGTGAGAGTCTGCAGGCAGAGGGCTTGTTGGAATCTGGAAACCCCTTTTAACAAGGGGGACCCCAGAACAGTATGAGGTATATTGTACCCCTACTCATTCACCAAAAAAAAGTCAAAAGAAATAAAAACACAGACACAGTGAAAACTCCCCAAAAAAATACCCCCCATTTAGATCCACCACCGGCCACCGATGGACCCAAAAAAAGCAAAAAAAATCTCCAACAAAGGCTAACCACCAACTGCAGGCTCCGCAGCTTGGCAGTTCTCATATAGGTAAGGGGCGGGGCCACCTGAAGACGTCACCTGGTGGCACTGCTCCCTTGTGACATCACTGACCCTGCATTCACTGGTTGGTGACATGGGGTTCCCCTTATAATCCATACCAGACCCAAAGGGCCTGGTATGACGGGGGACCCCACCCCATTTTTTAAACATTTTTCTATTGCCGGTTTGTTCTTTATTTTTCATTCAGCTATCAGCCCTGACAGCTCATGACTCATCCATTGTTAAGGATGACGCGGCCTGCTCCTTAACAACCAGCTAATTTGCCTAATCAGTGCTTAGAATGCTCTGTGCAGTACGCAGTGCATTATGGGGTGCTCGGTGGATGAACATCCCGCTGAGTGCCCCGCAAATTCGGGTGTTCGAAGGGGCAAACAGGCGATGTTTGGGCTGAACTTTTGCTCGGCCTCAAACTGTTCGCCCAACTTTACGTCTCTTGGCAGTTCATCTAAGCCAGAAACAAGAAAGTATCTACAAATATCAGTGCTCATACTGCAAATGAACCTATATCCCCCCTTGCAGTATTCGCATTTCAAGTCTGTTTTCTACTTGCTACCCTGTAATATGGTCTATCGATCTACTTTTCTGACAGCAGTGTCCTCTCTCTTACTCCTTTGCCCTTTTTCTCCACTCCATATCTTAATAATAACTTGCCTACAAGTCACGTTTCTGGTATGTCATTGCAGCTGCAGGCATCATCCCAGTACCGTTTATTTTAGTGCCGATGGTCGCCTCTCTTGTAAAAGCAATCCTAGCAGCTAACTAACCACTAAATTGTTTTTTACAAGCAGTGGGGGGGACATCCCCCCTCCTGCCACCTTCTGCGGCTTTACCGGGATCTCCTGACTTAGGCTCCATTCACACTAGCGCGTTTTTTGATGCATTTTGCATTTTGCAGAAATGCACGGGAATTTTTTAACATGGGTTCCTATGGAACATGTTCACATCAATGCCTTTTTGTTTCTCTGCATTTTTGGAAAGGGTCAGGGACTTTTTTTCATGCAAAATGCAGCATTTTGCATGTAATAGAATTCAATGGACAAGCATCAAAAACGCAAGTGCACTGTTTTTGCAGCGTTTTTGCAGCGTTTTTGATGCGTTTTTGATGCGTTTTTGCCGGGGTTTTTTTTTTTTTTTTTAATTTTTTTTTAGACTGTAAAAAAAAACTGTAAAAAAAAAAAAAAAAACGCAAAACGCAAATCGCGGCAAAAACGCCGCAAAAACGCTACAAAAACGCTGCTCAAAAACGTGGCAAGCATGAAAAAAAAACCTCCAAAAACGCTCAAAAGCAACATGCATAGGTGTGAATCGAGCCTTATAGGGAGTTCCGATCGATCAGCCTGCGCTTTCCCCAGCTGATCAGCGTGCCAAAGGCAGATTGGCTTTGTTCGGCAGTTAGCTATCGAAACGCAGAAGGGATTAACTGACATCACTTCCAGTTTACCCCGATTTTAAAAAATCAAAAGCATTCAAACACACCAATCTTGGTGTGTTCAAATGCTTTTAAGGGCAGAGGAGGGATTTGGGGTTTTATAGGCCCAGATCTCTCCATAAAAAGTACCTATCACATGCCTATTGCTGTCACAAAGGATGGTTACATTCCTTGTGACAGCAGTAAAATTGATAAAAAAACATCTCCCTATGCTCGTGTGCAAAGACAAACGCACGTGCCGGTCCCGCACACACGCAAACAGCGATCATCCCATACATATTAGGTATCACTGTGAACATCAAATTATGGGCAGTGATTTTAGCACCAAATCTTCTGTGTAAATCTGAGTAAATCTGTGTAAAAGCGGTAACCTGTAAAGGCTTTTAAAACATCGCCTATGGATAGTAAAATTTATGTCATATGTCGCTCAATTTTAAAGCATGACATGTTTGGTATCTATTTACTTAGCGTAACATCATTTTTTATATTTTATCAAAAATTGGGTTATGTACTGTGGTTTTTTGCAATAAAATTAAAAAAATCTATTTTTTCCACAAAAAAAAATAGCGTTTGAAAAAACTGCTGCGTGAATACCGTGTGACATAAAAAATTGTAAAACCCACCATTTTATTCTGTAGGGCCTTTGCTTTAAAAAATTATAGGGCTGGGGAAATTAACGATTAATTCCTCGAATAATTGTTAATTTTTACTCACCTCTCCGCTAGCTTCTGGGTCTTCAGGGAGTTCTGTCGGAGATCCGGTGACGTCACGGACATCAACGTCACCGGACACTTCCCCCCTTCCCCAAGTGCCTCCGTCTGCTAACGAAGGGAAGGGGGGAGGAGTCCGGTGACATCGATGTCCGTGAAATCATAAATTGAGGAAGACAGATCCTAACAATTTGATTGATCTCACTGGTCAAAGTATTCAGATAAACATCATGTAAATCCTGGACTTGGCTATGAAAATCAACATATCTGAGGGCTTTCCTGGCTGTAAATCAGTTTGACGATGAACTGACATTGATTGGTTATCCAGCAATCAAGAAGCATTTATGATGAGGGCACTTTTTTTCCAAAGAGCGGACACTTTGCTGTCTCAGCAGGTGATGGATGTCTCTGGCTCTCCGTCAGTCCCCCTGATGCACAACGGTGCTATTTAAATAGACTTTAGGGTGACGCCGTAGCCCCGCCCCGCTGAGGAAGTTCTGAGGAAGTTCTGATTGAACATAACGCATATGGGGGAGGAGCTATGCATGACATCAGCTAAAAGTAGTTGGATCTGTATGTGCGTTATATTTAATCAAAATTAGTCGATTAATTGATTTAAAAAAAAATCGATTAAATCGAACACAAAAATTTTAATCAGTAACAGCCCTAAAAAATATGTAATGTTTGGAAGTTGTAGCAAAAAAAAAAAACATACACATTTTTACATGTAAACAAAAAGTGCCAGAAAAGTTTATATTGCATAGATCAATCTCACTCCTGCCTTCTCCCAATTAGTGCATTCATCAATCTAAGTGAATGAAGTGATTTCGCGCAAATAGTGATATAAGATTTAGAATAAATTATCCCATATGGGATATAAAAATAAAGAATATTTTAAATATTTAAAAAATAAATAAATTGTGTATTAGACGTCTATCTACAATAACCATATACAAATGATATGTGTAGATGATGTAATCTCAATCTTGCCTTGTATACTCAAACAACATCCTTAATATACTCATGTGCAATTGGATGTGTATCACCTTGTGTAAGCCGAAAACAAAAATCAAAAAGAAACAGAAAAAAACAGAAAAAAACACAGCTTCAAATTTCAATAAAATAGTGACAACAAAGTCCAGTAATTGCTACAGTGAACGGGGAGTGGTGAAGTTCTGTGGCTGTTAGAATAGGTGGAGATGATTATTCATATATAATCCTGTTGTGGCTCCTTTAACAGTCTGGTCTCCCAGAACTCTTACCTCAATGCTATAAATAGCAGGCAATCACCATCTGGGATATCCACTGACCTCCCTGGATAGTCGGTGTGATCTATCTGGATGATGGATTTAACAGTATTCCTTCTTAGGGTGCAGCGGTATGTTGTCAGATCAAATTGGTATAAGGAGGTACCTCAGTGTAAGAAAGGGGACAAAAAGGAAAAGAAGCCTCCAATAGTGTAGTATGTCAGGGCTAAAAACGTGTTTATTTATACATAATAGCGTGGACTCTTACACAGAAAAGTTAAAAATAGCACAGGGAACAAAATAGGCGTTGTTCCTCGCCTTCTCACGTCACTTCCGGTCGCGGCTCTGCCGGCCAATCCCTACGCGTTACGTTGCCTCTCACACCTTATGTGTTACACTTTTAGATTTTGCTGCACTTTTATTTATATCACATATTGATTTAGTTCACTGCTTCAAGTAGCAAGTAGTAATTTCAAAATTATTCAGTGCATTCATCACCTCCCACTATTTCTGAATCCACACGCTGATATGATCTCCAAGACACTGGGGCATGTGCAGTTGTAAATATGTTTAAAGCTAAGGCAGAAACCAGATAGTATCCACAAACAAAGGTTCAAACAAGTGATCCTATATTTCCCAAACCAGATCTTTCTTTCCAAGTCTAATTCTTTCTTTCTCCACCTTGTAATATGCTCTGTCTACATTTTCTTCCCACAATAGTGTCCCCTCTCCTTAAACTGTCTTTTCTTTATCCCACCTCTCAACTGCACAGCATAAATATATATACAGTATACAACTGGTCTGAATTCAAAGATAAGGAGAGTGACCTTAAGGGTCCACTGAAAAATAATTAACAGGAAATGAACAGAAACATAGAAGAATTAACATGTCTACAAATGTTCAATACGATGTTAAAAAGGAAAGTATGGATTTATTGTGATGCTCCATAAAATGTCTTGGGACAAGCAATATATAAGAAAAATATTTCCTATTTTTTGTAATTACTTTAATTACTTTTCAGTGGACACTTAAGGTCACTCTCCTTTTTTTGGAATTCGGACCTATAAAGATTATTCTCCTCTCCAGAGTAAGTACAATAGTTTTTAGCACAAAAGGAGAGTGGCTTTCGGGGGCAACGAAAGGTAATTAAAAAATAACAGGAAATGATCATAAACAGAGAAAAATGAACATGTCTACAAATTTTCAATATGATGTTACAAAGGAAAGATGTAGAGAGATGGGCAAAAAACAGACGCAATTATAACCATGCATTACTCAGTGTATGATGGGAACTAGAACATTTGCAACAGTGTATGAACCTCAATCTCTTCATTCAATCCCCTGGAGAGAGGGTATTGAGATAATAAATCCAATATGTTTCTTGTTGACATAAGCATTCAAAATGTTCTGCCAAAGGGAATGTTGCAGGGATGGCCTTAATGACCCATACTTTGAGTCCTCAGGTGTGTTTATTGTAATGCTCCAGAAAATGTCTTGGGACACGTAATTTATAAGAAATATATTTTCTGTATTTTTTAATTACTTTCAGTGGACCCTTAAGGTCACTCTCCTTAATTTGGAATTTCGGACCTATGAAGATATATGGGGGGGGGGGTCTTTTACTTATTCTCCTCTCCAGAGTAAGTACAATAGTTTTAAGCACAAAATGGTGAGTGTATAAAGTCGTTTAAAGCTGTTGTGGTATATATTGAATGCTTCTCTTTCTCATGTAGTGCATGTACATATATAGTTATACATTGTTTTACCTAGTACATAACTCTTACTTATTACTTTATGTAATAAGTAAGAGTTATGATATATTTATCCCTTTCATGACTAAGCCTATTTTTGAAATTTGGTGTTTACAAGTTAAAATCCGTATTTTTTGCTAGAAAATTACTTAGAACCCCCAAACATTATATATATATTTTTTAGCAGAGAATCTAGAGAATAAAATGGCGATTGTTGCAATATTTTTTATCACACGGTATTTGTGCAGCGGTGTTTTAAACGCAAATTTTTGGAAAAGTGACACTTTCATGAATTTTAAAAAATCCAAACAGTAAAGTTACCCCAATTTTTTTGTATAATGTGAAAGATGATGTTATGCCGAGTAAATAGATACCAAACATGTCACCCTTTATAATTGCACGCACTCGTGGAATGGCGACGAACTACGGTACCTTTGAATTTCCATAGGCGACGCTTTAAAAATTTTTTACGGTTACCAGGTTTGAGCTACAGAGGAGGTCTAGGGCTAGAATTATTGCTCTCGCTCTGACGATCGCGGCGATACCTCACATGTGTGGTTTGAACACCGTTTACATATGCGGGCGCGACTTCCGTATGCGTTTTTTTTTTTTTTTTTTATTTATTTTATTTATTATTGTACTTTATAAATTGTGTTTAAAATTTTTTTTTTTTTTTTACTTTTATTGCTGTCACAAGCAATGTAAACATCCCTTGTGACAGTAATATGTGGTGACAGGTACTCTTTATGGAGGGATGGGGGGTCTAAAAGACCCCCCATCCCTCCTTTACACTTCAAAGTATTCAGATCGCCGAAAACGGCGATTCTGAATACTGTGTACTTTTTTAAATTCGGCGCCATTGGCAGCCGAGTAAACGGGAAGTGACGTCATGACGTTGCTTCCGCGTTTACAACAAGAAGGCTGGAACGAAGCCGCTCGCAGCTTTGTTCCAGTCCGCCCCCAGCCGCCGAAGGCAGCTGAACGGACACCGGGCCTCCCGATCGCACGGGAGGCCCGGTAACAGCGGCGGGAGGCGGCGGGAGGGGGGGGATGTCCCCTCCCGCTCCTCCGGTATAACAGCCGAGCGGCTTTTAGCCGCATCGGTTGTTATACTCGGGTAGCCAATCGCCCGCTGTAAACAACGGTACCAGGATGATGCCTGCAGCTGCGGGCATCATCCCGGTATAACCCCGGAAAGCCGAGTACGCATATATGCGTACGGTCGGCGGGAAGGGGATTTATACAAGATATATTTATCTTGTATTTTTGTAATGTTTTAAATATATATATATATATATATATATATATATATATATATATATATGTTCAGCAAGGCAACCTGAGGCGATTTGGGGATAGCAGCCCTTGTGACCCCGTGTAACATCTCAAATATTTTATTCCAAAAACCTCTTATACGGGGGCACCTCCACCACATATGCAACAGAGAGCCTAAGTGGCCGCAGCCTCTAAAGCATAGAGGGGACATGTCCGGGTAGATCTTCGTGAGGCGAAGGGGTATGTGATACCATCGTGTAATGACCTTAACACTGGCTTCAATTTAATAAATATTTGTCATTCCTGTAAAGGATCTATGAAAGCCCTGGTACCAATCATCCAGATCCCAAGTATCATCTAGCTCCTGCTCCCAGCCCTCTGCATAGGAAGGTTTCTCTAATGTTTCTACGAGAGAGGTGTATATGATAGAAATTCCTCCTCTCTGATCCATGATCTGTGAACACCACCACTCGTAAGCAGTAAGCTCTGGGGGATCCAGCCTGTTTTTCCTTATAGAAGATGAGCATGTATTTTATGGAATTCTTGTGAGTGTTCTTAATTCACTGTTATTAAACTTTTACTTGGCAATACTACACTTATATGGCACTTCCCTCCCCTCTTCTTTCCCCTTTTGGTTTATACACAGAGCCAGTTACAACTCTTGCATGACCACCCGCAGCAACTGCAGGTGGTCATTGTCCTTTCCTAATTTAACCCTTATAGATGAATGAACTCTATGGATCCTTTGTAACCTTGAGTACTTGGGTTGTAGAAATCTATGCTTGCTGGACATTTAACTCTGTGCACCAGACTCTTTTGTTTTTTGTGGATGTAGGCTGCCTCCGATCCTTCTGTCTCTTCATGTAATCCCAGACAGACTTAAAAATATTGAGATCAGGCCTCTGTTGAGGCCAAACCATCACTTCCTTATTCTGCTACAGACTAAGCTTGGGGCCTAATCACACGCCTCCCTGATGGTATGGCATGGTAGATAAGTATCTGCCTGTATTTGCATTTCAGCATTGAGGTCATCATTGATCCTCCAATTTCATTTGCATAAATGCAGCCCCAAACTTGCAAGGAACTTCCACCATGCTTCACTGTTGCCTGCAGACACTCATTGTACCACACTCAAGCCCTTCAGTGAACAAACTGCCTCATGCTAAAGCCAAATACTTCAAATTTTGTCTCATGAGTCCAGAGCACCTGCTGCCATTTTTCTCCACCCCCGCTTCTATGTTTTCATGCATAGTTGAGCAGCTTAGCCTTGTTTCCACGTCAGAGGTATGGCTTTTTGGCTACAATTCTTCCATGAAGACGACTTCTCCAGACTGTAGATGGGTGTACTTGGGTCCCACGGTTTTCTGCCAGTTGCATGCTCAAGCCACTACTGGACATCTTGCGATTTTGAAGGGAAATATGCATAATGTGTCTTTCATCGACATGCACTACGTTTCCTTGTAAGCCTGAAAAACACCCTGTGGATGAATAGTGGCGCTATATGCCTAATGAATAAAATTAAAGGGCCAATCAATACAATCTTGCTAAAGAGTGCAGAACTGGTTTAAAAGAGTCCAGTTTACCTATAACCATATATTACTCTGGTGTATACAGTGATGAACCACAATACACTTCCCTAGTGTGGTGTAACCTCCACTTGGGACACTGTGAATCTGAAGTGCTGTAAATGTATGTACAGCAAATTATCAAAAAATAAATAACATTAAATAATGCATTTTGCATGATCATTTTACACAGTGACAATCATTAACATGGTGAAACAATGATCAGCATTAGTGAATAAGCTCCAACATATTAAAAACGAAAAGCCAGAAAAAAATAATAATAAAAAATGTGAAAAGTCCAATGTATTCGTGCCAAACAACACAAAAGAGAAGAGATTCCAAGAAGTGAGTGTCTCTATTTCATAATCCTGTGCCGCACTGTCCACCACACCTCAGTGACATATATCCACACCCTTACGGATGGCAAACTCACCAGCTGTTGAGGCCTTACACTCGCGTGTTTGGCCGGACAAGGCTTTAACCCACTAACATGGGGGTTACCATGTGAGCACAGTCATCCACTGCTCAATGTGCCGAACACCATTCATGGGATAAGGATTCCACATAAAGAATAGAAGAATTGCTCCAGATAGTGTATTAATGTTTTAAAAGATTTAATTACAAACTGAAACTAAAACCAATACACTCACATGATTCATAAAAATACAGGGCATGAAAACTCCACAGCAAATCACAGCAGGCAGGTAAATGTAGTCACAACACTTCACAGCAAACAGGATGATGTAACACATGCAGCGGAACTTGAAAGACACTATAACCACTTAAACGGTCACGGCGGACCCAGGGAGTGTGGAGCCTGAAGACCTGCGGGTCACCTCACCGGTTCTCTGCTATCACTTTCTGGCTGCTCACAAACGAACTCCGCTCACTCCGCCGACTCTCCTCACTCAAATGTTAGTAAGGGATTGCCGCGTAGCCACGCCCCGACATGTTTCGTCATACGGGCCCTTTAATTTTATTCATTAGGCATATAGCGCCACTATTCATCCACAGGGTGTTTTTCAGGCTTACAAGTATCTTCAGTTTAAGTGGCAGCTTACAGGTGTTTTTAACTATCCTAGGCGCAGTGGTGGAAGGACAGGTGTGGGCACCAATTTACATTTTCTCCTGGTCATCCTCAGTTTTCACTACGTTTCCTTGGCTGACCATTGTGTCTATAGTTCTCAACATTGTCTGTTGCTTTGTTCTTCTTCAAAAGAGCTTAAACCGCACATCTTGAAACCCCAGTCTACTTTGAAATCTTTGCCTGGGAGAGACCTTGGTGATGCAATATAACCACCTTATGTTTTTTTGCTGTGCTCAGTCTTGCCATGATCTATGACCTTAAATTGTCTTCCACAACTCCACCTTAGTAGCAGAGTTTGGATGTTCCCCGCCCAGTTTTAAGCCTCCTACAGCTGTTTCTGTTTAAATTAATACTGTTTTTCAACCTACATATGAAATTAATGATCATTAGCAGCTGCTTGGTATAATTGGTTAATTGTAAAGTCTTGTTTTTTTCTATAAAATAGCAAGCATGTTATACTTACCTGCTCTATGTAGTAGATTTGCATGGAGCAGCCCAGATCCTCCTCTTCTCGGGCCCCTCCCTCCTGTCGAGTGCCCAGAGCAAGCAGCTTGCTCTGGTGGCACACAAGCCGAGTCGAAGCTCCCTGTGTCCATTCAGACATAGAACTGCGGCCTGGGCCTGCTCCCCCTCTCTCCTGATTGTCTAGCTGTCTTTGATTGACAGCAGTGGGACCAATGGCGCAGCTGGTGTGTCCCAGCCAATCAGGAGGGAGAGTCTCACACAGCAGAGACACTCGTGGACATCGCTGGAGAGAGATGGGGCTCAGGAAAGTATTAGGGGGGCTGCTGCACACAGAATGCTTTTTATCTTAATGCATAAAATGCATTAAGATAAAAAAACCTTCTGACCTCTAACCCCTCTAATCCTACAAAATCCCTGACTTTGTGCAAGTGTTCAAAGGGTGCAAGTAGAAGAATTGATGCTGGTTTGAATCCAAAGTATAATCACACCAAATATTTTTATTTCGATTTTTTCTTTTGTCTGTTCACTATTTTGTAAATTGACAGAAAAAAAAAAAAAAAAAAAAAAAAATATATATATATATATATATATATATATATATATATATATATATATATATATATATAATATATATATTTTTTAAAGCAGCATTTGTTCACACCTGCCTAAAACAGTGTATGTCTTTGAATCAATGGATCATTTTGCAATGTGTATATATAATATATTTTTTTTTAAAGCAGCATTTGTTCACACCTGCCTAAAACAGTGTATGTCTTTGAATCAATGGATCATTTTGCAATGTGTTTTTTTTTTTACTTTGTTTCTGTATTTTTGCTTCATCTGTGTTTGAAGTGCCAGGTTTATTACAGGTGTACTTTAACCCTACACTGCACACATTACTAAAATAATAAGGTTGCCAAACCACAGAATACTGGCAGTAATTCAGTTTTTATTTGGCTGCCTCTGTTTAATGTACATTAGAACCAGGGTAAACAATATAAATAGCAGGCTTTGCATTAAGTGGTACAGTGCATTTACATTTTCTTCTTAAATGGATTGTGACAGACTGAATACATAAGTGAAATTGAAACATTTTTTACTCAATTTACACTAGTTTGTTCACCTCATAGCAACCAGCTAATTTTTCAAAATTCAACCAGTGATCTGTTCAGGTATTTTGTCAATATTAATGAAATTGGATGTTGGATTTAGAACCAGTGTTGATAGTTGCTCGCTCAAGAACTGTGCCCCCCTCCCTCCCATATGTGGGAATGCAAAAGTAGTTTGAATGAGGTCAACTAAAACTAACTGCAGATCAGATGCAGCTACAATAAATTATGAATGACCTCATAATTGTCTGGTGTCAAAAGCATGCAGCATTTTCCCATAGAAAAGACAAACCAAATGAATTCCTTGTGCTAGCAAATAAATATAAATAAGGACTGCTGCACATTAGAACTTTTGGATTTTAAAGGCACTTTCTTTGAATGTTATTTTCCAATATAACCTTGTTAATAACTGGCCTTTATACTGTTGCTATTGTTTTATATATATATATATATATATATATATATATATATATATATATATATATATATATATATATATATATATATATATATATATATGTATATATATATATATATATATATATATATATATATATGTTATAGCATTTACAAACTATGGTATATATTCTGGAATTTACGCAGCTTTGACTTTCTGACTGCCTTTCTTTCACATTTCTTAACGGCCCTAAAATGCCAGAACAGTACGAATACTCCCCAAATGACCCCTTTTTGGAAGGTAGACACCCCAAGGGGTTTAATAAGAGACCTGGTAAATGTTTTTTTGAAGTTGTATTTCTTTCCCTTCTTTGGAAAATGAAGGAATTAAATACATTTTTTTTCCACGCAATTGTCATTTTAACAAGTTATTTATTACACATGGTATATGCATACTTGGAATTACACCTCAAAACATATTCAGCCACTCCTCCTGAGTAAGGGGTTACCACATATGTGAGCCTTTTTCACAGCCTAGCCATTTACAGAGGCCCAAAATCCAAGAACTAGCTTTGGGCTTTCAAGAAGCATAAATTACACATAAATTACGCACCTAATTTCCTGACTACCTATCACATTTTTTAAGGCCCTGGAGGGCCAGGACAGTGGATACACTCATAAAATTGCCACATTTTTTAAAGCAAACACCCAAACATATATTCTATGAGGCATAATGAGTCTTTTGAACATTCATATAATTGTTTGAAACAAGTTTTTGGAAAATGTGAAAAGTATTTTATTTACACAAAATTATCAATGTAATTTCTAACTTCTAATTTCTAGGAATTTCTAACACACAGCATGGACATACCAACAATTACACCCCAAAATACATTCTGCTAATCAATCTTTTGAAAATGTAATTTTTTTGCCACACATTTTTGCAAAATGTGTAAAGAAAATGAAAAACGTAATTTTTTACACAAAGTTGTCAGTTTCCCGACCACCCATGCCAGTTTTGGAGGCCCTGGAGCGCTAGGACAAAGGAAACCTCCACAAAATTCCCACATCGTGGAAAGAAAATGCCCCAGCATATTTTCTATGAGGCATAATAAGTGTTTTGAACATGTCATTTTTTTGCCACACGTTTTTGAAGAGAATGTGAAAAGAAAATTTTTTTTTTTTTTTAACACAACTATACAACTGACATACTTAGAAATACATCCCAAAATACATTCTGCTACTCCTTCAAAGTATTTTAGGGATACCACATTTGTAAGACCTTGACAATGTCTGTACCGATTATGCACCCAACATTGCAAGCTGTGTAACACAAAAATCAACCAACGCTGTATAAAAAACAATGTACTGTAAAGGACACCTCTGTAATAGTGGTCAGTGAATATAGAATAGGATAGTTTGACCTACAGCAGTTCCTAAAAGCCAAGCAAGCCTGACCTACTGGACATGGCTGCCCTCATAGCACAATGTTATGTTCTTGGTCCAGGAAGTACAGGAGGCTGAACAAAGGGTAAAAAAATGGTTACCTGTGGTTTTAGTAGTGTAGTCTGCAGAGGATCAGTGGGAAGTGTAGATGGGTCACTACTGGTGCCAGGCAGGGACAGGCAGAAAACAGGCAAGTCATTGGTTCAGAGGGCAGGCAGAGATGTCATCAGCAACATCCAAACGATTCATGCAGGCAGCAGGCAGAGTCATGGTCAGCACAGCCAAAGTATTGGTTCTTGCAGTGTGCAGAAACATGGTCCATAAACAGGCCAGAGTCGGTACAGGTAACAAGCAAAGGTGTGGTGAGTTCAGGAGGCAGGCAGAAGCATGATCCATGAACAAGACAGGGTCAGACCACAGCAGGCAGAAATATCAGGCTTAGGGCCCCTGTCTGATATGACCTGGGCACGGGGAAGAGGCTTCTTCCCACCCAAATCTCTGTGAAGCCTCCGGTCTCCACACCCTAATCCAGAAATTACAAAACCTGGAGAAAACGAAAAAACCAAATTTTCAACACTCTGAAAAACCTACTAAGAAGCATATATGTGAAACCCCTGAGTTAATATAAACCCCACTACTACAGTGGCAGAATAAAAGATAAGTCCAAGCGCCAGGCAAACAAAAAAATTTGGTCAATTAACAGGCCATAGCCAGTTCAGGTGGCAGGCAGAGGCATGGTCAGTTTAGTCAGAAGGAAGAGGAGTGGTCAATTAACAGGTCAGGGTTAGTTCAGGAGCAGGCAGAGGCAAGCTCAGTTCAGGCAGCAGGCTGAGGCATGATCAATGTTAAGGCAAATGGTCAGCACATTAGATGGACAGAATTACGTTCACCATTAGGGATGAGCTTCGTGTTCGAGTCGAACCCATGTTCGACTCGAACATCGGTTGTTCGATCGTTCGCCGAATTGCGAACGATATGGGCCGTTCGCGCCAAATTCGTGTGGCGCGTCACGGCCCATAATTCACTGCGGCATCGCAGTGCATTGCTGGCTGCTGATTGGCCAAGCATGCACTATGACCCGCATGCTTGGCCAATCACAGCGCCGCCTGAACAGAGAGCCGTAATTGGCCAAAGCCAAGGAGGCTTTGGCCAATTATGGCTCAGGGGATTTAGTACACGCCCCACACTATATAAGGCCGCCTGCGCGGTGGCCCTGTGTAGTGTGTGTTCCGGCGTTCATTGAGAGAGAGAGAGAGAGACAGACAGTGACATTTGATTTGAGTTAGATAGATTAGGCAGAACAGTCAGTCAGTTAGCTGCACTTACAGTGTATTGTGTATATATATATGCATCCCAGGTGTTGCATATATATATATATATATATATATATATATACTGTATTCAGTTTAGCTAGAGCCATTCTTGTTATCTTCCTACTGACAGGCAGGCTTGTCTTGTTACAGTATTTACAGCTACCTGAAGAAAATTACTGGTGTTCCTTTGATCCTATTAGTACCACAGTCAGGCAGCTAGACTATTTACAGTTAGTGCAGTGCGTCCTGCTCACAGTGTTCAGCTAGATCCGTTCCTGTTATCTTCTTACTGACAGGCAGGCTTGTCTTGTTACAGTATATACAGCTACCTGAAGAAAATTGCTGGTGTTCTTTTGATCCTATTAGTACCACAGTCAGGCAGCTAGACTATTTACAGTTAGTGCAGTGCGTCCTGCTCACAGTGTTCAGCTAAACCTACAAGTTAGTGGGGTGCGTCCTGCTCACAGTGTTCAGCTAAACCTACAAGTTAGTGTGGTGCGTCCACCTCACAGTGTTCAGCTAGATCCGTTCCTGTTATCTTCTTACTGACAGGCAGGCTTGTCTTGTTACAGTATATACAGCTACCTGAAGAAAATTACTGGTGTTCTTTTGATCCTATTAGTACCACAGTCAGGCAGCTAGACTATTTACAGTTAGTGCAGTGCGTTCTGCTCACAGTGTTCAGCTAAACCTACAAGTTAGTGGGGTGCGTCCTGCTCACAGTGTTCAGCTAAACCTACAAGTTAGTGGGGTGCGTCCTGCTCACAGTGTTCAGCTAAACCTACAAGTTAGTGTGGTGCATCCACCTCACAGTGTTCAGCTAAACCTACAAGTTAGTGGGGTGCGTCCTGTTCACAGTGTTCAGCTAAACCTACAAGTTAGTGCGGTGCATCCACCTCACAGTGTTCAGCTAAACCTACAAGTTAGTGCAGTGCGTCCTGCTCACTGTGTTCAGCTAGATCCGTTCCTGTTATCTTCTTACTGACAGGCAGGCTTGTCTTGTTACATATATACAGCTACCTGAAGAAAATTACTGGTGTTCTTTTGATCCTATTAGTACCACAGTCAGGCAGCTAGACTATTTACAGTTAGTGCAGTGCGTCCTGCTCACAGTGTTCAGCTAAACCTACAAGTTAGTGGGGTGCGTCCTGCTCACAGTGTTCAGCTAAACCTACAAGTTAGTGTGGTGCGTCCACCTCACAGTGTTCAGCTAGATCCGTTCCTGTTATCTTCTTACTGACAGGCAGGCTTGTCTTGTTACAGTATATACAGCTACCTGAAGAAAATTACTGGTGTTCTTTTGATCCTATTAGTACCACAGTCAGGCAGCTAGACTATTTACAGTTAGTGCAGTGCGTCCTGCTCACAGTGCTCAGCTAAACCTACAAGTTAGTGGGGTGCGTCCTGCTCACAGTGTTCAGCTAAACCTACAAGTTAGTGGGGTGCGTCCTGCTCACAGTGTTCAGCTAAACCTACAAGTTAGTGTGGTGCGTCCACCTCACAGTGTTCAGCTAAACCTACAAGTTAGTGCAGTGCGTCTTGCTCACAGTTTTCAGCTAGATCCGTTCCTGTTATCTTCTTACTGACAGGCAGGCTTGTCTTGTTACAGTATATACAGCTACCTGAAGAAAATTACTGGTGTTCTTTTGATCCTATTAGTACCACAGTCAGGCAGCTAGACTATTTACAGTTAGTGCAGTGCGTCCTGCTCACAGTGTTCAGCTAAACCTACAAGTTAGTGTGGTGCGTCCACCTCACAGTGTTCAGCTAAACCTACAAGTTAGTGCAGTGCGTCCTGCTCACAGGGTTCAGCTAGATCCGTTCCTGTTATCTTCTTACTGACAGGCAGGCTTGTCTTGTTACAGTATATACAGCTACCTGAAGAAAATTACTGGTGTTCTTTTGATCCTATTAGTACCACAGTCAGGCAGCTAGACTATTTACAGTTAGTGCAGTGCGTCCTGCTCACAGTGTTCAGCTAAACCTACAAGTTAGTGGGGTGCGTCCTGCTCACAGTGTTCAGCTAAACCTACAAGTTAGTGGGGTGCGTCCTGCTCACAGTGTTCAGCTAAACCTACAAGTTAGTGTGGTGCATCCACCTCACAGTGTTCAGCTAAACCTACAAGTTAGTGGGGTGCGTCCTGCTCACAGTGTTCAGCTAAACCTACAAGTTAGTGTGGTGAGTCCACCTCACAGTGTTCAGCTAAACCTACAAGTTAGTGCAGTGCGTCCTGCTCACAGGGTTCAGCTAGATCCGTTCCTGTTATCTTCTTACTGACAGGCAGGCTTGTCTTGTTACAGTATATACAGCTACCTGAAGAAAATTACTGGTGTTCTTTTGATCCTATTAGTACCACAGTCAGGCAGCTAGACTATTTACAGTTAGTGCAGTGCGTCCTGCTCACAGTGTTCAGCTAAACCTACAAGTTAGTGGGGTGCGTCCTGCTCACAGTGTTCAGCTAAACCTGCAAGTTAGTGTGGTGCGTCCACCTCACAGTGTTCAGCTAAACCTACAAGTTAGTGCAGTGCGTCCTGCTCACAGTGTTCAAATAGATCCGTTCCTGTTATCTTCTTACTGACAGGCAGGCTTGTCTTGTTACAGTATAAACAGCTACCTGAAGAAAATTACTGGTGTTCTTTTGATCCTATTAGTACCACAGTCAGGCAGCTAGACTATTTACAGTTAGTGCAGTGCGTCCTGCTCACAGTGTTCAGCTAAACCTACAAGTTAGTGGGGTGCGTCCTGCTCACAGTGTTCAGCTAAACCTACAAGTTAGTGTGGTGCGTCCACCTCACAGTGTTCAGCTAAACCTACAAGTTAGTGCAGTGCGTCCTGCTCACAGGGTTCAGCTAGATCCGTTCCTGTTATCTTCTTACTGACAGGCAGGCTTGTCTTGTTACAGTATATACAGCTACCTGAAGAAAATTACTGGTGTTCTTTTGATCCTATTAGTACCACAGTCAGGCAGCTAGACTATTTACAGTTAGTGCAGTGCGTCCTGCTCACAGTGTTCAGCTAAACCTACAAGTTAGTGGGGTGCGTCCTGCTCACAGTGTTCAGCTAAACCTACAAGTTAGTGTGGTGCGTCCACCTCACAGTGTTCAGCTAAACCTACAAGTTAGTGCAGTGCGTCCTGCTCACAGTGTTCAGCTAGATCCGTTCCTGTTATCTTCTTACTGACAGGCAGGCTTGTCTTGTTACAGTATAAACAGCTACCTGAAGAAAATTACTGGTGTTCTTTTGATCCTATTAGTACCACAGTCAGGCAGCTAGACTATTTACAGTTAGTGCAGTGCGTCCTGCTCACAGTGTTCAGCTAAACCTACAAGTTAGTGGGGTGCATCCACCTCACAGTGTTCATCTAAACCTACAAGTTAGTGCAGTGTGTCCTGCTCACAGTGTTCAGCTAGATCCGTTCCTGTTATCTTCTTACTGACAAGCAGGCTTGTCTTGTTACAGAATATACAGCTACCTGAAGAAAATTACTGGTGTTCTTTTGATCCTATTAGTACCACAGTCAGGCAGCTAGACTATTTACAGTTAGTGCAGTGCGTCCTGCTCACAGTGTTCAGCTAAACCTACAAGTTAGTGGGGTGCGTCCTGCTCACAGGGTTCAGCTAAACCTACAAGTTAGTGGGGTGCATCCTGCTCACAGTGTTCAGCTAAACCTACAAGTTAGTGTGGTGCGTCCACCTCACAGTGTTCAGCTAAACCTACAAGTTAGTGTGGTGCGTCCACCTCACAGTGTTCAGCTAAACCTACAAGTTAGTGGGGTGCGTCCTGCTCACAGTGTTCAGCTAAACCTACAAGTTAGTGGGGTGCATCCACCTCACAGTGTTCAGCTAAAGCCACCTGTAGAAGGTTGGTGGTGTTCTCATACTACAGGCAGGCAGTTGATTTTGCTAGCTGCAGTATCAGTATATATATATATATATATATATATATATATATATATATATATATATCCCAGCTTAGTGCAGCTACAGGCCATTAGTATGTCTGGAAGGCCAAGAAGGAGAGGCAGACAGTCACAAGCCAATAAGAGAGGGCAAGCAGGCTCTGTGTCTAGTGCTGGTCATGGAGACGGTGTATCCTCATCAGCACGTGGCCGTGGGACACGCTTGGGCTTTTTTTCGGTAGCTGGCCGTGTTGAGCCGCAACATGCGGAAGACTTGGTCGAGTGGATGACCAAGCCATCCTCATCCTCCTTATCCTCTCTCACCTATGCCCAGGGTACTTTGTCTGGCAAAGCAGCGGCCTCTTCCCTCAGCTCAATGTCATCAGTGACTCCTTCCCTAGCCCCACCATGTCCTCCTGAGGAGTCCCTCGAACTGTTTGACCACAGTGTTGGGTACATGCTCCAGGAGGATGCCCAGCGTTTGGAAGGCTCTGATGATGATACTGAGCTCGATGAAGGCAGTAACATGAGCACGGACAGAGGGGGTGCTCAAGAAGGACAGCAATCTGACAGTCATGCTCCCCCTGCTGCAGCATACTGCCAGGTTTGCTCCAGTGATGAGGAGGGAGGGGATGATGAGGTCACTGACTCAACATGGGTGCCTGATAGGAGAGAGGAGGAGGAGGAGGCGGCACATCACCAACGAGGCAGGATGCCCTCCAGGGGCCAGCCTAAGGGCAGCACATTGACTGCATCACACCCCAAAGCTCCACATGTGCAGGGCGCTGCAGTCTCTGCACGTTATTCAAAAAGTTCTTTGGTGTGGGCCTTTTTTGAGACGAGTGCATCAGATCGCACCGCTGCTATTTGCAACATATGTCTCAAGCGTATCTCGCGTGGCCAAAACATCTCCCGCTTGGGTACCACATGCTTGACCAGACATATGTTGACCTGCCATGCAGTTCGTTGGCAAGCGTATGTAAAAGACCCACACCAAAGAACAAAGAGGACCTCTCCTTGCTCCTCATCAGCTGAGATTTCCAACCCCACTATACCTTCAGTCCTCTCTGAGACCTGCACTGAGAGGAATGAAGGTGTAGAATTAGGTGTGTCACAGCCAAGTACTTGTGGGCAATCTGCTTTTGGTACACCGACGTCAGATTGTACCAGGCAAATTTCCCTGCCCCAGCTGCTGCACCGCCGAAAGAAGTTTGCTCCCAGCCATCCACATGCCCAGCGGTTGAATGCTAGCTTGGCAAAATTGCTAGCACTTCAACTGCTGCCTTTTCAGTTGGTAGACTCTGCCCCCTTCTGTGAGTTTGTGGAATGTGCGGTTCCTCAGTGGCAGGTACCTAAACGCCACTTTTTCTCATGGAAGGCGATTCCCGCTCTCTACCGGCATGTGGAAGGCAATGTTCATGCCTCGCTGGACAGGGCGGTCAGCGGTAAGGTGCATATTACTGCTGACTCATGGTCCAGCAGGCATGGACAGGGACCATTACTTAAGTTTCACGGCGCATTGGGTGACTCTGCTGGCAGCTGGGAAGGATGCAGGACAAGGTGCAGTAGTGTTGGAGGTTGTTCCGCCACCACGCCTCCAAAATGCTAATGATTGTGACACACCTCTCTCCTCCACCCCCTCCTCTTCTTCTTCCTCCATGGCCTCTTCCTGTGCTTTGTCCTCAGAACCAGCGGTGCTCCGTAGCCGTTCAAGGGGCTACGCAAGTACGCAGGCCAAAAGATGCCATGCGGTGCTTGAGCTGGTGTGCTTGGGGGACAGGAGCCACACTGGGGCAGAGGTTCTGTCAGCTCTGCAGGGGCAGGTTCAGAGGTGGTTGACGCCACGCCAACTTAAGGCAGGAATGGTGGTTTGCGACAATGGCACCAACCTCCTCTCTGCCCTCCAACAGGAACAAATGACCCATGTGCCCTGTTTGGCTCACGTCCTTAACTTGGTGGTGCAGTGGTTCTTGGGCAGGTACCCGGGCTTACAGGATGTCCTGAGGCAGGCCAGGAAAGTCTGTGTGCATTTCCGCCGGTCATATAATGCCAGTGCTCGGCTGACGGACCTCCAAAAGGAGTTTAACCTGCCCAAGAACCGCCTAATCTGTGACATGCCCACCAGGTGGAACTCAATGTTGGCCATGCTGCAGTGGCTGCACACGCAGCAGAGGGCCATCAATGAGTACCTGTGCGACTATGGCACCAGGACAGGGTCAGGGGAGCTTGTTTTTTTTTCCCCACGCCAGTGGGCCATGATCAGGGATGCGTGCACTGTCCTGTCACCATTTGAGGAGGCCACGAGGATGGTGAGCAGTGACAGTGCATGCATCAGTGACACTGTCCCCCTTGTCCACCTGTTGGAGCACACGCTGCGTGGAATAATGGACAGGGCACTTGAGGCAGAACAGAGGCAGGAAGAGGAGGACTTCCTTAGCTCACAAGGCCCCCTTTATCCAGACAGTGTTCCTGCATGCCCGCCGATCACACAGGAAGAGGACGAGGAGGAAGAGGAGGAGGAGGAGGAGGAAGATTGTGTCAGTATGGAGGTGGAGCCTGGCACTCAGCATCAGCAGCAGTCTTTAAGGGATCAGTCCCAAGAAACACATGGACTTATACGTGGTTGGGAGGAGGTGGCTGCGGACCATGTCGTCCTTAGTGACCCAGAGGACTCCGGACCGAATGCCTCAGCAAACCTACGCTGCATGGCCTCCCTGATCCTGCAAAGCCTGCGGAAGGATCCTCGTATTCGTGGTATCAAGGAGAAGGACCAATACTGCCTGGCAACCCTCCTTGATCCACGTTACAAGGGTAAGGTTGCGGACCTTATCTTGCCATCGCAGAGGGAGCAGAGGATGAAACATCTTCGGGAGGCCTTGCAGAAAGGTCTGTGCAACGCGTTCCCAGAGACTGGGAGGTTACAAACTCCTGTTTCTGGACAACGTGTTGCTGAGGCTTCGGTCAGTCAAAGAAGGAGCGGTGGAGAAGGTGGCCGTCTGACCAATGCGTTCAGACAATTTTTTGGTCCGCAGCCCCAAGGTATGATCGGTTCCAGCAACCATCGCCAGCGTCTGTTTTACATGGTGCAGGAATACCTAGGGGCAAGATCAGACTTGGACACCTTTCCCACCGAAAATCCTCTGGGTTACTGGGTCTTGAGGATGGATCACTGGCCAGAGCTTGCACAGTATGCAATTGAGCTACTGGCCTGTCCTGCATCCAGCGTTGTTTTGGAACGCACATTCAGTGCTGCTGGAGGCGTGGTAACCGATCACAGGGTGCGTCTGTCCACTGACTCGGTCGATCGACTGACCTTCATAAAAATGAATCAGTCTTGGATCACCACCAGCTACCAAGCACCTGATGCTGATGTAACCGAATAATTTTTTTTGAAATCTCAGATCCCTTCAAAGACTGCCTATGCTGATGCTGAGTGACTATCCCTGAGTAATTATTCTCTTCCTCCTCAATCATCATGCTGATAGCTTGAAAGAACATTTTTGGTTCTAAGCGCCACCACCAGTGCCTAAGGCCCAATTTTTCAGCCCCTGTTTAACAGGGGCGTGTGATTACAATTTTTGATGCAATACTTTGCAGCAGGGCTCGTTCCTGCACTCCAACTAGAGTGTCTGTGAGGGGTTGCAGTGTTGTGGCACCAGCACCAGTGCCTAAGGCCCAATTTTTCAGCCCCTGTTTAACAGGGGCGTGTAATTACAATTTTTGATGCAATACTTTGCAGCAGGGCTCGTTCCTGCGTTCCAACTAGAGTGTCTGTGAGGGGTTGCAGTGTTGTAGCACCAGCACCAGTGCCTAAGGCCCAATTTTTCTGCCCCTGTTTAACAGGGGCGTGTAATTACAATTTTTGATGCAATACTTTGCAGCAGGGCTCGTTCCTGCGTTCCAACTAGAGTGTCTGTGAGGGGTTGCAGTGTTGTGGCACCAGCACCAGTGCCTAAGGCCCAATTTTTCTGCCCCTGTTTAACAGGGGCGTGTAATTACAATTTTTGATGCAATACTTTGCAGCAGGGCTCGTTCCTGCGTTCCAACTAGAGTGTCTGTGAGGGGTTGCAGTGTTGTGGCACCACCACCACCACCACCACCAAAGGCCCAATTTTTCTGCCCCTGTTCAACAGGGGCATGTAATTACAATTCTTGATCTAATATTTCACAGCAGGGCCCATTTCTGCACCCACCAAGAGCGAGTGAGGACTTACAGTGTTGTGGCACCAGCACCACCACCACCACCACCAAAGGCCCAGTTTTTCTGCCCCTGTTCAGCAGGGGCATGTAATTACAATTCTTGATCTAATATTTCACAGCAGGGCCCTGTGAGGGCTTACGTTGTTGTGGCCACAACAACACCTAAGGGCCAAATTTCTGCTGAGTATATAGGGCAGGCCCCTACTTTCAAACATCTAACTTACAAACGACTCCTACTTGCAAACGGAAGGAGACAACAGGAAGTGAGATGAAATCTACCCCTAGGAAGGAAAATTCTCTCCTGTAAGAGTTATTTTTGGGAAAAACATTTCTCCTTTCCACTGATGCTTTCCAATCCTTGTTCCACAAAAAACCCAAAATTTTCAAAAAACATTTGTCATTGGGACAAAAAGTGAGGTGAAATCTTCTAAAGAGGAGGAAAGACAGCAAAACAAATGTCACAGGGGTGATAACTCTTCCCTATGTTTTCCAAAAAGCTTAAAAAAGATTTTTTGGCTGGAGCTAAACACGTTAAAAATGTACCCGTTCAAAATGACAAACAGATTCTACTTAACAACAAACCTACAGTCCCTGTCTTGTTTGCACCGCCTGTATACTGCTGTTCAGAGTATATAGGGCCTGGTGGCCCCACACCTTTCCTTATTTTAATTTGGGTGCGGGGTTCCCCTTAATATCCATACAAGACCCAAAGGGCCTGGTAATGGACTGGGGGGTACCCATGCCGTTTGTCTCACTGATTTTCATCCATATTGCCAGGACCCGACATTACATTAAACCCGCAAGCAGTTTTAAATGAGATTTTTTCCTTTAAAAATGACATTTGGTGCAGGGACTGTTCTAAACACGGGAAACACGCGCCACTTTACAGGCATACTATGGACACCCCCCAGGTACGATATTTAAAGGAATATTTCACCTTTTTTTTTTTTACTTTAACCATCATTAAAATCACTGCTCCCGAAAAAACGGCCATTTTTAAAAGTTTTTTTTGCATTGATACATGTCCCCTGGGGTAGGACCCGGGTCCCCAAACCCTTTTTAGGACAATACCATGCAAATTAACCTTTAAAATGAGCACTTTTGATTTTGAACGTTCGAGTCCCATAGACGTCAATGGGGTTCTAACGTTCGTGCGAATTTTCGGTCCGTTCGCAGGTTCTGGTGCGAACCGAACCGGGGGATGTTCGGCTCATCCCTATTCACCATACCACACTAATATTGTAGTATGGTAATGGTGGAAGCAGTCTCCCATGCATAGGCCTGGTTGGGAAGGACACTGGAGACAGTAATAAATGGTGTCAGGCCTAACTCCCCCTCTGGAGCATATCCAACATTTTTTAGACATTTTTGGCCTGTTTCTCTGGGAGGAATTTTATCTGAAAAATGTCTTTCCTGGAGTCTGCTCACTGCTAGGGATGGGCTTTATGTTCGGGTCAAACATGAGTTTGACTCGAACATTGGCTGTTCGCCAGTTCGCCGAACAATTTGGGGTGTTCACGGCAAATTCGAAAGCCACGGAACACCCTTTAAAAGTCTATGGGAGAAATCAAAAGTGCTAATTTTAAAGGCTTATATGCAGGTTATTGTCATAAAAAGTGTTTGGGGACCCGGGTCCTGCCCCAGGGGACATGCATCGATGCAAAAAAAATTTTAAAAAAGGAAGTTTTTTCAGGAGCAATGATTTTAATAAAGCTTAAAGTGAAACAATAAAAGTGAAATATTCCTTTAAATTTCGTACCTGGGGGGTGTCTATAGTATGCCTGTAAAGTGGCGCTTTTTTCCCGTGTTTAGAATAGTCTGACAGCAAAATGACTTTTCTAAAGGGAAAAAAAAGTCATGAAGTAATAGCGGTGTCGGCTATAGTGAATGGTCTATGGGAGAAATCAAAAGTGCTAAAGGGGCTCATGTTTCCCGTATTTAGAACAGTCTGACAAAATGACATTTGTAAAGGAAAAAAGTCATTTAAAACTACTTGTGGCTCTAATGAATTGTCAGTCTGACAATACACATAAAAGTTCATTGATAAAAACGGCATGGGATTTCCCCACAGGGGAACCCCGAACCAAAATTTAAAAAAAAAAATGCGTGGGGGCCCCCCTGAATTCCATACCAGGCCCTTCAGGTGTGGTATGGATATTAAGGGGAACCCTGCACCAAAATTTTTTAAAAAATGGCGTGGGGGTCCCCCTAAATTCCATACTGATATTAAGGGGAACCCCGCACCAAAATTTAAAAAAAATTGCGTGGGGGTCCCCCTCAAAATCCATACCAGACCCTTCAAGTCTGGTATGGATTTTAAGGGGAACCCTGAGCCAAAATAAAAAAAAAATGGCGTGGGGGTCCCCCAAAAATCCATACCAGACCCTTATCCGAGCATGCAACCTGACAGTCCGCAGGACAAGAGGGGGGCCCCCAAAGCACCTTGTCCCCATGTTGATGGGGAGAAGGGTCTCATCCCCACAACCCTTGCCCGGTGGTTGTGGGGGTCTGTGGGCGGGGGGTTTATCGAAACCTGGAAGCCCCCTTTAACAAAAGGACCCCCAGATCCTGCCCCCCCTGTGAATTGGTAATGAGGTACAAATGTACCCCTACCATTTCACAAAAAAAGTGTCAAAAAGGTTAAAAAACACAAGAGACAATTTTTGACAAGTCCTTTATTAATTTCTTCTTCTTTTTTTTTTTTCCAATAAATTTTTATTGAGTTTTACATATTACAGGTTATGAAGTCATAGTAAGGAACAGGAACATGAACATGTAAATGTAAGTTTACAGACTAGATATTGAAAGTATAGTCTGAATAGCGATTTTATGAATAACGTTCTATGAGAAAGAAAAAATTGTTAACAAAGTGATTATAAACATAGGGTGGAACAGTTGAACTGTAATGATAGGAGGAGGGGTGGGGTAAGGAGGGGAGGGGTGCAAGAGGAAGGAGGGGCAAGGAGGGATAAGGGAAGGGGGGGAGCGCTTCAAGTGGAAGGCGAGTAGAGAGACAGGGCATTCAATTGTTAAACCTTACTTCAATCGTTAATTCTTTTTTGAGTACCAAAGGACCCATGGGTTCCAACGAGTTAGTGTCTTTGTATGGGATTGTTTTCTGCGTGACAAAAGGGTTTCATAAGTGAAATGGGTTTGTACTAAGTTAGTAACTTCCGTAAGGGAGGGAATGTTGTCAGATTTCCAGTTTCTAATGATCAAGAGTTTGGTAGCTAGGAGGACGTGTGTAATCACTGTTGTTTGGTGTATGGGAAAATCTTCTATTGTCAGATTAAGAATGGCTAAGTGTGGAGTAATTGTAACCGAGCTATGGAGTATGTCTTGGAGTATGGATTCCACATTTTTCCAAAGCTGGGTTACATTTAGGCAAGACCAAAGAATGTGGAGGAGGGTGTCCGTATGGCCACAGTTTCTCCAGCAGTCGAGTGAGGCGTGTTTGTGGAATTTGGCCAGTCTGGACGGAGTTAGGTAACATCTCATTAGCAATTTTGGTTGATTTCCCAAAGGGAGGTGCAAGTTGTTACTTTGTAAATAGATGTGATTGCCTGTTGCCATTGGGCATCTGTGATTTGTGTCTGTAGTAGGGATGAGCCGAACACCCCCCGGTTCGGTTCGCACCAAAACCTGCGAACGGACCAAAAATTTGCACGAACGTTAGAACCCCATTGATGTCTATGGGACTCGAACGTTCGAAATCAAAAGTGCTCATTTTAAAGGCTAATTTGCATGGTATTGTCTTAAAAAGGGTTTGGGGAGCCGGGTCCTACCCCAGGGGACATGTATCAATGCAAAAAAAACTTTTAAAAACGGCCGTTTTTTCGGGAGCAGTGATTTTAATGATGCTTAAAGTAAAAAAAAAAGTGAAATATTCCTTTAAATATCGTACCTGGAGTGTGTCTATAGTATGCCTGTAAAGTGGCGCGTGTTTCCTGTGTTTAGAACAGTCCCTGCACAAAATGTCATTTTTAAAGGAAAAAATTTCATTTAAAACTGCTTGCGGGTTTAATGTAATGTCGGGTCCTGGCAATATGGATGAAAATCAGTGAGACAAACGGCATGGGTACCCCCCAGTCCATTACCAGGCCCTTTGGGTCTTGTATGGATATTGAGGGGAACCCCGCACCCAAATTAAAATAAGGAAAGGTGTGGGGCCACCAGGCCCTATATACTCTGAACAGCAGTATACAGGCGGTGCAAACAAGACAGGGACTGTAGGTTTGTTGTTAAGTAGAATCTGTTTGTCATTTTGAACGGGTACATTTTTAACGTGTTTAGCTCCAGCCAAAAAATCTTTTTTAAGCTTTTTGGAAAACATAGGGAAGGGTTATCACCCCTGTGACATTTGTTTTGCTGTCTTTCCTCCTCTTCAGAAGATTTCACCTCACTTTTTGTCCCAATGACAAATGTTTTTTGAAAATTTTGGGTTTTTTGTGGAACAAGGATTGGAAAGCATCAGTGGAAAGGAGAAATGTTTTTCCCATATTAACTCTTACAGGAGAGAATTTCCCTTCCTAGGGGTAGATTTCATCTCACTTCCTGTTGTCTCCTTCCGTTTGCAAGTAGGAGTCGTTTTTAAGTTAGATGTTTGAAAGCAGGGGCCTGCCCTATATACTCAGCAGAAATTTGGGCCTTAGGTGTTGTTGTGGCCACAACACTGTAAGCCTTCACAGGGCCCTGCTGTGAAATATTAGATCAAGAATTGTAATTACATGCCCCTGTTGAACAAGGGCAGAAAAATTGGGCCTTTGGTGGTGGTGGTGCTGGTGCCACAACACTGTAAGTCCTCACTCACTCTTGGTGGGTGCAGAAATGGGCCCTGCTGTGAAATATTAGATCAAGAATTGTAATTACATGCCCCTGTTGAACAAGGACAGAAAAATTGGGCCTTTGGTGGTGGTGGTGGTGGTGGTGCTGATGCCACAACACTGTAAGTCCTCACTCGCTCTTGGTGGGTGCAGAAATGGGCCCTGCTGTGAAATATTAGATCAAGAATTGTAATTACATGCCCCTGTTGAACAGGGGCTGAAAAATTAGGTCTTAGGCACTGGTGCTGGTGCCACAACACTGCAACCCCTCACAGATACTCTAGTTGGAACACAGAAATGAGCCCTGCTGCAAAGTATTGCATCAAAAATTGTAATAACACGCCCCTGTTAAACAGAGGCTGAAAAATTGGGCCTTAGGCACTGGTGCTGGTGCCACAACACTGCAACCCCCCACAGATACTCTAGTTGGAACGCAGAAATGAGCCCTGCTGCAAAGTTTTGCAGCAAAAATTGTAATTACAGGCCCCTGTTAAACAGGGCCTGAAAAATTGGGCCTTAGGCACTGGTGCTGGTGCCACAACACTGCAACCTCTCACAGATACTCTAGTTGGAACGCAGAAATGAGCCCTGCTGCAAAGTATTGCATCAAAAATTGTAATTACACACCCCTGTTAAACAGGGGCTGAAAAATTGGGCCTTAGGCACTGGTGGTGGCGCCCAGAACCAAAAATGTTCTTACAAGCTATCAGCGTGATGATTGAGGAGGAAGAGGATAATTACTCAGGGATAGTCACTCAGCATCAGCATAGGCAGTCTTTGAAGGGATCTGAGATTTCAAAAAAAATTATTCGGTTACATCAGCATCAGGTGCTTGGTAGCTGGTGGTGATCCAAGACTGATTCATTTTTATGAAGGTCAGTCGATCGACCGAGTCGGTGGACAGACGCACCCTGTGATCGGTTACAAAGCCTGCAGCAGCACTGAATGTGCGTTCCGAAAGAACGCTGGATGCAGGACAGGCCAGTAGCTCAATTGCATATTGTGCAAGCTCTGGCCAGTGATCCATCCTCAAGACCCAGTAACCCAGAGGATTTTCGGTGGGAAAGGTGTCCAAGTCAGATCTTGCCCCTAGGTATTCCTGCACCATGTAAAACAGACGCTGGCGATGGTTGCTGGAACCGATCATACCTTGGGGCTGCGGACCAAAAAATTGTCTGAACGCATCGGTCAGACGGCCACCTTCAACACCGCTCCTTCTTTGACTGACCGAAGCCTCAGCATCACGTTGTCCAGAAACAGGAGCTTGTAACCTCCCAGTCTCCGGGAACGTGTTGCACGGACCTTTCTGCAAGGCCTCCCGAAGATGTTTCATCCTCTGCTCCCTCTGCGATGGCAAGATAAGGTCCGCAACCTTACCCTTGTAACGTGGATCAAGGAGGGTTGCCAGCCAGTATTGGTCCTTCTCCTTGATACCACGAATACGAGGATCCTTACACAGGCTTTGCAGGATCAGGGAGGCCATGCAGCGTAGGTTTGCTAAGGCATTCGGTCCGGAGTCCTCTGGGTCACTAAGGACGACATGGTCCGCAGCCACCTCCTCCCAGCCACGTACAAGTCCATGTGTTTCTTGGGACTGATCCCTTAAAGACTGCTGCTGATGCTGAGTGCCAGGCTCCACCTCCATACTGACACAATCTTCCTCCTCCTCCTCCTCCTCGTCCTCTTCCTGTGTGATCGGCGGGCACGCAGGAACACTGTCTGGATAAAGGGGGCCTTGAGAGCTAAGGAATTCCTCCTCTTCCTGCCTCTGTTCTGCCTCAAGTGCCCTGTCCATTATTCCACGCAGCGTGTGCTCCAACAGGTGGACAAGGGGGACAGTGTCACTGATGCACGCACTGTCACTGCTCACCATCCTCGTGGCCTCCTCAAATGGTGACAGGACAGTGCATGCATCTCTGATCGTGGCCCACTGGCGTGGGGAAAAAAACCAAGCTCCGCGACCCTGTCCTGGTGCCATAGTCGCACAGGTACTCATTGATGGCCCTCTGCTGCATGTGCAGCCACTGCATGGCCAACGTTGAGTTCCACCTGGTGGGCATGTCACAGATTAGGTGGTTCTTGGGCAGGTTAAACTCCTTTTGGAAGTCCGTCAGCCGAGCACTGGCATTATATGACCGGCGGAAATGCACACAGACTTTCCTGGCCTGCCTCAGGACATCCTGTAAGCCCGGGTACCTGCTGCACCACCAAGTTAAGGACGTGAGCCAAACAGGGCACATGGGTCATTTGTCCCTGTCGGAGGGCAGAGAGGAGGTTGGTGCCATTGTCGCAAACCACCATTCCTGCCTTAAGTTGGCGTGGCGTCAACCACCTCTGAACCTGCCCCTGCAGAGCTGACAGAACCTCTGCCCCAGTGTGGCTCCTGTCCCCCAAGCACACCAGCTCAAGCAACGCATGGCATCTTTTGGCCTGCGTACTTGCGTAGCCCCTTGAACGGCTATGGAGCACCGCTGGTTCCGAGTTCAAAGCACAGGAAGAGGCCATGGAGGAAGA
Organism: Aquarana catesbeiana; assembly: GCF_042186555.1. NCBI lineage: Eukaryota > Metazoa > Chordata > Amphibia > Anura > Ranidae > Aquarana > Aquarana catesbeiana. Next base: position 99,024,196 of record NC_133334.1, on the reverse strand, counting down.
AGAAGAGGAGGGGGTGGAGGAGAGAGGTGTGTCACAATCATTAGCATTTTGGAGGCGTGGTGGCAGAACAACCTCCAACACTACTGCACCTTGTCCTGCATCCTTCCCAGCTGCCAGCAGAGTCACCCAATGCGCCGTGAAACTTAGGTAACGTCCCTGTCCATGCCTGCTGGACCATGAGTCAGCAGTAATATGCACCTTACCGCTGACCGCCCTGTCCAGCGAGGCATGGACATTGCCTTCCACATGCCGGTGGAGAGCCGGAATCGCCTTCCATGAGAAAAAGTGGCGTTTAGGTACCTGCCACTGAGGAACCGCACATTCCACAAACTCACGGAAGGGGGCAGAGTCTACCAACTGAAAAGGCAGCAGTTGAAGTGCTAGCAATTTTGCCAAGCTAGCATTCAACCGCTGGGCATGTGGATGGCTGGGAGCAAACTTCTTTCGGCGGTGCAGCAGCTGGGGCAGGGAAATTTGCCTGGCACAATCTGACATCGGTGTACCAAAAGCAGATTGCCGACAAGTACTTGGCTGTGACACACCTAATTCTACACCTTCATTCCTCTCAGTGCAGGTCTCAGAGAGGACTGAAGGTATAGTGGGGTTGGAGATCTCAGCTGATGAGGAGCAAGGAGAGGTCCTCTTTGTTCTTTGGTGTGGGTCTTTTAGATACGCTTGCCAACGAACTGCATGGCAGGTCAACATATGTCTGGTCAAGCATGTGGTACCCAAGCGGGAGATGTTTTGGCCACGCGAGATACGCTTGAGACATATGTTGCAAATAGCAGCGGTGCGATCTGATGCACTCGTCTCAAAAAAGGCCCACACCAAAGAACTTATTGAATAACATGCAGAGACTGTAGCGCCCTGCACATGTGGAGCTTTGGGGTGTGATGCAGTCAAGGTGCTGCCTTTAGGCTGGCCCCTGGAGGGCATCCTGCCTCGTTGGTGATGTGCCACCTCCTCCTCCTCCTCTTTCCTGTCAGGCACCCACGTTGAGTCAATGACCTCATCATCCCCTCCCTCCTCATCACTGGAGCAAATCTGGCAGTATGCTGCAGCAGGGGAGCATGGCTGCCAGATTGCTGTCCTTCTTGGGCACCCCCTCTGTCCGTGCTCACGTTACTGCCTTCATCGAGCTCAGTATCATCATCAGAGCCTTCCAAACTCTGGGCATTCTCCTGGAGCATGTACCCAACACTGTGGTCAAACAGTTCGAGGGACTCCTCAGGAGGACATGGTGGGGCTAGGGAAGGAGTCACTGATGACATTGAGCCGAGGGAAGAGGCCGCTGCTTTGCCAGACAAAGTACCCTGGGCATGGGTGAGAGAGGATGAGGAAGATGAGGACGGTTTGGTCATCCACTCGACCAAGTCTTCCGCATGTTGCGGCTCAACGCGGCCAGCTGCCGAAAAAAAGCCCAAGCCCAATGTACTGATACTGCAGCTAGCAAAATCAACTGCCTGCCTGTAGTATGAGAACACCACCAACCTTCTACAGGTAGCTTTAGCTGAACACTGTGCAGAGCTCTCAAAAAAATAACTTGTAGGTTTAGCTGGACACTGTGAGGAGGACACACCACACTAACTTGTAGGTTTAGCTGAACACTGTGAGGTGGACGCACCGCACTAACTTGTAGTTTTAGCTGAACACTGTGAGCAGGACGCACAGCACTAACTTGTAGTTTTAGCTGAACACTGTGAGCAGGACGCACCGCACTAACTTGTAGGTTTAGCTGAACACTGTGATCAGGATGCACCGCACTAACTTGTAGGTTTAGCTGAACACTGATCAGGACGCACCCCACTAACTTGTAGGTTTAGCTGAACACTGTGAGCAGGACGCACCCCACTAACTTGTAGTTTTAGCTGAACACTGTGAGCAGGACGCACTGAACTAACTGTAAATAGTCTAGCTGCCTGACTCTGGTACTAATAGGATCAAAAGAACACCAGAAATTTTCTTCAGGTAGCTGTAAATACTGTAACAAGACAAGCCTGCCTGTCAGTAAGAAGATAACAGGAACGGATCTAGCTCAACACTGTGAGCAGGACGCACTGCACTAACTTGTAGCTTTAGATGAACACTGTGCAGAGGTCTCACTACACTAACTTGTAGGTTTAGCTGAACACTGTGAGCAGGACGCACAGCACTAACTTGTAGTTTTAGCTGAACACTGTGAGCAGGACGCACCGCACTAACTTCTAGGTTTAGCTGAACACTGTGAGGTGGACGCACCACACTAACTTGTAGTTTTAGCTGAACACTGTGAGCAGGACGCACCCCACTAACTTGTAGGTTTAGCTTAACACTGTGAGCAGGACGCACCCCACTAACTTGTAGGTTTAGCTGAACACTGTGAGCAGGACGCACCCCACTAACTTGTAGTTTTAGCTGAACACTGTGAGCAGGATGCACTGCACTAACTGTAAATAGTCTAGCTGCCTGACTGTGGTACTAATAGGATCAAAAGAACACCAGCAATTTTCTTCAGGTAGCTGTAAATACTGTAACAAGACAAGCCTGCCTGTCAGTAAGAAGATAACAGGAACGGATCTAGCTGAACACTGTGAGCAGGACGCACTGCACTAACTTGTAGCTTTAGTGAACACTGTGCAGAGGTCTCACTACACTAACTTGTAGGTTTAGCTGAACACTGTGAGCAGGATGCACAGCACTAACTTGTAGTTTTAGCTGAACACTGTGAGCAGGACGCACCGCACTAACTTCTAGGTTTAGCTGAACACTGTGAGGTGGATGCACCGCACTAACTTGTAGTTTTAGCTGAACACTGTGAGCAGGACGCACAGCACTAACTTGTAGTTTTAGCTGAACACTGTGAGCAGGACGCACCGCACTAACTTGTAGGTTTAGCTGAACACTGTGAGCAGGACGCACTGCACTAACTGTAAATAGTCTAGCTGCCTGACTGTGGTACTAATAGGATCAAAAGAACACCAGCAATTTTCTTCAGGTAGCTGTAAATACTGTAACAACACAAGCCTGCCTGTCAGTAAGAAGAAAACAGGAACGGATCTAGCTAAACTGAATACAGTGTATATATATATATGCAACACCTGGGATGCATATATATACACAATACACTGTAAGTGCAGCTAACTGACTGACTGTTCTGCCTAATCTATCTAACTCAAATCAAATGACACTGTCTGTCTCTCTCTCTCTCTCTATCTATGAACGCCGGAACACACACTACACAGGGCCACCGCGCAGGCGGCCTTATATAGTGTGGGGCGTGTACTAAATCCCCTGAGCCATAATTGGCCAAAGCCTCCTTGGCTTTGGCCAATTAAGGTTCTCTGTTCAGACGGCGCTGTGATTGGCCAAGCATGCGGGTCATAGTGCATGCTTGGCCAATCATCAGCCAGCAATGCACTGCGATGCCGCAGTGAATTATGGGCCGTGACGCGCCACACGAATTTGGCGCGAACGGCCCATATCGTTCGCAATTCGGCGAACGGGCGAACAGATGATGTTCGAGTCGAACATGGGTTCGACTCGAACACGAAGCTCATCCCTAGTCTGTAGGTCAGTTTCCCAGTCAAGGAGAGGTTTGGTTTTGCTGAACATGTTTTTTTCCTGTAGGAATGAGTATATGAGGGAAGTCCCTTTAGTGTTATGCCCCGTACACATGGTCGGACATTGATCGGACATTCCGACAACAAAATCCTAGGATTTTTTCCGACGGATGTTGGCTCAAACTTGTCTTGCATACACAGGGTCACACAAAGTTGTCGGAAAATCCGATCATTCTGAACGCGGTGACGTAAAACACGTATGTCGGGACTATAAACAGGGCAGTAGCCAATAGCTTTCATCTCTTTATTTATTCTGAGCATGCGTGGCACTTTGTGCGTCGGATTTGTGTACACACGATCGGAAATTCCGACAACGGATTTTGTTGTCGGAAAATTTTATAGCCTGCTCTCAAACTTTGTGTGTTGTAAAATCCAATGAAAAATGTGTGATGGAGCCTACACACGGTCGGAATTTCCGACAACAGGGTCCTATCACACATTTTCCGTCGGAAAATCCGACCGTGTGTACGGGGCATTAGAGTGTTCTGTAAAGAAGTAGTTCCATAGTTTCAAGGGTAGTTTTCCTTCTAGAGATGAGTCTGCCTTCAAACAGTTTTGTAATCTGAAGTAGCTGAGGAAGTCTTTGGAGGGTGCATTGAGGTCTTTGCCTATTTGTGAGAAGGATTTGCAGGTTGTTAGATTGCGAAGTTCTTGTGTGTATGTTACCCGGTTAATAATCCAGGATGGGAGTGTTAAGTCAGAAGTAAGAAGCTTTAAGGTGTTTATTTATTCTGAGCATGCGTGGCATTTATTCTGAGCATGCGTGGCACTTTGTGCGTCGGATTTGTGTACACACGATCGGAAATTCCGACAACGGATTTTGTTGTCAGAAAATTTTATAGCCTGCTCTCAAACTTTGTGTGTCGGAAAATCCGAAGGAAAATGTGTGATGGAGCCTACACACGGTCGGAATTTCCGACAACAGGGTCCTATCACACATTTTCCGTCTGAAAATCCGACCGTGTGTACGGGGCATTAGAGTGTTCTGTAAAGAAGTAGTTCCATAGTTTCAAGGGTAGTTTTCCTTCTAGAGATGAGTGTGCTTTCAAACAGTTTTGTAATCTGAAGTAGCTGAGGAAGGGATGGGAGTGTTAAGTCAGAAGTAAGAAGCTTTAAGGTGTTTAAAGGAATGTGTAGTGGTTTCGTCAGTACATGTGACCATTTGGTATTGTGTAGTGTACGCTACACTTTAACTGAGGCTTGGACAGTGGGTGAGTAGTGCAAAATGTGAGCATTATGTGTAGAGGTACTAAATAACCAGTTGGCGAGGTTTGTGCCCGGTGTCTTGTGATTTTCTATATCGCTCCAGAGAGTTTTGGGTGAGGTATTCATCCATTCTTTCATTTGTGATAGAATGGTGGCATTGTAGTAGTCTTTGATGTCTATGTATCCCATTCCCCCCGCAGATCTGTGTTTAATAAGTTTCGTGTGACTACATCTAGATTTTTTCCCTTGCCAAACAAATTGGCTTAGGATGAATTGGAGAGATTTCAGGTAGGTAGATGAAAGTGGTATAGGAAGCGTGCAAAATATGTAGAGCAACCGTGGCAATACAATAATTTTAAAGGCTGCCAGGCGGCCTGACCATGAGAATTCACATTTGGAGAGTTTTGTGGTTTCAGTAAGCATCATCTGTTTGGTGTCTGTGTAGTTGTGTGCAAAAAGACCTCTAGTGGATTTGGTGAGATTAATGCAGAGGTAGGGAATACTATCCTCCGCCCGTGGGTAAGGATATTGGGTCTGGAGTAGATTACTAGTGGTTGTATCAATGCCCAGGTCTAGAATGTAGGATTTATGTTCATTAACTTTGTAGTAAGATAAAGTACTAAACCTTTTCAGTAGCGATTGGACCGAAGCCAGGGCTGAGTGAGGGTTTGTGATCATCATTATCACATCGTCTGCAAATAAATTTATTTTGTGTTCTGTGGTACCAATGGTGAAGCCTGATATTGTAGCGTGGGATCTGACATGTTCTGCTAAGGGTTCCATAATTAGGTTAAAAATGATTGGTGAGAGCGGACAACCTTGTCGGGTGCCATTAGTGATGGAGAATGGCTTAGACAGCATCCCCCGACGTATAGACCTGTGCTGATGGGGAGGAATACAGAGCCATTATGGCTGCCAGAATGGGGCCCTGAAAACCAAATTTGCCAAGGGTTGCTTCAAGATATTTCCAATGGACCCTATCAAATGCCTTCTCTGCATCCAAGGATAGGAGCAGAGAAGGTGTTCTAGATATCTCAGCATGATGGATTATGTTGATAATTCTGCGAGTGGCATCAGTTGTCTGCCTCCCTTTTGTGAAGCCTGATTGGTCCTTATGTATTAGAAGGGGCATTACGTTGAGTAATCTGTGGGCTATTAGTTTGGCATAGATTTTTGTGTCCACATTGAGAAGAGATATGGGTCGGAAGTTTTGTGCAGAGGTAGGCTCTTTCCCCGGCTTCGGTAGTGTAACAATTAAGGCACTTAGCATTTCTGGGGGGAGAGAGGAGGAGGAGGCAGCGTCATTGTACACTTTGTTCAGATATGGTGTTAGCACAGTTCCAAATTGTTTGTAATACTCTCCTGTAAGACCATCTGGGTCAGGAGATTTGTTAGAGGGAAGTGATGAAATTATATTTTTGATTTCTAGATCTGTAAATGGGGTGTTCAGTGAGTCTAGTTGTTCTGTGGTCAGTTTAGGGAGGTTGATCTCATTGAGAAATGCCTCTATGTCAGGTAGAGACGGCTGTGTGACAGATGTGTCATCTTTTAAATTATAAAGTGTATTGTAGTAGTAACTAAATGCGTCTGCAATAGCTTGTGGATCTATCAGTTTCTGTTTAGTAGCTGGGTGGAATAGATGGGTAATTTTGGTTTTGGAATAGTAACCTTTGAGTCTATTGGCCATTGCCTTTCCGGCTTTGTTACCAGTAAAGTAGTGTTGAGCTCTAAAATGCTTTTGTGCTCTTTCAAAGGATTCTAGAAGGAGAGATTTTAATTCCTGTCTAAGGCAGTCTAATTTAGTCTTGGTTAATGGATCTGGATTAGTTTGGTTTTGGTGTTCTAGCGTTTTAATATCGGCAGTAAGTGTGTTTAGACGCTGTGATCTTCTCCTCCTCTCTCTAGCAGTAAGTTGAATAAGGATCCCCCTTATGAATGCCTTATGGGCATTCTAAAGAACGGTATCATTGCTAACAGATCCTGTATTAGTATTAAAGTATTCTGTTAAACGCTCTCTAATATAAGAAGAATGGATCGGTGAGTGGAGAATCGCAGCATTCACTCTCCATATCCGTGTACGGGAAATCTTCGGCGAGTCTTCTATGGTCATTGTAACCGGAGCGTGGTCAGACCACGTAATGGTCAATATCTCCGTGGAGGAGATTTTGGGCAAAGTCCATTTATCCACTAGGAAGTAGTCAATCCGAGTGTAAGAGTTGTGTCTAGGGGAGAAATAGGAGTAGTCACTTTCGGTGGTGTGATGGCATCTCCACACATCAAATAGGTCATGAGATCGAATGAACGGTCCCATAGGGGATATAACTCTGGTTGAGTGGGAAGAAGAGTCGATGGAGTTGTCAGGTACTATGTGAAAGTCCCCACACATGACAAGGTGTCCTTGTATAAAGCGATTGATTTTTTTCATCAATTTGGACAGAAAGTGAATCTGTTTCTTGTTGGGGGCGTATACTGATACAATGGTGTAATTATCGTTGTTTAATGTACAATTCAATGCCAGATATCTACCATCAACATCCTGAAGGCTGTCATGTAGGATGAATGAGCATGTAAATTTAATGGCTATCATGACTCCGTTTTTTGTCAGGACCCGAGGCTTTAAAGATGTTTGAAAAATTGTTATTGGAGCACTGAGGTTCGGCGTTGGTTTTAAAGTGCGTTTCTTGGACGCACAGGACATTGCAGTGTGAATCCTGTGCAGTTCGCCACAGAGATGTCCTTTTGGCAGGGTGATTGAGTCCTTTTATGTTCAGTGACAGAAATTTGGGCATTTTGAAAGTTGTGCGTATAGGTAGTGGAGTAAGGTACTACTTACAGTTACTCAGATGGGTAAATTGCTCGAGGAGGTTGGTTGTTGTTAGAAGTCCTGGATCCGATGGACTTGAGCTCTCATGGATAAGGAAGGAAGGGAGAAAAACAGCAAGGTAGTTAGTGATAAACAAGAGGGTAAGGGAAAACAGGTGTCAGCAGTGTGTTAGGGACTGCTGAATGTGGCTGAGGGTAAAGTTCGTAAACTAACTGCAACGAGCAGGCACTGAATCAGAGTGCTTATCTGAAATTGGATTCACAGCATCACTGATTTGGAAGTCATTTGTTGTAGTGGTGAGAATGACCGGAGTTGAAGGCTTGCGCGTTTGGTTTGTGGGTCACTGGGGTTGGAGGGTCACCATCAGGAATGATACCCCATGTTTTGAGCAATTGTATGCCCTCTTTGACGTTATGGATATTGTGGCGTGTTCCATTCCTGGTAACCATCAGATTAATTGGGAACCCCCACTGATATGGGATCTTATGATTATTGAGGGGTTTTGTGATTGTTTGCAGTTGACGTCTCTGTTGACGAGTGTATTGAGAGATGTCAGCAAAAAGTTGCAGCTTTGCGTATGGATGTGGGAGCTGTCCCAGGTGCCTGGATTGTGTAAGGAGCATGTCCTTGGTGTGGTAGAAATGGATGCGCATCAGAGTATCCCGAGGTACTTCTGCGGGTAGGTGAGGAGGTTTTGGGAGACGATGGATGCGATCGATGATCGTCTCGATCGATGGGAGATCTGGGAGAAGTGTTGAGCTCAACTTCCTAGCGTAGGAGTTGAGATCTGCTGGTAGGATAGTTTCAGGGATTCCTCTTATCTTGATATTTTGGCGCTGTGAGCGATCTTCAAGATCCGCCATTTTGACACGCACCCAGCGGTGTTCTTCTCTGGTGTGGTCATGTGCGTCTACCAGGTCATTAACTGTTTCTGTCATGACGCTCATCTGCTTTTCAATAATCCCCACTTTCTGCCCTGTGTGCAGCATTTCTGTTTTAAATGCTGTATACATTGAAGAAATGTCAGACTGGAGGGAGCTGTGAAGTGACATCAGCATTTCTTTCAGCATAGTGTCTATGACAGGCTGATTTGTAGTAGGGAAGACTGCTATGGGGGAAGCTGCAGAAGGCTGTGTGAGGAGATTTTATAATGCAAGCCTTACCTCCTGTGACTGATCTGCTGCATCCAGTCGCATCCTTGCTTTTGCAGGGCTGTTGGAGGTGGATGAGGGGCCTGAGGATAGCTGGGAGCCTGAGGAGTTGTGATGGGCTGAAATAGAGGATTCTTCATCATCAGGCAGGTCAGTGTAGGAATCCTCTGTGTGCTGTGCAATGCCGCGGCGGCCATCTTGGATTTTATCTCCCTGAGGGAAGATGAGGAAATCTGTGATTTTTGTGGGAATCCTGTATTCTTTCCTCTTTTTAGAGGTTCCGGTCTGGTTCCCCAGGTTGTGGGGGTCTGAGGATTGCATTTTGTGGGGTCTGAGGCAGTGATTTGAGGTCCGGTTCTCCGTTCAGTGCAGGAGCTGTGAGATCAGGCTTCCATTCAGCTCAGCAGCTAGCCACGCCCCCAATTTCTTCTTCTTTATCTTCTTTCTTCTGATCTTCCTTCGGTGTTCTTCTTCCTCCATCTTCTTCTTCTCCATCTTCTTCTTCTCCATCTTCTTCTTCTCCATCTTCTTCTTCTTCCGCTCTTCTCATCCCGCATCTTCCTACTGCTTCTTCTCTGCTCCGTCCGCATGATCCACCTCAGTGGGAGTCTTCCACTATGTGATGCTTCGGTTCTTCTGACACTTCTTATATAACGGAGGGCGGGGCCACCCGGTGACCCCGCCCTCCTCTGACGCACGGGGAATTCCCTATGGCTTTCCCCGTGTTGTCAGAGGGGATGGGGTCACCAGTTTACGTAACCGGGTGACTCCACCCCCCTCTGACAACACGGGGAATGCCAGTGCATCAGAGGATGGCGGGGTCACTGGGTGGCACCGCCCCCCGTTATATAAGAGGTGTCAGAAAACCTGAAGCGTCACACGGCGGAAGACTCCCACTGAGGCGGATCATGCTGACGGACGGAGAAGAAGCCGGAGGAAGATGCGGGACAAAAAGAGCGGAGGAAGAAGGAGATGGAGAAGAAGAAGATGGAGAAGAAGAAGATGGAGGAAGAAGAAGAACACTGAAGGAAGACCAGAAGAAAGAAGATGGAAGAAGAAGAAATTAATAAAGGACTTGTCAAAAACCGTCTGCGTTTTTTAACCTTTTTGACACTTTTTTGAGAAATGGTAGGGGTAATGTACCCCATTACCAATTCACACGGGGGGCGGGATCTGGGGGTCCCCTTGTTAAAGGGGGCTTCCAGATTCCGATAAGCTCCCTGCCCGCAGACTCCCACAACCACCAGGCAAGGGCTGTGGGGATGAGGCCCTTCTCCCCATCAACATGGGGACAAGGTGCTTTGGGGGGCTACCCCAAAGCAACCTCCCAATGTTGAGGGCATGTGGCCTGGTACAGTTCAGGAGGGGGGGGCGCTCTCTCGTCCCCCCTCTTTTCCTGCGGCCTGCCAGGTTGCGTGCTCGGAAAAGGGTCTTGTATGGATTTTTGGGGGGACCCCACGCCATTTTTTATAAAATTTTGGCGCGGGGTTTCCCTTAAAAGCCATACCAGACCTGAAGGGCCTGGTATGGAATTTAGGGGACCCCCACACATTTTTTTTTTTTTAATTGTGGTTCGGGGTTCCCCTGTGGGGAAATTCCATGCCGCTTTTATCAATGAACTTTTATGTGTATTGTCGGACCGACAATTCATTATAGCCGCGAGTAGTTTTAAATTACTTTTTTTCCTTTAGAAATGACATTTTGCAGTCAGACTGTTTTAAATATGGGAAACATGTGCCCCTTTACAGGCATACTATAGACACCCCCCAGGTACGAAATTTAAAGGAATATTACACTTTTATTGTTTCACTTTAAGCTTTCTTAAAATCACTGCTCCCGAAAAAACTGCCATTTAAAAAAACATTTTTTGCACCGATACATGTCCCCTGTAGCAGGACCAAGGTCCCCAAACACTTTTTATGACAATAACTTTCATATAAGCCTTTAAAATGAGCACTTTTGATTATTCATGTTCGTGTTCCATAGACTTTAAAGATGTTCGTGTGTTGGAACAAATTTTTTGCCTGTTCGAATGTTCTGGATGCAAACCGAACCAGGAGTTGTTCGGCTCATCCCTACTCACTGCATCTGAGCGAATGTTTGCTGGTGGAAGGCCTTCCTGGTACATAAGGGCAGTGACAATTTCCTCCTGATATTTGAGAAAGGATTCAGGTCTCTCAGTGGATTTATGATAGATAACATATAAATTACAAATTGCCAAATTAAAGAGATAATTGGAAACTTTCTTGTACCAATGGTGGGTTCTCCTTTTTGCTAGATAGGGCTGTATCACCTGATCGTTATAATCAACTCCCCCATGAACAGATTGTACTGATGTACACATTTTCTGGACTGGGCCATTCCTTCCATGGATTTCGATGGAGGTGTTGTTGTGGATTGAGGAAAGCATATATACATCTTGTTTGTGCAACATATAAGTGTGAGCGCTGGGTCCAACACAATTAGAAACAATTGTAGCCCCCCAACCCTGTTGCTCTCAATGAGGAGAGAAAAAATTAGTATACAAATGTTGACATAAAACCAAAGCTAGGGGCTAAAAACAGGAATAATTATAATGAGTAATATACAGCAAACGGGCAGTTAACTGCCAAAAACTGAGATCACTAAATTATAGTCCATAACATATGCAGGCGACTGTAGAAGGCAGCCCTGTAGATAGGAAGAAGCAATCCTCTGGGTACTGAAGAAAAAGAACAACAAGGGCGCCACTCTAAGTGCAGTATTTAAAAACAGATTTAATATATCTTTAAAATGGGTACTCACAAAAGTACACATATACAGGCATGTAGATTACATGCCTGTATACGTGTACTTTTGTGAGTACCCATTTTAAAGATATATTAAATCTGTTTTTAAATATTGCACTTAGAGTGGCGCCCTTGTTGTTCTTTTTCTACATCTTGTTTGTGCCCCTACAAATACAAAATATCTTTCTAAATGTCAAATATTGAAAGAAAATAGTAGCAAAAATCACACACATACACTGTATATAAATACCCTTCTTTTACAACATTGTCTCTTTTATTGGTGGAAAAGGGTATTTATATATGTGTGTGATTTTTTTTATACTATTTTCTTTCAAAATTTGACATTTAGAAAGATATTTTGTATTTACTGAAAGTATAATTAAAGGAAAAAAACGTTTGTAGTTTTGGATAGAGTAGAAAGGAACTAGACCTATTACTTTTTTATTGCTGTCTGCTCCCGTATTAGGGAGATTCACCCTCTCTATGTATCCTGTTTACCATTATCATTGAAAGTGAAATGAAAAGAAAGTCCCAAATTTGGGGTTGTCCCCAGAATAGTAATGAAGGGGACATCTTCCAATGAAGATGGTAAAAAAGAAAAAAACTGACAGGGGTTCTAACCCTCCCTTACCCTATCCAAAATTTAAAAAAATAAAAAAAAAGCCTTTCTCAACATTTTAAGCACAGAGGCCCTCTTAAAATATGTATATTGTATGTAATGTGGTGGATTTACTAAATGAATGGGGTTGATTTATTAAATGCACATAGACTGAGCACTTTGCAAGTAAAGTTGCTCCGGAGCTTAGTAAATGAGGAGGAGCTCTGCTGACTTCCATCATCCAATCATGTGCAAGCAAAAAAATGCTGTTATTAGGGTGCACATTAAGGGCAGTGCTTAGCACAGGGAACGGTCCCTGTCAAGTAGGGATAGCACAGAGAAGGTTCCTACACCTCTTTACACACTCTAGAATGAGTGTGGAGCCAGCTCTGTCAACAGAGACAGCATACCTTGTGAAATTAAAGGGACACCATCTCCTCTGTAACCAAAGGCATCATCCAATAAGCATAAGAAACATATATACTGTGGCTGATTATTTACCGGTGTACCCTGTAACAGTGTCAAAAATGTGTTTTTGTTGTTACCGCCAGTCTGTTCAGAACCAATACAAAAGTTGGATACCTGACTTAGGCCCTGCCTACATGCTTACAGAAGTACACTGCATCCATTGCAGTTCACCCTGAGTTAACTTAGGTTGAATCTTCAATGTTTGGCAGTCATGTCACTCAGGGCCCTCATACTCACTGTCTACCATTTCAGGGGTGTTTGGACTAGAGGTGTAAGGAAGACCACTGTCAGTTTGGTCTCTAATATGTATGTCTTTGTTCATCCCTATTGCATGGGGGGTGGAGAGATTAGAAGGTTATAAAAGGGAGATAACATTGTTTTAAATTTAAAGTTCAGCCTACATGAAGTGACAAGGACACTGGCAAGATCAACTGGTGTTTTTTGTATTTCCAGGTATTTTCTGTACATGATAAAAAATGTTCTTAGCCTGAACAAAAAGAGAAAAAGGATGACTTGACAGTTCAGTCCAAACCTAGGCTCGGCCTGAACTTTGTTCATGCTTTTGGAGGAATGCATAAATCTAAGCCCTTTTTTATGTGTGGAGTCCCCCTTAAGGGGTCTGGTATTGATATCCCGGGGGCTACTGTTGTATTTCCAGTTCATGTACTGTTCTTTATTCAGGGATACACTGTAACAACATTTTTACATTGTATTTGCCCTGTTTCCTGCAGATCAAAGAGGTGACATAGGATCTGCATATAATGTCAGTTAAAGCAGCCCTAACAGTAAAAAATGTAAATTAAAATTGCTCTTATTTAATCTTTTAATTAAGTAATCCTCGAAGGAGCCACTTGGGTCTGATAAAGCGCATGGGTCTGATAAAGCGCATACGTGCGAAAACATGTAAGCTGCGGCAACCTTCCAGCTTGCGTTTCACCACTACACAAAGGGTTCTATCTATCTATCTATCTATCTATCTATCTATCTATCTATCTATCTATCTATCTATCTATCTATCTATCTATCTATCTATCTTTATACAGTGGGGAGAACAAGCATTTGATACACTGCCGATTTTGCAGGTTTTCCTACTTGCAAAGCATGTAGAGGTCTGTAATTTTTATCATAGGTACTCTTCAACTGCGAAAGGCGGAATCTAAAACAAAAATCAAGAAAATCACATTGTATGATTTTTAAAAAAATTGCATTTTATTGCATGACATAAGTATTTGATCACCTACCAACCAGTAAGAATTCTGGCTCTCACAGACCTGTTTTTTTTTTCTTTAAGAAGCCCTCCTGTTCTTCACTCATTACCTGTAATAACTGCACCTGTTTGAACTCGTTACCTGTATAAAAGACACCTATCCACACACTCAAACAGACTCTAAGCACTCCACAATGGTCAAGACCAGAGAGCTGTGTAAGGACATCAGGGATAAAATTGTAGACCTGCACAAGGCTGGGATGGGCTACAGGACAATAGGCAAGCAGCTTGGTGAGAAGGCAAAAACTGTTGGTGCAATTATTAGAAAATGGAAGACGTTCAAGATGAGGGTCAATCTCCCTCGGTCTGGTGCTCAATGCAAGATCTCACCTCCTGGGGCATCAATGATCATGAGGAAGGTGAGGGATCAGCCCAGAACTACACAACAGGAAAACCATTAGTAACACACTACGCCGTCATGGATTAAAATCCTGCAGTGCATGCAAGGTACCCCTGCTCAAGCCAGTGCATGTCCAGGCCTGTTTGAAGTTTGCCAATGACCATCTGGATGATCCAGAGGAGGAATGGGAGAAGGTCATGTGGTCTGATGAGACAAAAATAGAGCTTTTTGGTCTAAACTCCACTCGCCATGTTTGGAGGAAGAAGAAGGGTGAGTACAACCCCAAGAACACCATTCCCACCATGACGCATGGAGGTGGAAACATCATTCTTTGGAGCTGCTTTTCTGCAAAGGGGACAGGACGACTGCACCATATTGAGGGGAGGATGGATGGGGCCCTGTATCGCGAGATCTTGGCCAACAACCTCCTTCCCTCAGTAAGAGCATTGAAGATGGGTCGTGGCTGGGTCTTCCAACATGACAACGACCCGAAACACACAGTCAGGGCAACTAAGAAGTGGCTCCATAAGAAGTATCTCAAGGTCTCGGAGTGGCCTAGACAGTCTCCAGACCTGAACCCAATAGAAAATCTTTGGAAGGAGCTGAAAATCCATATTGCCCAGCGACAGCCCCAAAACCTGAAGGATCCGGAGAAGGTCTGTAGAGGAGTGGGCCAAAATCCCTGCTGCAGTGTGTGCAAACCTGGTCAAGAACTACAGGAAATGTATGATCTATGATCTGATGTAATTGCAAACAAAGGTTTCTGTACTAAATATTAGTCCGATGGAGCATACACACGGTCGCATTTTCCGACCAAAAGCTCTCATCGGTCTTTTGCTGGCCGAATTTCCGATCGTGTGTACACGGCATTAGGATAAGCAATAGGTAAAGATCTCTGTGTAGCAGCTCTAAATGAACAGTCTTTAGTACTAAGTAACAGTCCTAATCAAGCCTGGAACAGCAATAAGGCTGCTAGATGGCTGTATGGTCAGTTCCTAAAGGGCTTAGCCTCTCTCTCTCTATCAGCAGTAAACTCCCATAGCAGCTCACCAGTTCCAGTAGTCCACTTTCTGCACCAGGTTACTCTGGTTACTCTGGTTGTCAGCACACCTGAACTCAGCACTCTGGATCCTGCTCAGGCTACCGCAGAGATGTGCACTCTTCGGTCTCCCTCACAGTAAGAAAGAGTTATGTCCTGTACAGCCTAAGAAAGTGCAGCTCTTTTCCTTCCACCTGGGAATGTCTCTCTGAGAAATGCAGATTGAAAGTTCTTGATTACAGTAGAGCCTCTCTCCTCCAGACTACAGTTCCCACAGTGCAGTGCTGCCTGATTCAGTCTATTAAACTCTTCCTGCGCAGCACCTGCCTTCTTTTGTTGATATAGCTGTTAACCAGTCCTGCACCACAGAGAGCAGCTGCAGCCAATGTTTCTCTCACTCTCATTCTTAGCTAAGCACTTGGCTACAGTATTTTAACCTTAATCAACCCAAATTACTGTAACTTCTTCTTCCCTACCTCCCATTAGTTATTATTTTTCTGCTATTTTTTGTATCTATTTCTATTTTTAACCAATAATATTTGAACAATTTTCATCTTTGTTGGTTCTGATATTTAAGTTTTTACTGTCACAAAAATGTGAATAACTGCAAAAAAGCCCTTTATTTAATTTGAAAATAACATTGCCATACATTGTACCAGAATCATCATTATAGTGTAGTTATAAGTGCAGCACAACATAGAATACCATTTATACTTTTTACCTACAGCTAACACTAGGGGATCACTATTAACATTTTATCACTTAAGATTCACACATCTTTCATGCAAGAGTCACACATTTTTCTAATTAGATTCAGTTAGGAAATGAGTAAATCCTTGGCAAAAGTTGTGTGAATCTTGTGTGAAAAATGTATAAATAGTGTAAAGTAGAAAAAGAAAACAAAGGCAAAATTGCAGGGCAATATCATAAAAATAAACCTTTTTTGTCTTGAAAAGAAACATGGATGTATTATTTTGTTTTCCTAAGTAAAACACAATAGGGGAGATGTAAAAATTGTCCATTGGGGGTAAACAGGTATGAGAGCTGAACTGGTTAACATATGTTAGCATACATGTGTTAAAGGTGAACTCCGGGAAAGATTCAAAACTACCCTTGCAGTGGGGCTCCCAACTCATTGGAAAGGCTACATGCTAATTTTTTCCCCCGCACTTCAGTTTGTTTAACCAGTTCACACCCAAACCAAAGCAAAATGATGGCTAGGCAGGACTTTAGTCAATCTAGGAGGATGTTGTATAACATCCTCCCGGATTGCGACTCATGCTCGGGCGTGAGGCAGCGCTGCGGTGCAATCTGTCACTGGCCGTTTCAATCGGACACAGCCAATGACTCATCAGCTCGCTGCTGGTACCATGTGATCACTGTGACCAATCACAGCAGATGACATGACAAGTGTAAACAATCACAGCTAATCACAATAAAACAAACTGAATGCATCAATTTCATTTAGTAAAATGCTTGATGAAATTCACTGCTATAAACAATCATAATGTTTAAATATATATATATATATATATATATATATATATATATATATATATATATATATATATATATACAGCATCTCACAAAAGTGAGTACACCCCTCACATTTTTGTAAATATTTTAATATATCTTTTCATGTGACAATACAGAAGAAATGACCCTTTGCTACAATGTAAAGTAGTGAGTAGGGTTGTCCCGATACCACTTTTTTAAGACCGAGTACAAGTACCGATACTTTTTTCAAGTACTCACCGATACCGATTACTGATACTTTTTTTTTAATGTCAAGTGACAGTGGTTTTTTTTGTTTTTTTTTTTTTACAATTTTTTTACAATTTTTTTTTTTTTTTTTTACAATGCTTTCTTTTTTTTCTTTTTTTAGGGAGGGAGGGGGTGGATGGTGTCTGTGTGTTTCTTATTTTAATTTTTATTATTTTTTACAATAATTTTTTTTTATTATTTATTGCAATACTTTTTTTTCTTTTAATCACCCCTGTTGGGGGGCTTTGTGAGATATCAAGGGTCTTAATAGACCCCTGAAATTTCCCCCTTGAGACAGAGAAAGAGATCGAGGATAGAGATTCCCCAGTTCCTTTCTCTGCAGCCTCAGCTGCACTGAAAATGAATGGAGAGAAGACAGCGGCTCCTCTCCATTCATAAACTGAGACATCGTAATCACAGGAGATTACAATGTTTCAGTTATGTGAATGGACAGAGTCAGTGATCACTGACTCTGTTCATACATCAAAGGAAGGAGGATGACATGGAGAGGGACAGCAGAATGGCGGGAGACAGCAGCAGAACGGCGGGGGACATGGAGAAAGAAAGGAGGGGGACAGCAAAACGGCGGGGGACACGGAGGAAGAAAGGAGGGGAACAGCAGAACAGCGGGGGACACGGAGGAAAAAAGGAGAGGGACAGCAGTACGGAGGGGGACAGGGAGGAAGAAAGGAGGGGGACAGTAGAACGGAGGGGGACACGGAGAAAGAAAGAAGGGGGACAGCAGAACAGCAGGAGACACGGAGAAAGAAAGGAGGGGCACAGCAAAACGGCGGGGGACACGGAGGAAGAAAGGAGGGAGACAGCAGAACAGCGGGGGACACGAAGGAAGAAAGGAGGGGGACAGCAGAATGGAGGGGGACACGGAGGAAGAAAGGAGGGTGACAGCAGAACATCGGGGGACACGGAGGAAGAAAGGAGGGTGACAGCAGAACATCGGGGGACACGGAGGAAGAAAGGAGGGGGACAGCAGAACGGAGGGGGACATGGAGGAAGAAAGGAGGGGGACAGCAGAACGGAGGGGGACATGGAGGAAGAAAGGAGGGGGACAGCAGAATGGAGGGGGCATGGAGGGGGACTGGAGGAGGATGCGGTGACAGTCAGCGGTGATCGCATGTGGGGGAGTTACAAGCACCGATCATCGCTGTATAGATCATTTCACTAAAGCATCTGAAAGGGGGGGAGCTTGTAACTCCCCCACTCACCAATCACCGCTGACTGTACAGGTATCGGGTGAAGTATCGGGAGCATTTGCCCGAGTACAAGTACTCGGGCAAATGCTTGGTATCGGTGCCCATACCGATATTAGTATCGGTATCGGGGCAACCCTGGTAGTGAGTGTACAGCTTGTATAACAGTGTAAATTTGCTGTCCCCTCAAAATTACTCAACACACAGCCATTAATGTCTAAACCACTGGCAACAAAAGTGAGTACACCTCTAAGTGAAAATGTCCAAATTGGGCCCAATTAGCCATTTTCCCTCCCAGGTATCATGTGACTCATTAGTGTTACAAGGTCTCAGGTGTGAATAGGGAGCAGGTGTGTTAAATTTAGTGTTATCGCTCTCACTCTCCCATAATGGTCACTGGAAGTTCAACGTGGCACCTCATGGAAAAGAACTCTCTGGCGATCTAAAAAAAAGAATTGTTGCTCTACATAAAGATTGCTTAGGCTTTAAGATTGCCAAGACCCTGAAACTGAGCTGCAGCATGGTGTCCAAGACCATACAGCGGTTTAACAGTACAGGTTGAGTGCACCTGCTCAGCAACATATCCAGAGGTTGTTTTTGGGAAATAGACATATGAGTGCTGCCAGCATTGCTGCAGAGGCTGAAGGGGTGGGGGGTCAGCCTGTCAGTGCTCAGACCATACACCACACACTGCATCAAATTGGTCTGCATGGCTGTCATCCCAGAAGGAAGCCTCTTCTAAAGATGATGCACAAGAAAGCCTGCAAACAGTTGCAGGCTTTCTTGTGCTGAAGACAAGCAGACTATGGACATGGATTACTGGAACCATGTCCTGTGGTCTGAAGAGACCAAGATAAACTTATTTGGTTCAGATGGTGTCAAGCGTGTGTGGTGGCAACCAAGTGAGGAGTACAAAGACAAGTGTGTCTTGCCTACAGTCAAGTCATGGGAGTGTCATGGTCTGGGGCTACATGAGTGCTGCCGGCACTGGGGAGCTACAGTTCATTAAGGGAACCATGAATGCAAACATGTACTGTGACATACTGAAGCAGAGCATGATGCCCTCCCTTCGAAGACTGGGCCACAGGGCAGTATTCCAACATGATAACGACCCCAAACACACCTCCAAGACAACCACTGCCTTGCTAAAGAAACTAGGGGTAAAGGTGATGGACTGGCCAAGCATGTTTCCAAACATAAGTTCTATTGAGCATCTGCGGGGGAATCCTCAAATGGAAGGTGGAGAAGCGCAAGGTCTCTAACCTCCCTGGCGGTATGATTATTTCAGATTTTTGCATCTCAAAGAGGTACAATTATTTTGCATAGAAATTTGGCGTTTTATATTGTAGGACTGTAATTCTTAGCAATAACACACTTAAATCTGTCCACCAAGAGTCTAGTAGATATCCCGGGTATGATGAAGTTTGAAACACAAAATCATAAATTATAATATAATAAATAAAATTAAATAATTATAAAAAATAATAATATAATAATAATAAAATAAATTTCCCCACGATTCATTATCGCTCAATTCTGCAAGTGTTCTAATTTACTATCGCTGTTTTCTAGCTGGTCTAAAACCACTTTTGACGTAAAGGGACACTTTTTGGTTGCCATGGACAATCTCCAGTTTCCAGGCAGAAAGAACAGTATATATAATATAAAACTGCATGCAGGGCATTGGACAAAGCACTGGGGACAAAAGGGATGTGAAATAATTTCATACAGTACTGTAATCTGTAAGATTACAGTGTACTGTATGTATTATGAATTTTCACTGTTTTGAATTTGCTGCCAGGCTCTGCCCCCGTGCGGCGCTCGCAGGGAACGGAGCCCAGCAACACAGGACATCGGGGCGGAGGACAGAGCCCGCAGACTCCGCGGGAGGACATCGCAGGATTCTGGGGACAAGGTAAGTATACCACACCAGGATCCTGAGATGTAATCCAGAGTGTGGCTCAGGGTTACCGCTAATGGTGCTGAAATTTAATCCTGAGCTACACTCGGGAGCCTTCACGGGAGTGGCAACCTGTGAAGCTCTGGTGATCTCCATGCCCAAGAGGGTTAAGGCAGTGCTGGAAAATAATGGTGGCCACACTAAATATTGACACGTTGGGCCCAATTTGGACATTTCCACTTAGGGGTGTACTCACTTTTGTTGCCAGCGGTTTAGACATGAATTGCTGTGTGTTGAGATCACTGTCCCAGGGTAGTACAAAGTTACTATGGTAATGTTGTATTAAACTGGTCACAGTGTGTTTAAAAAAATATAAAAGAATAAAAAAAGCCTTTTTTTTTCATACTGTCACCAGTCAGTGTCCTTGATCACCGCCACACTAGTTATATGACGACGCTGTAGTGCACTGGTGAAAGTATGTGAAAAAGATTTTAAAAATTGTGAATTTTTTAATTTCTTCATTTTTCCAAAAAAATGAGAAACAATTATGCCTTGTACACGGAAAATGTGCGATCAGAGCGTGTTGTCGGAAATTCCGACTGCGTGTCGGCTCCATCAGACATTTTCCATCGGATTTTCCGACACACAAAGTTTGAGAGCAGGCTATAAAATTTTCCGACAACAAAATCCAATCGTGTCAATTCCGACCGTGTGTGGACAATTCCGACTCACAAAGTGTCACGCATGCTCAGAAGAAATTCCGAGACGGAACAGCTCAGTCTGGTAAAATTAGCGTTCGGAATGGATATAGCACTTTCGTCAGGCTGCAATGTTTAAAATTGTTTAATGCAGCACACTCTCTTCTTCTTTATAATGCTAGAAGAATGAAGTAGTTTTGCTGCTGATATTCACACAGACTTCTCACAAACTTCTTTATTATTTATCATGATTTCATCTATATATTTGGATTTGTCACATCTGTCAAAAAAGATATGTTTTTTTGGGGGGGTTTGTATTTTTTTACAGCCTGATCGTGTTTTTGTTTTTTTATTTATTTTTTTTTACTCCAGAATATTTTTGGGTGTGTTTTGTGTGTCAAGTTACCACAACACCATTATTATCTTGTATTATTTAATCTCAAGGAGATTGCTTGTTGTTGGTGTCTCTTGTTAATTTCACAATGTATTTTTGGAATGTACCTGCCTCCTCACAAACAAACTGTCCTTTTTGAAGGAAAACACACACAGGCAAGTATAATTGAAACAAAAAAAACCTTTAAGGGATCAGAACCAAACAAAGAGGGAGGCAACGCTGGATAAACATCAGAAATTGGAGAAGCCTTTGACCCCCAGGGCACACATCAATTATTTTACAGCAAAATTGGTGGTCTGAGGAGTCCTTATCTAAGGGAGTACAGTCTGGTCCAGAAGTCCAAGAGAATCATGAAAGCAGCAGATGACATCTATGTCCCCAGGCTGTGGTCATACAAGAGGCTGCATTTTTTGCCAGACCAGACTGAACCCAGGGCCATCACTCTCTGGTCCTCCTTAGATGCTTCCTTCCCGGCTGTGGCTCTGGTGTTGGAGGTGTGGCAGGAGGAGGAGTAGGACCTGGAGGAGGAGGAGGAGGACCATGGGTGAGCTGACAAATGTGAGTTGGCCCCTCAACCCCTTATTTAGAGCTTCCAAAATTACAAACTCACATAAGAGTCATTGGCCCTCCTCCATCTGCATCATTTTGCAGGCAGTTAGCTCTGCAAAATCATCTTCCACACTGTGGGGTGTTCTGAGGGCCTCAGTAGCCTTCCAAAATAGGCCTATTGCAGCCTCCTCCAGGTTACTCCTCTTCCTGCCACTTTTTCTTTGAAGGCGGAGGGGAGGGAACTGTGTATTGGGCAGCCTGCTTGGCCCGGCCACCTCCTGGCTGAGACTTCCCTGTGTATGAAAAAGGGACATGGTTTTAGTTTTTGGTTCATCAATCACAATCATAAATTAGTACTTCAAACTAACATCTATTTAACATCATTGATTGGACAACCATAAATATTTTGAAGAATGCTATACCTGACTCAAGCTGGGCTCCTCCACATGTTGCTGCCTGGAAGGCCCAGGTTGGACATCAGAAGCCTCAGCTGGGGGGGGGGGGGGGGGGGTGGAAGGAAGACTAGAGAGTGCTGGCCTGGGTTCAGTCTGACCTGACAGAAAATGCAGCCTGTCATAGTACCACAGCCTGGGGACATAAATGTCATCTGCAGCTCCTGATCTCTGGGAACCCTGGACCTTCTTGTGCTCCCTTAGATAAGTGCTCCTCATGCCACCAATTAGGATCGTCAAATAGGTGATGTCTGCCGTGGGGATCACCGGCTTCACAAATTGCATCAAATTATCCAGCGCTGCCTTCCTCTTTGTTTGGTTCTTATACTCGGGGTGGTTTACCTGCCACAGACAAGGCAGCTCCCTGAACATATCTATGAAGATTGGCATAAAGTCCTGATCATTGACTAGATCCATTTTCACTTCAAGACACAACACCAGATAAACCCTAATGTCAGCCTAAAGTCTTATAAACTTGTCTAAATACAGGCCTCAATCTAGAAGCAGTATAGGCCAAAATTTAAATCTTACCTTCATTATCACGATCAGCACCTCCGATACTCCTTCCTCCGCTCACAGATCGCACGCGCGTTACGCTTTATATACACTACCATGCGTGAAACTCCGCCCGCCCCTGACGTTCTTTCTAGTCTATTACTGCCCCTTCTTGTTCAGCACAGTGGGGGAAGAGCACATGGCGGAGACACAGCAGGTGCGTGCTAATTACAGCAACGAGGAGGAGGAAAGCCCGGAGCCAGAAACATCCCGATCCCGGAAGAGACGATTTAAGGCCTGAAATATGTCCTTTGGGGAGATGGTGGAGATGGTCGACATAATGAAGAGGGCCGACTATGATGGGAAGTATGGACCTTACCCCAACCCCAATGTCAGAAAGGCCAAGATCATGGCGAAAGTGGTCAAAAGTCTGCAGAAGAATTTCGGGGTACAACGATCCAAGGATCAGCTCAGGAAGCGGTGGTCGGACCTCAAATTAAGGGAGCACGATCAATATAGAAGGATCAGGAGAGTGCTGCAAAAAGGAAATAGTTGTCCTGTGTTCCTATTCTTTATTTTTATTACGTTCGTGCTGCTCCATGTGCTTTTCTTTATACTGTTGTACAGTTTAAAATGGCAACTTTCATGTTCATGGGCACATTGTTCGTTCGTATGAAACATTGTTCGTTCGGCCTATAAAACACCATTGTTTTGGCCATATGCATTTGAATAAATTTTTTCTAGCCTACTTCTCTTAAAATAATTTTGTTGTCTAGATGGGTTTGTAACTAGAATGTAATGCAAACTAGATTCTGTGTAAGGAGAGGACACTCAGCAGCTATTTATACATCTGGATGCTGGAGCAATAGTGTGGGACACAAGAACAGCCTTTTTATTAGGGGGTCCCACACAGGTGCTCCAGTGTATACTATAGGGGTGTCTCCATCTGTGAAGCTTGTACAAAACAGGTAAGTATTCAAGCTTGACAAAGGAAAAAAATATTTCTTCATCTTGGAACTCTGCCATAACAGACAATTGTACCCCACTTCCAAGAAATGTTTCATATTCCTATTTCTGTCATCAAATATCTGTGTGCTAAGTATACCTATTTTTTTTTACATAGGGGAGAAAAGACTCAGCGGACACCACTCAGCAGAAGAGACAACAGACCCCCCACTTCATGAAGGGAGACGTGGTGGAAATTGTCACCACAACAGGTGAGTGTCTGTGACCACAGGCTCAGGTAAGAGATGGATGCCGGCATATTTATAATACATGGTGTGTTTTTGTTTCTATATATTTAGGTGATGTTGTGGATCCAGGTCATTTCACCAGTGAGAGTGCCCAGATCCTGATCAGGGAGATCATGGGGTGTAATAGGGACTTGGAAAACATCCAGAAAAACATCAATGATGTTAAGAACAAAATGAAGAACATCATTGATGTTTTAGGGAGAGTTTGAAACTTCTCCAAATCCCTTCCTTTTTTGTGGTATTTGTAATTTAAAATTTTTTTACATTTTTTGCCATTTTATAGAAAAGCCAAATTTTGAAGATGCACACAGTGTGTCAACATGTGCTCTCTGCCATCACGGGAGATCAATGTAGGCGTTTTGTGGGTGCAACCCCTTCCTCAATAATAAAGTAGCTGTGAGGAAGGGGTTGCACCCACAAAACACGTCCCTTGATCCCCCGTGATGGCAGTTAGCACATGTTGACATTCGGCAATTTGTGTGCATCTTCAAAATTTGTCTTTTCCAGGGGTGACTTCACCCCATCTGATCGCAATATCAAACACAGTTTATAAATACTCATGTCTGATATTGCCTTCAATTTATACAAAAGTTAAACTTTGTAAGTTCCAGATTTGTGTATTTCTTGTTTGTTTGAAACATGCCTGTTTTACCTTAAATGGACATTTCTACTTTTATTAATGTGACCCAAAAAATTGTTATACAACAAACATGTTGGTTTGTTTTAAAAACCTTTTAGAAATGCACATGTGATTGTGCTGGTATTAAAAAGATTGATAATGTGTGGATTATTGTTTCAATGCTCCTAAAATTTTGTTAAGGTAAAATGGGTGTTTTCAGTGACAATGGGGGTGATTTGCACTACAAGTGCAGTTTTAGTGCAGGCTCAAGTGCACTTGTAGTGCAAAGTGTATTTTCCTTTAGTAAATAACACCCAACAGTGCTTTTTAAGGTTACACAATCACAACATTTTCAGGACTCCCCACATTTCTGTCAGGGTCAGTTAAAAGAAACACAAGCAGTAAATGTCAGCAAAGATTTTAGTAGTTACATTTTTTTTTATTTTAAAAATGTATCAGACATTGTCTGACATATTGATGGCCCCCCTACCCGCAAAGTAATCAAGGTATCTAAGACGGACCCCGTGGGCACTCAGGGGGGGCAAGCCAGGACGGCCACTTTCAAGCGCCGTCAGGGTTGGTTCATTTACTTGAATTCTGGCCTCAGGCCCAACTGAGGCAGCATAGTTTGCAGAATTTCGCCTTAAAAAGTTGTGTAGAACACAGCATGCCAGGATGATATGATTCAATTTATACTCCGCCATGTGTATGGGTGTAAGAAATAGGCGGAACCGGCTGGCCATGATTCCAAACGTGTTCTCCACCACTCTTCTGGCTCTGGCCAGCCAGTAATTAAAAACCCTCTGGTCCGGGGTGAGGGTCCTCATCGGGAATGGCCGCATAAGATGGTCCCCCAGTGTAAACTCTTCATCAGCAACGAAGACGAATGGGAGTGCTTCCACATTGTCTTCTGGAGGTGGCAAGTCCAAGCTGCCATTCTGGAGACGCCTGTAGAACTCCATCTGGGTGATGACTCCACCATCGGACATCCGGCCATTCTTCCCCACGTCCACATACAGGAACTCATATGTAGCCGACACCACTGCCAACATCACAATACTATTGAACCCCTTATAATTATAATAGTATGACCCCAAGTTGGGTGGTGGGACGATGTGGACATGTTTCCCATCAATTGCCCCTCCGCAGTTAGGAAAGTCCCACCGCTGGGCAAAATGGGAGGCCACAGTCTGCCATTCCTGTGGGTTGGAAGGAAACTGTGGAGTCAAACAAGAAAAATAAATTAATCATTTTGCACATGAACATGGAAAGCAGATTAGACACAAACATTCTTGGCCAACATCAGTATAACATTTATTTTAGGGAGTATTTAAAGACAAAGGTATAAGGTCCACCTATCAGATTCCTCCACCCCCCTCCCCCCTCATGGGCCATTTGTAAAATTTTATGGGGGGGAGATTTTTTGGACGGGTAACCCTCTCCACTTCATTGAGAGATGAATGCCTAAATAATGTGTATTACTTTGGCCAGCCCCTCCTTACTATACACTATTGGCAGCCCACTGGACAGGTAAGAAGTGTCATAATACAAAGAGATAAATACACACAGTACACATTTCAGCACATTTTTACATTCTGCTATTACCTATCAAGATAATATTAGGATACAAAAACTTGAAACAGTACTATTTGAAAGTATTCAGGCAGGCCCTTGCACTACATGCTTTGGGGAATTCATCCATAAATCTGACCACAAAAGAGGTGGGTATAGTGTGTATGGGTTTGGCAAAGTCAGCAGATAGAGGATTGTTATCAGCTGAGTTAGCGGTTGGGGGGAGGGAGGTTTCCAAATGATTTTGGGACACCAAAAAAAGCCTCTGCCACTCTGCCTGAATTTAAAGCACAAATCACATTTTTATACATTTTAGGGGATATTTAGGGTAAAGTACTACTATGGAGCTGACAAAATACATTGTTAAGTGACTACACAAGGTGAATATAGGGCCAGGAGAGCATGCTGGGGAGGTAAGTGAAGGCAAATATGTATGAAGGACAAAAAAATTTTGTTAAAAAATCCAGCATGCATGAGGACAAAGGGGACATTCACAGCATATTACAATCATGGTAATTCGGGAATGAGGAAAGAAATACAATATATTAACAAACATTATATACAATAAAATGTGATGTTAAAGGATAAATCTTACCTTAATATACTCCTTCTGCAGGACCTGAATGATGGTAGAACAGGTCTCCGGGATAATGATCCCCAGAGCCTGGGGGGAGATGCCTGTCGAGAACTTGAGGTCCTGCAGGCTTCTCCCCATCACCAAGTACCGCAGGGTGGCGACTAGCCTCTGCTCCGGAGTGATAGCTTGCCTCATGCAGGTATCCTGCCTGCTGATATAGGGGGTCAGCAAAGCCAACAAACGGTGAAATACGGGGTCCATCATCCTGAGAAAGTTCCTGAAATCATCAGGATTATTCTCACGGATCTCACGGAGCAAAGGCATGTGACAGAACTGGTCACCCTGGAGCAACCAATTCTTGGTCCATGAACTCCTTCCCCACCCTGTTCATGGACTGGACTTGTGTCAAGGTAAGGACCCCAAAACCAAGCCCCTGCACAGCACGAACTCTACGAGGAGTACGTATACGCAACATGGCTAGAAAACGGTCGGCTGCTCAGAACGAAGTAACAGAACGCACTGAAGAACAGCAAGGCCTGTGAAGAGCGACCTGAAAAACAGCAACGAGCGGACAAGAATGCACTGAATAATCAAATACGAACTCACTGCATGCACTGAAGACCAGATACAAACCCACAAGCACAAACTGAACAGCAGAAAACGATCTGAAAACCACGAGTCTGAAAAAGCGTGAATCGTCTCTCACCAAACTTTTACTAAGACGAGATTAGCAAAAGGAGCCCATAGGGTGCCGCGCTTGGTTCTGAACTGCCCTTTTATAGTCTCGTCGTACATGGTGTACGTGATCGCGTTCTTGGCGATCGGAAATTCTGATAACTTTGTGCGACCGTGTGTATGCAATACAAGTTTGAGCCAACAACTGTCGGAAAAAATCCATGGATTTTGTTGTCGGAATGTTCGATCAATGTCCGATCGTGTGTACAGGGCATTACAACTTAAAAAATCTTGCCATACCTCTTACTGAATACCTTGGACTGCCTAATTTCCAAAAAGGGGTCATTTGGGTGATATCTTTACTGTCTTGACATTTTTGGGCCTCAATAAATAAGCTGTCAGTATATCAGGATTGATCGATTCTGAAATATATACCATAGTTTGAGGACTCTATAACCTTCCTACAGACTAAATAATATACACTGATTTGGGTTATTTTTCACCACAGAAATATAGCAGGATACATGTTGGCCTAAATTTTTTAAAGAACAATTGTTTATTTGCAAAGTTTTTGTTTTTTTTTCACTTTTTTTGTCTTTTTTCATTTATTTAGCAAAAAATAAGAAAACAACCTGGAGATTATATACCACTAAGACCCCTTTCACACTGGGGCGCTTTTCAGGAGTTTTATCGCTTATAATAGCGCCTGTAAAGTGCCCAAAAAAGCGCCTCTCGTGTCTCCCTAGTGTGCAAGCCCGAGTGCTTTCACACTGGAGCGGTGCGCTTGCAGGACAGCAAAAAAAGTGCTGCAAGCCGCATCTTTGGGGTTGTGTATACACTGCTCCCAAAACACCCTGTCCATTGAAATGGATAGGCAGCGCTGCTGAAGTGCCTGCAAAACGCTTCAGCAGGACCGCAACACGGACACTTTTAACCCTTTCTTCAACCGCTAGTGGGGCTTAAAAGCACCAAATATTGCGGATAGAATGACAGTAAAGCGCCGCTAAAACTAGCTGCACTTTACCGCCAACGCACCCCCACCTCAGTGTGAAATTAGCCTAAAAGAAAGCTCTAGTTGTGTGAACAAATTGAAAAAAACTTTGTTTGGGTACAGTGTTGCATGACTGCACAATTGTCATTGTGCGACAGCGCTGAAAGCTGAAAACTGGTCTAGGAAGGGGGTAAAAGTGCCCTGTATTGAAGTGCTAAGACAAGCAATGCACGTTAGTTGCACACAACACATTCCATAGTCCATAGCCAATAGTCCCTTGTCCATCTCTGGAGACAGAAAGAGAGGGTGGCAACACTCTTAGGCTGGGTTCACAAGTTCCCAATACCCACAGAGAAATGTGCTACACTTTAGCAGATGCATGGGGGTGCTGTTAATTCCTAATAGCACCCCCACACATCAGCAGCCATGGTGCAATTTCATACCCACTAATCTGGCAGCATGTGATTCCATGTGGCGCAATTTAAAAAAGTGTCCTTTTCTTTCCCTGTATTTCTTGTGGGTAGGGCAGTCCATTAAAATATATGAGCTGCCCAATCAGCTTATCTGAACAGAGCCTTACTTATAGTGGAGCCATAGAGATTAACAATAGCCACCACTTTTCAGAGTTAAGACTACTTGATTAAAATGTATTTTTTTTAAACCAAGAGTTTAGTTTCACTTGAAAGGGGTTCTCAAACTCAAAATGTTGTTTTACCTTAATGCAGTCTCTGCTTAATGTAAAAAAAAAAAATTCTAGCCCCCATTCCCCAAACACTTACCTGAGTCCTGTCATCGATCCAGAACTGTCCCAGCTGCAGCACTGCTCCTCTTATTTTCTGGTCTCACAGGAGACACTGCGAGAGCCATAGGCTCCTGCTGCTCTTAATCAAATGCTTATGTGGAAGGAGTGAGGTCAGGGCTTAACAGCACCATGTGTTTCTATGGACGCACACAGCTTGGATCAGGAACCCACCTGCATGGGTGCTTTCATAGCACATGGCGTGCTAAGGAGGCACCCAGAGGAAGGAAGGAATGGACAGCACAAGCTGGGGACCACCAAAGAGGATGTAAGGGACTGCAAAGTGCAAAATCATTGCACTGATCAGGTAAGTATAGGTCAAAAGACCTGCGTAACAAGGTAATGGAACTTTACAAAGATGGCAAAAGGATATAAAAAGATATCCAAAGCCTTGAATATGCCAGTCAGTACTGTTCAATCAGAACAGGCCTCGCCATGGTCCACCAAAGAAGTTGTGTGCACGTGCTCAGCGTCATATCCAGAGGTTGTCTTTGGGAAATAGACGTATGAGTGCTGCCAGCATTGCTGCAGAGGTTGTAGGGGTGGGGGTAAGTATACCCTCCTTTATTTTTAGCAAAAAATAAATAAATCTTTTAGTATCACTGTTGTTCTATGCAGCTCCGTAATGTAAGTCCAAGGTATGTATCGCTGACAGCCTGGGTTCACAGAAGGTGGTCTTATGATGCTGCAGCATTATTCATCTCAGAATGGGACAGAAAACATGGTTGGAAGAAGACAATGTACTAATGGAGCATAGATTGTATTGAACTTTTTGAGGGCAACAGGAGATCAAAAGAGAGGACTTTCAATAAAACAAAATGTAACACCCTCTACCATAGGTAGGTGCTAACATAGGATTTTTGCTAGGGAAACTGTCAGCACAGGTAAATTTATGCTTTGAGCTAGGCCTGTCTGTTTTGATCTGGGGGGCAGGGAGTGGTTAGTGTAGCAGTGGGTGTGACCACCTGTGCTTCAGTGCTGAGGCACCTCCCCTGCTTCTAGGGAGAATGTTCTGGAATGGGGCAGGGCCTAGGACTGGAGCGGCAGGCAGCTTATGTGGGAGCCCTGACCAATCCCCAACTGGAATTGGCAGGGGGCAGGCCTTATATATAAGCTGAGGTAACAGGCCACTGGGGAGTTGTTGTCGGCCGGGAGAAGTGGTGAATGGAGCACTAGACAGCAGCAGGAGGGAACCCCCATCTTACACGGTCATTGATGAGGACTTCCTGGAGCAGAGGGGCAGGAGAAGTTGTCAGAACGTACGGTCTAGTTAAGTCCTTCATCATGGACACGGGGCAGAAGAAGGTCGGTGAGTGTACCACAGTAGAAGGCTGGACATGGAGACATGCCAGGAAGTCTCTGAGCGCACTTCACCTTTACACGGTCATTGGTGAAGTCCTCATCATTACACGGTCATTAATGAGGAGTCCTGGATCAGAAAAGAGGCTGTGGGGAATAGTGTCAAATCGATGCGGCCCGAGGGCGCAGGATTTGCAAGCTGGGGTAGCTGGGAACAGTAGTCCACCGTTCAGCACATTCTATTAAACTACTATGTCTCCGGGGAGAGGTACTGCAGGCCTCTGGCCTAGTAGCAGCAACCAACCAGAGTCAGCATTAGAGACTATTCAGAGTGGGATCTTTTGCATTACAGAAGAGAAAAGAAATGTAATGTGCTACAGAATAAGTTTGTGCAGGAGGAGAGGATTTCTGGGAACTTCACCCTTACACTGTCATGGGTGAAGTCCTCATCTTTACATGGTCATTGATGAGGAGCAATAGTCTGCAGGAGTTATGCAGAGGAGGAGCAATAGTCTGCATGGTGATGCAGGGACTGTAGCTGTTAAGCATGCACATCATTCCTTCAGGCTCAAACTAAGTTCTAATCTGTAAAATCTATAAATATGATGGCAAAGTATTTTTGATCTATGGGCATCCCATATACAAAAACAAAAACAAAGCAAATGACTGTTCATTGTCTTTGAGGTAATATATGAGGGTCTGGCAGCAGGGTGATTGAACTTTTTGAGAGCATCAGGAGATCAAAAGATAGGACTTTCAATAAAACAAAATAACTAGAGTTGTATTTTAAATTTAAAATCGCAAAAACAATATTTGCGTGTAAGTCAATAAAAGTGCAGAGTACATAAAAGAAAATGTGTTACAGATAGTTTCCATAGCAACCAGTAAACAGACAGATCCCCAGGACAAAGCGTTACAGTAAATTTTCTGTATTTCCTGCTCTGTTTTTGTAATTTTGGTAGTGTTCCATGGCTATGGGATCTCAGGTTGTAAAAAGGAAGGAATGCCCAAAAATGGTACTTGTTTGAATTTACATTTTCTTGGATATAAAACAACTTTTGCTAGCTGTTATAAAGAAGGAGAAATATTTCAGGCCTATATAACAGCAGTTACAGTTAGTTACACCTGGCACACAATTCCTAAAATAAATGCTAAATCTATGTACTTACCAAATGCCCAAAGTATACATGGAGACTTCTGTGGGTAATAGGATTTTTCAAACTCTAGGTCTTTACGGTCCCATACCCTGCCATATAATAAAAGCTTGGATAATAAAGGTTATTTAGAGCACCATAACACTTCTGTAACTATTTATAAAAACATGATTTGTGATGCTTTTCATTGTGACCCTAAAGAAAACCCATGGAGCAACTCTCCATGCGCTAGCATACATTGATCTGGAAACTCCACCGCTGATGGGTGCCAGCATCCCACGGAAGCTCATCTAATCTCACTGTAAAATGTCTAGTCCCAGAAGTGGACAGCCACACACCAAAAGGCAGCCAAGTCCTAGTAGGAAAGAACAGCTTCAGTGTATCTCCTCTCAAGCTCTGCCCTTCAAATGCATTTCAACCTCATGGGATAAAGCCGGGTACACACTAACAGTTGTTTTTCATGCAAAACTGACAGTTCTGGTCAGAGCCGCTGTAATAACCAAGGTTAGTTCAACAATCTGCCCTGTTGAGCTGTTGTGTTCTGACAGGGGGGCGTCCCCCTCCCTCCAGAACACTCCGATCAACACTCTCTGCTAGGGATGAGCTTCGAGTTCGAGTCGAACTCATGTTCGACTCGAACATTGGCTGTTCGCAAGTTTGCCGAACAGCGAACAATTTGGGGTGTTCGCAGCAAATTCGAATGCCGCAGAACACCCTTTAAAAGTCTATGGGAGAAATCAAAAGTGCTAATTTTAAAGGCTTATATGCAAGTTATTGTCATAAAAAGTGTTTGGGGACCCGGGTCCTGCCCCAGGGGACATGGATCAATGCAAAAAAAAGTTTTAAAAACGGCCATTTTTTCAGGAGCAGTGATTTTAATAATGCTTAAAGTCAAACAATAAAAGTGTAATATCCCTTTAAATTTCGTACCTGGGGGGTGTCTATAGTATGCCTGTAAAGGGGCGCATGTTTCCCTTGTTTAGAACAGTCTGACAGCAAAATGACATTTCGAAGGAAAAATTCCATTTAAAACTACCCGCGGCTATTGCATTGCCGACAATACACATAGAAGTTCATTGATAAAAACGGCATGGGAATTCAACACAGGGAAACCCCGAACCAAAATTTAAAAAAAAAAATGACGTGGGAGTCCCCCTAAATTCCATACCAGGCCCTTCAGGTCTGGTATGGATATTAAGGGGAACCCCGGCCAAAATTTAAAAAAAAAATGACGTGGGGTTCCCCCTAAATTCCATACCAGACCCTTCAGGTCTGGTATGGATTTTAAGGGGAACCCCGCGCCAAAAAAAAACAAAAAAAAACGGCGTGGGGTCCCCCCAAAAATCCATACCAGACCCTTATCCGAGCACGCAACCTGGCAGGCCGCAGGAAAAGAGGGGGGACGAGAGTGCGGCCCCCCCTCCTGAACCGTACCAGGCCACATGCCCTCAACATTGGGAGGGTGCTTTGGGGTAGCCCCCCAAAACACCTTGTCCCCATGTTGATGAGGGCAAGGGCCTCATCCCCACAACCCTGGCCAGGGGTTGTGGGGGTCTGCGGGCCGGGGGCTTATTGGAGTCTGGAAGCCCCCTTTAACAAGGGAACCCCCAGATCCCGCCCCCCCCCGTGTGAAATGGTAAGGGGGTACTTACCCCTACCATTTCACTAAAAAACTGTCAAAAATGTTAAAAATGACAAGAGACAGTTTTTGACAATTCCTTTATTTAAATGCTTCTTCTTTCTTCTATCTTCCTTCATCTTCTTCTGGTTCTTCTGGCTCTTCTGGTTCTTCCTCTGGCGTTCTCGTCCAGCATCTCCTCCGCGGCGTCTTCTATCTTCTTCTCCTCGGGCCACTCCGCACCCATGGCATGGGGGGAGGCTCCTGCTCTTCTCTTCATCTTCTTCTTCATCCTCTTCTCTTCTTCCTTCTGCTCTTCTTCATTTTCTTCTCTGGGCCGCTCCGCATCCATGCTGGCATGGAGGGAGGCTCCCGCTGTGTGACGGCATCTCCTTGTCTGACGGTTCTTAAATAACGGGGGGCGGGGCCACCCAGTGACCCCGCCCCCTCTGACGCACGGGACATGATGGGACTTCCCTGTGGCATTCCCCGTGACGTCACAGGGAAGTCCCGTCAAGTCACTGTGCGTCAGAGGGGGGCGGGGTCACCGGGTGGCCCCGCCCCCATTATTTAAGAACCGTCAGACGAGGAGACTCTGTCAATCAGCGGGAGCCTCCCTCCATGCCAGCATGGATGCGGAGCGGCCCGGAGAAGAAAATGAAGAAGAGAAGAAGGAAGAAGAGAAGAGGATGAAGAAGAAGATGAAGAGAAGAGTGGGAGCCTCCCCCCCATGCCATGGGTGCGGAGCGGCCAACCAGAAGAGCCAGAAGAACCAGAAGAAGATGAAGGAAGATAGAAGAAAGAAGAAGCATTTAAATAAAGGAATTGTCAAAAACTGTCTCTTGTCATTTTTAACATTTTTGAAAGTTTTTTAGTGAAATGGTAGGGGTAAGTACCCCCTTACCATTTCACACAGGGGGGGCCGGGATCTGGGGGTCCCCTTGTTAAAGGGGGCTTCCAGATTCCGATAAGCCCCCCGCCTGCAGACCCCCACAACCACCAGCCAGGGTTGTGGGGATGAGGCCCTTGTCCTCATCAACATGGGGACAAGGTGTTTTGGGGGGCTACCCCAAAGCACCCTCCCAATGTTGAGGGCATGTGGCCTGGTACGGTTCAGGAGGGGGGGCGCACTCTCATCCCCCCTTCTTTTCCTGCGGCCTGCCAGGTTGCGTGCTCGGATAAGGGTCTGGTATGGATTTTTGGGGTGACCCCACGCCGTTTTTTTTTTTTTTGGCGCGGGGTTCCCCTTAAAATCCATACCAGACCTGAAGGGTCTGGTATGGAATTTAGGGGGAACCCCACGTCATTTTTTTTTTAAATTTTGGACGGGGTTCCCCTTAATATCCATACCAGACCTGAAGGGCCTGGTATGGAATTTAGGGGGAGTCGCACGTAATTTTTTTTTTAAATTTTGGTTCGGGGTTCCCCTGTGTTGAATTCCCATGCCGCTTTTATCAATGAACTTCTATGTGTATTGTCGGCAATGCAATAGCCGCGGGTAGTTTTACATGGAATTTTTCCTTCGAAATGTCATTTTGCTGTCAGACTGTTCCAAACACGGGAAACATGCGCCCCTTTACAGGCATACTATAGACACCCCCCAGCTATGAAATTTAAAGGGATATTACACTTTTATTGTTTGACTTTAAGCATTATTAAAATCACTGCTCCTGAAAAAACGTCCGTTTTTAAAACTTTTTTTTGCATTGATCCATGTCCCCTGGGGCAGGACCCGGGTCCCCAAACACTTTTTATGACAATAACTTGCATATAAGCCTTTAAAATTAGCACTTTTGATTATTCATGTTTGTGTCCCATGGACTTTAACAGTGTTCGCGTGTTCGAGCGAACTTTTTTCCTGTTCGCATGTTCTGGTGCGAACCGAACAGGGGGGTGTTCGGCTCATCCCTACTCTCTGCCATTGGCTGGGAGAACTGATCGAGTGAAGTGATGGGCTTGATGTTCGAGTCAAATGTAAGTTCGACTTGAACATCAGCTGTTAGTTTCTTTGTAGAACAAACAAACTTATGGGGCGCTCGCGAGACGTTGGCCCACCGTGGATCGCTCCATAATGCACTGCGAGATCACAGTGCATTGAAGGCTGCTGATTGACCAAAGCATGCACCTGACCTGTATGCTTTGGCCAATCACAGCGCGATGTGCTTTGGGAGCTATGATTGGCCAAAGGCAGGGTGCCTTTGGCCAATCATGGCTTCAGGGGCTAAGTCCATGCCCCACACTATATAAGGCTGCTTACACGGCAGCCGTGTATAGTGTGAATTAAGAAAGATATTAGCCAGGGTAGTTAGTGGGTGAGTGTGCAGTCAGTGTAGTATATATAATACAGTGCAGCGTATATAGTGCAGTCAGTGTAGTATATATAATACAGTGCAGAGTTCATAGTGCAGTCAGTGTAGTATATATAATACAGTTCAGAGTATGTAGTGTAGTCAGTGTAGTGTATATAATACAGTGCAGAGTATATAGTGCAGTCAGTGTAGTATATATAATACAGTGCAGAGTATAAAGGGCAGTCAGTCTAATATACATGATATAATACAGTGCAGAGTATATAGCACAGTCAGTGTAGTGTATATAATACAGTGCTGAGTATATAGTGCAGTCAGTGTAGTATATATACTTCAGTTCAGTGTATATAGTGCAGTCAGTGTAGTATATATAATACAGTGCAGAGTATATAATGCAGTCAGTGTAGTCAGGAAAAAAATGGCATGTGGTCCCCCCAAAATCCTTACCAGGCTCTTTGGGTCTGGTATAACCTTTAAGGGGAACTCGACACCAAAATAAAAAAAATGGCGTGGGATCTCCCAAAAACCATACCAGACCCTTATCCAGGCATGCAACCTGGCAGGCCAGGAAAGGGGGGGTGAGCGACCACCCCCTCTCTTAAACCATACCAGGCCATTTACCCTCAACATGGGGAGGGTGCTTTGGGGTACCCCCCAAAGCATCTTATCCCCATGTTGATGGGGAAAAGGGCCTCTTCCCAAGAAGCCTGGCCGGTGGTTGTCGGGGTCTGGGGGCAGGGGCTTTTTTGGAATCTGGAAGCTCCCTTTAACAAGGAGGCCCCCAGATCCGGCCACCTCCATGTCAATAGGTATCGGGTACATTGTACCCCTACCAATTCACCAAAAAAGCGTCAAAAAGGAAAAACCACAAGACAGTTTTTGACAAGTCCCTTATTAAAAAAGAAGAAAAAAAAAGGTGTCCTGTGATGTAAGTCCACTGTCCATCAGGCCACCTGACAGACCTAAAAAATAGCATGGTGAATGGGTAGGGGTACAATGTACCCGATACCCATTCACATGGGGGGATCTGATTCCAATAAGCTGACCCTGACAACCACTGGCTAGGGTTGTCGGGAAGAGGCTCTTGTACCCATCAACATGTCCCCATGTTGATGGGCAACCCCCCATGTTGAGGGCATGTAGCCTGGTATGGTTCAGGTAGGGGGCGCTCACCCTTTTCCAGGCTGCATGGTCAGATAAGGGCCTGGTATGGACTGGGGGGAGCCCACATAGTTTTTTTGCCGGGAGCCGACAATACATTACAGCCGTGAGCAAGTTTAAATTACATTTTTTTCTTTAGAAATGTCATTATTGCTGCAGCATGTTCTACACATCACACAGATGCACCACTTTACAGGCAGACTAAGGGGACCCCCAGGCACGATATTTAACCACTTACTTTCCTTTGCACTCAGGATTTCTGGAGACAGAGGAAGCAGAGGAACTGGTTTGATTAACCACTTCAATGCAGGCCACTTTCACCCCCTTCCTGCCCAGACCAATTTTCAGCTTTCAGTGCTGTCACATTCTTTGAATGACAATTGCACGGTCATGCAACACTGTACCCAAATGAAAATGTTATCATTTTTTTTCCACAAATAGAGCTTTCTTTTGGTGATATTTAATCACTGATTGTTTTTTTATTTATTGCTTAAAAAGAAAAAGTTGAAAAAACAAACAAAACAGTTTTATAGTTTGTTATAACATTTTGCAAACAGGTAATTTTTCTCCTTCATTGATGTGCGCTGATGAGGCTGCACTGATGGGCACTGATAGGCTACACCAATGGACACTGATAATGCGGCACTAATGGACACTGATGAGGCAGCACTGGTGGGCACTGATGGGTACTGATAGGTGCCACTGAGAGTTGGCACTAATGGGTGGCACTGATGGGTGGCACAGATGGGTGCCACTGATGGGCACTGATGGGCGGCACCGAAAGGCATTGATAGGTGGCACTGAAGGGTACCAATATGTGGCACTGAAGGGCACTGATAGGTGGCACTGATGGGTGACACTGATGGGCACTGCTAGGTGACACTGATAGGCAGCACTGATATGTGTCACTGATGATGCGGCACTGATTGGCAGCACTGATGGGCATTCATAGGTGGCACATGTGGACATTGATAGGTGGCACTGGTGGGCACTGATAGGTGGCACTGGTGGGCATAGATACTTGGGTGATGTCTCACCCTCTTCGGGACTGCTTTCCCTCTGACAAAAGCCGGTGACGCTGTCAGTGCGAGCAAAAAAAAGTCGATTACTGATGTTTTACATCACGTGATCAGCTGTCATTGGCTGACAGCTGATCATGTGGTAAGGGGCCCGGATTGGCCCCTTACTCCGATCTGTGATCAGCCGAGTCTCATTGACTCTGTGATCACAGAGCGTGCCACGCGCCCCTCAGGGGGTGCGCAGGCAGCTCATGCATGGGAGGACATCATATGATGGCCTCCCGGCAATTAAGGTCCGCACTGTAGCTGTCATTCAGCTATAGTGTGGACGGGAAGTGATTAAAGGAATATTTAATTTTTATTGTTTCTCTTTAAGCATCATTAAAATCACTGCTCCTTTAAAAACTATCATTTTAAAAACTTTTTTTGCATTGATACATGTCCTCTAGGGCAGTACCCGGGTCCCCCATACACTTTTTTATGGCAATAACTTGCATATAAGCCTTTAAAATGAGGACTTTTGATTTTTCATGTTTGTGTCCTATAGATTTTAATAGGTTCCGCATGTTCGCTAGAACTTTTTGCCTGTTTGAGGTGTTCTGGTGCGAACTGAACTGGGGGGTGTTCGGCCCATCCTGAATTGGGAGTTGGTCAGGTGCTGGTTTTCCAGCAGGCACATCCGACAGACTGACATACACACGGGCCGAATGTCTGCTGTTTTTTTTAACCACCTGTTGTCTCCCGACATTCGGTCCGCGTGTATCCGGCTTTAGTCATAGGGGACATCTACGAATAAACCCATGGAAGGGTGAAATGCATTTAAGGGACATGGCCTGAGATAAGAGAGGCTGAAGCAGTTCTTTCATACTATGACATGGCTGCGGTTATCCACTTCTGACAATAGGTGTGATGCTTTGCATGCAGTGTCAATATAATATAATATAATATAATATAATATAATATAATATAATATAATAGTAATCTGTGGACTCAAACATACCATCTAGTCATATATAATTTTTCCTCACTATCTGTCCCGGTGACAATAGTTAAAAGGACAACTAGAGAACAGAATCTTGTCAGCAGGGACACTGACAGCAATAAAAAATTATGAAAGGGTGTAAACTAGAAACAAAAAAAAAAGCCTTTGTATATTATTATAATTTTGTTTTTGTAAATTTGATTTTGGCTGTAGTAAATTGTATACATCGTACAGATCCACCATGTCAAAGGCAGGTTATGATGTCCCCAGGGACATTTTATAGGGAATTTTGCAAATTCCGCTTTAAGCTTTATTAAAGTCGCTGCTCCCTATCACATGGAATTATTACAACATTTTTTGCTTTGGTACATGTTCCCCTGGGCAGTGTTCAGCCCTCCCATGCCCCTTGTTTGGCAATCCTTTGTCTATTAACCTAGAAAATGGTCATTACTGATTCTTAACATTTAGCTCCCAGTGACTTCAATTGGGTTTGGATTTGGCACTTGAACTGTAGTAAAGTTCGCTGCACCCAACTTTAAGTTAACTCAGGTATGTTCAACTCATCCCTACTCCCAGCACAAACTCCAAACAACATAGCTCAGTGCGGCAGTTTTTAAAATGTCAGTTGACTCAAGCTTTTTTAGAAAATGTAAGCCCCTGTGGAGTTTTTCAAGCCAATACTATTTCTCTAACAAGGCGGTCTAACTTATGTCAGTGGTAGTTTGCTCATTTGACTCACTGTGTAACTTGATACACATTACCAGTGACACATGGAACAACAGCTTTAGCTTGGGATTGTACATGTATTTCACAACCAGTTGTGTCAAAGTGTGAGCTGGCAGTTAAAGACACATGATGACCACTTTTGCAAGAACTGTTACCACAAGGGTATGGCAAGGTCATACTCCAGACAAGTTTTTTTGTAAAAAGCTTTTCCCCATTCATGGTCTAAATTATATGATCTAATTTAAATGAAACAATAAAAATCAGGAGCTCTGGTGAACACCGGCTAGTACTTAGTGAGCCTGCGTCATCGCCAGGTTTGACTGCCTGTGTGACAATCCTGCTGGTCGGTGGTAGTCCCGCTACTGCTGTAGCAACAGGTCTTTGAGCCTGACTCCTTATCGTGACATAAGATCTACACCAGCATTTATGGCAGAAAAAAAATTGTTTTGGAGACATGTTTTTAAGACATTTAAATAAGCACAGATGTCCTAATCAGTTCATAATATAGTTCATGAGATATGAGATTTAGGATGGTGGAGGGGTATGGGTATGGAACATTGTCTTGATCAGTCCACAGGTTGGCTAAAGACATGACCAAACTACAGAGAAAACTTACATTCATGATATCTAAGTAGATGCTAAGAGATCTAAACCATAATTTATAGCAAAAAAAGTCGGTTTTAGGAACATGTCCTAGTCAAGTAATAATAATCATTTCATGAGTTATCCTTAACCAGTTCCCGACCGCCGCATGCCGATATACGACGGCAGAATGGCATGGGTGGGCAAATGGGCGTCTACGTGGGTGGGGATCGTGGTCGTGCCCCCCCCCCCCCGTGCCTGCGGAGGTTGGGTTCGTTAGGGGAGCAATCAGTCCCCAGGGCCAGACTAATGATTTATGGTCTGGACCTGGTGATTGCTCCTAACAAATGAAAACCTTCCCCTGCCTGTGTTAGTGTAAACACAGACAGGAGGAAGTGATGTCATCTATCCTTGTGGGGTCTTTTCGATTTCCAGTGAGAGAGAGGGGCCATCTAACCGTGAGTAGCACCAACAGTACACTAACACCAGTACACATAGGTACACCCCCCCCCCCCCCGATCGCCACCCCCCCCCCCAATAACCTTTTCACTCCCGGTCACCATTTGCAGTTTTCAGATTTTTCACTGATTACTGCATTGGTGTAATTTGTAACTGAAATAAGTGTTAGGGCAGTTAGTAGTAGCCCCTGTTAGGTCTAGGTTACACCCCTAAACCCCCCTAATAGAGGTTTAACCCCTTTATCGCCCCCCAGTTAACCCTTTCA
The DNA here is from genome assembly GCF_042186555.1 of Aquarana catesbeiana. Lineage (NCBI taxonomy): Eukaryota > Metazoa > Chordata > Amphibia > Anura > Ranidae > Aquarana > Aquarana catesbeiana. Next base: position 98,983,416 of record NC_133334.1, on the reverse strand, counting down.
CCCCCTGTCGCCAGTGTCACTAATCGACCACCGTATTTGTGTCACTGGTGGCGCTAGTTAGCCAGTTAGGTGATTAGTTTCACCGTCAGGTTTTTATAGCATCAGGTACCCCCATATATACTACCTAATAAAGGTTTTAACGCCCTGGTTAACTCTTTCACCCCCTGTCGCCAGTGTCACTAATCGATCACTGTATTTGTGTCACTGGTGACACTAGTTAGCCAGTTAGTTTCACCGTCAGGTTTTTATAGCCTCAGGTACGCCCATATATTAAATAATAAAGGTTTTAACCCCCTGATTGCCCCCTAGTTAACCCTTTCATCTCCTGTCACCAGTGATCACCGTATTAGTGTTACGGGTGTTGCTGGTTAGTTGGTTTGCTTTTTATAGCATCAGGGCACCCACCGTATATTACCCAATAAAGTTTTAACCCCCTGATCGCCCAGCGGGTGATATAAGTTAGGTTTTAGCGTCAGTCAGGGTCTGCGTCACCCCAGGCAGCGTCAGATTAGTGCCAGTATCGCTAACACCCATGCACACACCATACACCTCCCTTAGTGGTATAGTGTCTGATATCTGATATCTGATCAGATCTATACTAGCATCCCCAGCAGTTTAGGGTTCCCAAAAATGCAGTGTTAGCTGGATCAGCCCAGATACCTGCTAGCACCTACGTTTAGCCCCTCCGCCTAGCCCAACCCACCTAAGTGCAGTATCAATCGATCACTGTCATTTACAAAACACAACGCACATAACTGCAGCATTCGCAGAGTCAGGCCTGATCCCTGCGAATGCTCACAGTTTTTTTTGGTAGCATTTGAATCAGTCACTGACAGTCAGGAGCTTTTTTACCTATGAGTCTCACTGGTGTACCAGTAAATTTAGATACCAAAATGTCAACTTGAAGGTACACTACTGAAGAGGCCTACACGTTTCTGAGCATGACAGATAGTGAAGAGGAAGTCACTCATCTGTCAGATTCAGGCTCAGAATATGATCATGTAGACAGCAGTGGCACCCTGACAGATAGCTCTGACGACGGAGTAGTGGTCCCTGCCAAGGTCAGGCGTACCAGACCCCGTTCTTCTGCTGTCATTGAGGTGCAAGAACCGCAGGGCTCTCGTATGGAGCAGAGAGCCAGTACTAGTGCCTCTCATCCTTCTGGTGAACTGGAAAAGCACCAGCGGCCTAGTACATCCTGGTCGTACATCCAGCACTGCAGTAGCACTTGGTGACGTGAAGAATCCCATAAGTGCAGTTCAAGCTGGCGAGGTGGCTAGCATGAGTAGTGTCCCGCTGCCACCAAAAAGAAGACAAACACAGACCCGTCGAGCCCATAGTGCCCTTCCTGCTGCATTTGCCATTGGGAACCCACCACTTCTGCAGCACCCGTACTTCCTCCATTCACTGGCCAACCCGGAATTCAGGTAGAAACAGTTGATTTTATGTCACTTGATTTTTATTCGTACGGAAGATCTCTATAGATCTATTGTGGACCAAAGCCATTTGTATGCTGGTCAATTCATCACCTCCAATCCCCATTTGACCGTTGCCAGAGATTGGAAACCAATTACAGTTTCCGAAATTTAAGACCTTTCTGGGCCTATCCCTCCTCATGAGCATTACTAAAAAGAGTGAGTTGCGGTCATATTGGTCCTCTGACCCAATTCACCATATGCCTGTGTTCTCTGCCTCCATGGCCAGGGCACGATAGGAGCAGATCTTGCAGTTCATGCACTTCAACGACAATGAACTCTGTCATCCTTGGGGGTGACTCTGGATACGATCGGCTCTATATTCTGTGTCCATGAATATAACCTTAATATGGGAGGGGTGGACCTCAACGACCAATTGTTGGCACTGTACCTAATTGCACGTAAGGCCAGACGCTGGTACAAAAAAGTGTCTGTATACTTATTTCAATTGGCTCTGCTGAACGCTTTTGTGCTATACAAAGCTTCAGGACGAACTGGATCCTTCCTTAAATTCAAGGAAGAGATCATCACAGCCCTTGTGTTTCCAGACGGTGCTGTGGCCCAACTTCCCAATCCAAATGCAGTAAGCTGGCTGCGTGAGAGACATTTTCCTTATGTCCTCCCTGGTAACCCTACCCAACGAGCCCCCCAAAGAAAATGTTGTGTCTGTAGAAAGCGCGGATATAGCCGTGACACCCGTCCCTCCTGTCCTGACCATCCCGGTCTTTGCATTGGTGAATGTTTTGAATGCTACCATACACTAGTTGAGTATTAGTGTAGGGTACAGCACTGCACAGACTAGGACACACATTAACAGGGACTCTAAAGATGCCATCACATTTTGGGAGACCCAAACCTGGAACCTATCCGTAATGCCCTGTACACACGATCGGACATTGATCGGACATTCTGACAACAAAATTCATAGATTTTTTCCGACGGATGTTGGTTCAAACTTGTTTTGCATACACACGGTCGCACAAAGTTGTTGGAAAATCAGATCGTTCTGAACGCGGTGACGTAAAACACGTACGTCGGGACTATAAACGGGGCAGTAGCCAATAGCTTTCATCTCTTAATTTATTCTGAGCATGCGTGGCACTTTGTGCGTTGGAATTGTCCACATACGGTCGGAATTTACGCAAACGGATTTTGTTGTCGGAAAATTTCATAGCCTGCTCTCAAACTTTGTGTGTCGGAAATTCCGATGGAAAAAGTCCAATGGAGCCCACACGCGGTCGGAATTTCCAACAACAAGCTCCGATCGCACATATTCCGATATCGCACAATTATATATCGCACAATTATATATATATATATATATATATATATTAAAAAAGCAAAAATAGTTGTCGTTTTATTGTTCTCTCTCTCTATTCTTTCTCTCTATTGTTCTGCTCTTTTTTACTGTATTCTACAATGCAATGTTTTATTGTTACTATGTTTTATCATGGTTGCTTTTCAGGTATGTAATTCTTTTATACTCTACTGTTTACTTTGTTTTATTGTTAACCATCATTTGCTTAGCAGGAGGTATGCCATTCAGCTACAGCACTGATTTACTTATCTTGACAGCAACAGCGTTTGCTCCCACGATACGTAAATCAGTGACTCCAGCGCTGTTGGAAGTGATTTCACCACTACAGTTTAAAAAAAAAATGGTGCATGCATGCAGATCATTAGAAGTGGGTGGATGAAGGGCGGTATTCTAATAGTGGGCATACCCACCGATCAATCACTTTTTTTTGTTCAGCCCACAGGCTGAAAAAAAGAACATTACAATGTATGCCCAACAAGGACCAGCAATGTACTGGTATGTTGCTGGATTTTGAGTGGTTATACCAGAATGATGTCTGCAGGTTTAGGTATCATCTTGGTATCATTCTTTTCAGCCAGCGGTCGGCTTTCATGTAAAAGCAATCCTAGCAGCTAGTTAGCCTCTAGACTGCTTTTATAAGCAGTGGGAGGGAACTCCACCCCCACTCCGTCCTCCATGGTTTTCTTGGGCTCTCCTGTCCCAACAGGGAACCCGAGATTGCAGCCGGTGGAGCCGTTCTGGTCTCTGATCAGCTCTATGGTCAGTTGGCGGAACCACCGGCTGCATTCTCAGGTATTTTATTTTATCATCTCTATGGCCTAAGAAACCCGAAGCTACGAGCATTTCATGACTTTCCGGTTTCACCAGACATAAACAGCGCCATTGGGAAATTGGCAAAGCATTTTATCACACCAATCTTGGTGTGGTCAGATGCTTTGAGGGCAGAGGAGAGATCTAGGGTCTAATAGACCCCAATTTATTAAAAAAAGAGTACCTGTCACTATCAAAGGGGATATTTACATTCCCTGAGAAAACAATAAAAATGATTAAAAAAATGAAAAGAACAGTTTAAAAATATAATAAAAAAAGCAAAATAAATGATTAAAAAAAAAAAAAAAAAAAAAAAGCACTCCTGTCTCCCCGTGCTCACACGCAAAGGCGAACGCAAGCGTCGGTCTGGTGTCATATGTAAACAGCAATTGCACCATGCATGTGTGGTATCACCACGAAGGTCAGATCGGGGGCAGTAATTTTAGCAGTAGACCTCCTCTGTAAATCTAAAATGGTAACCTGTAAAGGCTTTTAAAGGCTTTTAAAAATGTATGTAGTTTGTTGCCGCTACACGTTTGTGCACAATTTTAAAGCATGTCATGTTTGATATCCATGCACTCGGCATAAGATCATCTTTTTTATTTTGCATTAAAAACGCTGCGCTATCAAAGGTATAAGCATAAAGCCCCTGAACTGGTGATGAAAAATGATGAAAGGGTGTAAACTAGAAACAAAAAAAAAGCCTTTGTATATTATTATAATTTTGTTTTTGTAAATTTGATTTCCCTGAGATACTCAATAATGTATGAAATATATGATAAAAATATATAAAATAACAAGTGCTTAATAGCCAAAAAATAAAGTGACAGTGTGCATTCATACAGTGATAAAAATATTAAAGCAAATAAGTCAGTGGAAATCTAAATAGATCCAAATACTGGAATTATAAAAAAGTGCTTAAAGCAGAAGTAAACCCATCCATAAAACAGTTACCTTTCCAGCATGTGCCAGAAATGTAACACTCCCATTGGTTGTGCTTTCAACCAAACTGTCAAACCATCCAATGGCTGGTGTCATAACTGATCACATGTGCAGCATCATGGCAGTTGTAGATTAAACAGAGGCCAAGATGGCAGCTTCCTTGGCTTAAAACGATAGGAGGGTTTACTTCCACTTTAAGTGCACTGTGCAAAGTTCAAATTGATCCAATTTGCAGGTGCTCCACACACCATGCGATTCAGTATGCTGTGAAAGTGATGCGATTGATCCAGGATCCCGGACGCACTGCTGAAGCCTGTAGTGGTTCCAAAGCGTGTATTGACCAAGCTTAACTGCAAGGTCACACACTTTAAGGTGAGCCTTCATTACATGGAGGGAGCACCTGAGAACACAGCGTCTGATTATCGCATCACTTTCACAGCATACTGAATCGCATGGAGTGTGGAGCGCCTGTAAATTGGATCAATTTGAACTTTGCACAGTGCACTTAAGCACTTTTTTTTATAATTCCAGTATTTGGATCTATTTAGATTTCCACAGACTTATTTGCTTTAATAATTTTCATCACTGTATGAATGCACATTGTCACTTTATTATTTGGCTATTAAGCACTTGTTATTTTATATATTTTTATCATATATTTTATACATTATTAGTATCACGGTGTAGAGGATATCATTTTACCAGTTCAGAGGCTTTATGCTTATACCTTTGATAGTGCAGCGTTTTTAATGTGATTTTAGTACTTTTACATGGTTTATGAGACATATTTACCGCTTGCAGCTGATTAAAAGAGGATTTTTTGGTTTATTAATGTTAGTGGAGGCTCACAGGACGTTCTATATAATCTTTTTTATTTCATCAAACATTTGGCCATATAGTGTGTTTTAGTGCATTAAAATTTTAAAAAGTATGTTTTTTCCAAAAAAATGCGAATTGAAAAATCGCTGCGCAAATACTGTGTGAAAAAAAAATTGCAACACCCACCATTTTAATATGTAGGCTCTTTGCTTTTAAAAAAAAATATATATAATGTTTGGGGGTGCAAAGTAATTTTCCTGCAAAAAAAATAATATTTTTTCATGTAAACAAAAAGTGTCAGAAAGGGCTTTGTCTTCAAGTGGTTAGACGAGTGGGTGATGTGTGACATTAGCTTCTAAATGTTGTGCATAAAATGCCAAGACAGTTCAACCCCCCCCCCCCAAATGACCCCTCTTTGGAAAGTAGACACCCCAAGCTATTTGCTGATAGGCATGTTGATCAATGGAATATATGGAATATTTTATATTTTGCCACAAGTTTCGGGAAAATTACATTTTTTATTTTTTTTTAAACATAGTTGTCACTAAATGATATATTGTTTAAACATGGCATGGTTATATGTGGAATTACACCCCAAAATACATTCTGCTGCTTCTCCTGTGTACAGGGATACCACATGTGTGAGATTTTTTGGGAGCCTAGCCGTGTACAGGACCCCAAGAACCAAGCACCTTCTATAGGCTTTCTAAAGGCGTAAAAATGTGATTCTACTCCTCACTACCTATCACAGTTATGGAGGCCCTGAAATGTCCAGATAGCACAACCCCCCCCCTCAACCCCATTTTGGAAAGTAGACACCCCAAGGTATTTACCAAGAGGCATGGTGAGTAGTTTTCAGATCTCATTTATTTTTGAAAATGAAGAAAGAAAAGAAAAATGTTTTTTTTTTTTCTTTTTTCAATTTTCAAAACTTTGTGACAAAAAGCGAGATCTGCAAAATACTCAACATGCCTCTCAGCAGATAGCTTGGGGTGTCTACTTTCCAAAATGGGGTCATTTGGAGGGGTTTTGTGCTATCTAGGCATTTCATGGCCTCCGAAACTGATAGGCAGTGAGGAGTGAGATCAAAAATGTATGCCCTTAGAAAGCCTGAAGGTGGTGATTGGTTTTCGGGGTCCTGTACACGGTTAGACTGCCAAAAAGTTCCACACATGTGGTGTCCCCATACTCAGGAGAAGTAGCAGAATGTATTTTGGGGTGTAATTCCACATATAACCATGCCATGTTTGAACAATATATCATTTAGTGACACCGTTGTGTAAAAAAAAAAAAATAATAATTTTCCGAAACTTGTGGCAAAATATAAAATATTCCATGGGCTCAACATGCCTCTCAGCAAATAGCATGAACTGTCTTCTTTCCAAAATGGGGTCATTTGGGGTGGTTTTGTGCTATCTTGTCATTTCATGGCCTCTGAAACTGTGATAGGTAGTGAGTAGGGATGAGCTTTCTGTTCGGGTCGAACATGAGTTCGACTCAAACATTGGCTGTTCGCCCGTTCATCAAAAACTAAACATTATGGGCCATTCGCACCAAATTCGAGCAGTGCATAATGGACCATAATGCACTGCGGGAGCGCAGTGTATTGCTGTATGATGATTGGCCAAAGCATGCACCATGACCTGTATGCTTTGGCCAATCCCAGCGCCCTCAGTTAAGAGAGCCATAATTGGCCAAAGGCAGGGTGCCTTTGGCCAATCATGGCTCAGGGGGACTAAGTCCACGCCCCACACTATATAAGGCTGCCTGCACGTCGGCCCTATGTAGTGTGTTGTTGGCCTGGACAGAGAGAGAGTGTCATTTAGATTGAGTACGCAGGCAGGTTATTCAGTTAGCTACAGTGTAATATATATATGTAGCGCTGGTAGATTTATAATCTATCGCTTATATGTAAATTTAGTGGGTCATCTGTTCTGTACATAGTTCAAAGTTAATCTATGGCTAAGTTAGCCTCTGTTCCAGCATTGGCTGTGTTGCGTGCAGTTCCACACTGTTGCTTGTAGGTGTCGATGTCATCATAGGTCGGTGTTGGAAAAGCAACAAGCTGAAGTATATTGAGTGCTCTTCTTTCACAGGTGGTCCTGTGCTGTATGTCCTGCGGGAAGAAGCCGGACAATCGAGAAGACCCAGGGGAGGACCCATCTTTGGAGAGGACCATGCGGAATGCTGGTGTCTCAAGAGGGGCCTGGTGACTCGATTGGAGGACGCATCTTATATTTAACCTACCGCACAAGTACTTCTGGGTCAGCCTAAAGGTTCTGGTACTGTGTTGCTGTTCATCTAAAACTACTACGTCCTGTGGCAGAGGATTGTACAGTTACATCGCTCTTCTAAAGTCTGTGGCAGAGACTTTTCTTTTGTTCTCGTTACACTCCGGCTGCTAGGTTAGTGAGAGAGACCTATCCGGGTGGGCAAAGATGTAATCCTGGACTGAAAGCATATTCATTCCCAAGATTTCAAATTCCTCAGTGTCCTAAAGAAAAGGTATTTGAACTTTCCCTGCAACTCTCCTTCTACCTCTTTCCTGCTACTTCTTCCAGTTATTTCCTATTGAAGCATTGGAAAAGTACTAAAGTGACTGGTGCCTACATTGTCAGATACAAAGCTCAACATGGACTCTAAGTTCTGGTATTGGTGAAATTACGGGTAAAGAGGTGACGGTAACAGCCCGATATAAATCAGCTGCTCCTTCGGGGGTTAGTGCTATATATATATATATATATATATATATATATATATATATATCCAGTTTAGCTATATCTGACTACAGTCCGTTCCTGGTGTACTGTTTCTAATATATTTCAGGCAGGTTATTCAGTTAGCTGCAGTGTATTTAACACATATATATATATATATATATATATACACACATATACATATATATACACACACACACACAGTCATATTATATATATATTAGGGCTGCAACTAACGATTATTTTCATAATCGATTAGTTGGCCGATTATTGTTTCGATTAATCGGTTAATAACATAAAATAGAAGTGTAGTGTATAATTTAGTTAATATGTTAATAAGTTTTTTTTTTAAAAAGGCAATTTATTCTTAAATATCTCTATGCAATGGTAAATATAAATAACCAACTATATGGTTAGGGAGCAAAATCTCTAATCCACTCTGAGAATAACAGACAGAAGAGATATACTGTATATACTATTAAAGAGTGAATCTGGTAAATATCAGACACAAAGATTAAATTTTTGTATTAAAAAAACAATGTCTTCCTTCAAAAAAAAATTTAATTTTAAGAACGTTCGTTTTGGATTTTCTAATTGTTAGTGAGGTCAAATTGACGTTCATTTTCAACCACAAGCACGGAAAATATTGGAAATAATAGAAAACTTCTTGGTCAAAGGAATTTTCAGACAGTGTATGTGGTTTTCGTTCAATGATTACATTCATTTTAAACAGAAATGTTAAAAGCAAGTGATGACTTCCGTTTTCTGCGCAACATGAGGAGGAGGTAGATAGCCCCAGCTCCTGCAGCGCTCCTCACAATTCGGCTCTTTAACCCGGCTTCTGCTCTGGGGAGACCCCCCCTCGCATCTCTGCACTACTGTGGGCTCCCATGGATCGCTTTGTGGAGCGATCGTATGCTCGGGCGGTATCATCCACTATATCCCCCGGAGGAGAGACAGCGGCTGACACAGCCAAAATGGCGGCCACCCCTGGCACGACAGAGCTGCTACAGACACAGCCACAGCCGCCCTCAGCTCCAGAACAGACAGGTATGGATCCTGCCTCCCCTGCTGGCATCGCACAAGCAGTAGTAACACTGCTGGGCCCTACCCTGACGGCCACTGTGGATGCTGCAGTCCATAGAGGGCTAGAGCAGCTGCACATAGATATCTAAGCACAGATACAGAGAATCACTTCTGTGGAGGAGAGGATATCCTCCCTGGAGGATGAACTCACAGCTTCATCTGCAGTGGTTGCACACATAACTGCTACTAACAGGGACATTTGGGACAAACTCGACGATTGGGAAAATCGTTCGAGAAGAAACAATTTACGCATAATTGGATTGCCAGAATCGGTATCCGCAGCCCAGCTAACAAATATCTGCGCAAAAATCATCCCCGAGCAACTGGGCCTCCGCATACCCTGTACTATTGAGCGTGCACACCGCATGGGTCACCTCAATTACGCGATGGTGCAAAACTCCTACTTTTCGCGGATTATTCCATGGAGGTGATGAAACAACGTAAAGCGTTTTCACCGATCTGCTCAACCCTACATCACAACCAAATCCGGTTCTCCTTAGCTCACCCAGCTATTCTCCGCATCCAAACACATGAAGGAGAACACCTCACCTTCACCACACCTAAGGAGGTGGAAAATTATATAGCTACTCGAGGCACCGAGATGGAACACAGCAACACTGCAAGGATTCACCACTGCCATCACCATCTGCATCAAAGGCACCGCCTAAGCATCAGCGCAGCCCCACCAAACCTCCATACAAACGCAGCCACTTCACCAACCAGGAGGGCCGCTCTGATAATCGCTGAAGGACTTCAGGGACTCTCTATCGCCAATTGTGCTTGCAAAGATGGGTAATATTACCCCCCCTTATCTCTAGTCTGTTATCTTTTTAGTTCTTTTTTTTTTTTACTTTTATTACTTATATTGATATCCACTGTTGGTGTCAGCCTGTTGCTCAATGTTTTTGTTTTGTGGCTTTCCAGCATATGCTACAGTCTCCCCCGAGAACACATTCTGCGTGTTTAATGGGTCACGCTAGGGGCCCATGTAATCACCACAGTCACCGCCCCTCCACAGCTCAGACCTCTGGACTGAGCCCTCTCTCATCTGAGCCTACCCCATGGCACAGATGCAAGAAACCCTTTCCCCGACCCTCTCTCCTCTACCTACCCCTCTCTGCTAACCCCTACCTATCCCCCTCTTTCCCCCCCTCCCCTCTTTCTTTCCCATCCTTTCCTATCTCCCTCCGCTCCCCATAGCCTACATCGTGCCCCTATGTGAGGGGCTAACAGCCCGTTGGGAGATGTTATGGGTAGTTGAACCTCATGTGGAAAAAAGTGAAGTCCACTGTTGTATTTTGTTTTTCTTTAACCAAAATTCTGCTTTGTTACCGTTCAATTTTTATTGCTTAGTTGATTTGCAATTCACATTTACCTTTTTAGTACCTATCTTCTAGTGTGACCTACAACACTCTGGTGACTCCTGTATGGATGACACTGTACACAGCAGGAAGCTTCGTGGCAAGCCTCTCAAAAAATACATTATCTTCAGTCATGTCTTCTTCAACCGATGGGAGTCACCTGAAGTTTATTTCATGGAATGTTAAGGGGCTTCGATCTCCAAATAAGCCTATGTCTATCCTTAGACACTTGCGGCGCCTCCGCTACAGGAGACACAGCTGTCCGCGGACGATTTGACACGCCTTCAAAAAATGTGGGTAGGCTCTGTATATGGTTCTCCAGCAGTAGGCCGTAGGGTGGGCGTAGCTATTCTAGTGCACAAAAATTTACGCCACTTTGTCAGAGATGTCAGGGCTGACTCCATAGGCCACAAACTAACTCTACATATGACCATAGGCGACAAAGCAGTTGCTATCACCAACATATATGCTCCCAACTCGCCAGACACTTCTTTTTTTCAAGACATGGTACAGTGGGTTCTCACTGCTCCCGAGATGCTGCATTTAGTGGGCGGGGACTTTAACTCGGTCATGTCTACAATGGCAGATGGCACATATCGCCCGACACACAAGTCACGTAATGCTACCCCTCATACGCCAGACTCTACTCCCTTAGCACAATCCATTGACTCTATGCAGTTTGTCGACATTTGGCGCTTAATGCACCCAACGGATCGGGAATATACCTTTTTTTCACCCCCACATAATACCTTTTCTCGCATAGACTACTTCTTTGCCTCCCCAGCCTTAATCTCTGCAATCAGTGCCCCAGACATTAATGACGCCAGAATTTCAGATCACAGCCCTATTGCGGTTCACATAACTCAGGCCAAATCCTCAACTCCTTCCCCTACCTGGCGCTTCCCTTCGTACCTGGCGGATAGTGAAGACTTCCGACACGTACTACATCAAGCCTGGGAAGAATATATCTCCACAAACGGAGCCCACATTTCTGACCCAAACCTCTTTTGGGAAGCTGGCAAAGCTTTCTTACGGGGTAAAATCATCTCTTACACCGTCCAGTTAAAAAAACGCACCCGACAACAATATAGGTAAGCAAGTGAAGCTTTACGCTTGGCCCATGAGAAGCTAACACTAAACCGTACCTTGGCTAACATACAGGAATGGTGGCAAGCCAAGTGCGCCTTTGATCTTTGGGCAGAACATCACGAAGCTGCTAAAACATTGTACTCTATTCTTCATTATCACAAGTTTGGTAACAAAGCAGGCAGGCTGCTGGCCAAATTATGTTCAGGACCAAGACCTCCTACACATATCTCTACCCTGAGAAATGCATCCGGCTCGCTGGTTACCTCGCCTGCTGAAGTTAGCGAACTACTTGCAGAGTATTATACTGATTTATACCGAGCTGACCCAACAGACCAACTTGCGGCGGAAGCCCTGCTAGCCAAGATACATCTGCCCAAACTTCAAAATGCACAACTAGAAGCACTCAACGCGCCTATCACGGTAGAAGACATACGACATACAGTTAAATCCATGGCATCTGCCAAAGCTCCAGGCCCCGACGGGTACACGGCGGAATTTTTCAAATTAACGATTGACTTTATACCCGACACCCTGAAACATGTGTATGCAGCCATGTGGGAAGGAGGCCCTTATCTTCCCACAGGGACGCAGACTCACGTCAAATTAATTACCAAGAAAGGGAAGGATCCCCTACTCCCAGGCTCATATCGTCCAATTTCATTAATGTTGATGTAAAAATCCTGTCTAAAATAGTAGCATCACGCTTAGCTCTCCTACTTCCATCCCTACTACACCCAGCCCAATCTGGTTTTGTCTCAGGACAATCAGCTACCCTAAACATTCATAAAGTCTTAATGGCTCTAGAATACGCTAAAACCCACCCTGACCAGGATGTCGCTGTCATGTCTCTCGACGCCGAAAAAGCCTTTGACAACATCGGTTTCTCCTGGCTTTTCACAGTAATGGAAAAATTCGGCTTTTCAGGTCAAATTATGCGATTCTTACTACAAATGTATGCCTCACCAACGGCATGTCTAGTCACCCCGGATTTTGTTTCGGACACAATCCCCTTAGCAAAAGGAACGCGACAGGGCTGCCCCCTGTCCCCGTTATTGTTCAACATTGCGCTTGAACCCCTATCTAGAATCCTCAACTCAGCTGAAGGGGTTAGTGGCATCACTATGGGAAACCAAACTCTCCGTTCCGCACTATTTGCGGATGACATATTATTTTCTACCGACCCCATATCAGACTTTGACAGACTCAAACAACTCTTTGCGGCCTTTCGACTCTGCTCTGGCTTCCATATAAACTTTGACAAGAGTGAAGTTTTAGCATTACACCCACACCTATCTAATCAATGGAAGCACTTATCCCCGCTTGCCATAGCATCTCAGCATATTACATACTTTGGTATTCGTATAGGAAGGGAACCATCTTCTTTATATCTACTCAATTACCCTCCCTTGATAACCAAAATTGTTAAGGAGTTGGAGGCTTGGGGGGCCCTCCCCCTCTCGGTTTTTGGGAGATGCCACCTTTTTAAAATGGTGTCATTTGCACGCCTGCTTTACACAATGCAGACCATACCTCTCTTACTGAGACACTCAGGTATACAAAAAATCCAGAGAGCGTTAACAGCTTTCTTATGGTCTCGCAAAAAAACACGCATTGCGCTTCAAAAACTATGTCTCCCGAAGGGCGAGGGTGGGGCGGGACTCCCCAATATACGTTTTTACAACCTAGCGTGTTTACTTAGACAGGGCCTAGATTGGTTGTCAGGAGGATCTAAATACTCCAATTATGCACTGGAAGACTCTATGGCTTCCCCTTACGATCTATCCGGCATCCTCCACTCTAATCCTAACAACCTGCCTCACCACCTCAAAACAAGTGTACTTTTCAGAGATACCGTCATCACTTGGAGAGAGGTCAGAAAATTACTTGGACTGCCATCTAGCATCTCTCGCCATCTAAAAATACAAGGCAACCCTATGTTCTTACCATCCACTTTACATAAAGCTTTTACTCAATGGAAAACCAGGGGCCTCACGAGCATAACCTCTAACAAACCAGGTAAATTCAAACCCTTGATGCAGGAATTCTCACTACCACCAACGCATAGTTTCTTCTATCACCAACTCACTAATAATTTAAGATCTTGCTATGGGTCTGCGTCTGATCCTTTTCAAACATCCTTCATCGACAATATACTTCAGAGCAAAGACTATTCTATCTCCAATATTTATTTTCACCTCATACAACACCAATCGCGGAAATACTGCTCTAAACCATTCCAAAAATGGGCTCACCTACTGAGAGACGAAGACTTACCGGACAAAATCCTTGAGGGATTATTCGAAAACTTACAACATCAGAAACATGGCGTGAGACTCAATTTAAAATTATGCACAGAGCATACTTCCCATTTCGCTTCAACAAAGCAGACCCATCTCAAGCGCAATGTCCGTGGTGTTCAATGCCCCGTCCCACACTGCTTCACCGACTTTGGGAATGCACTGCTATCACCAGCAATTGGAATGCGGTGATAGCCTACATTAACAAAATTAATAACATGCGGTTAACTAAGGACTGCCTATTATGCCTGTTCAGCATACCACCATCAGCCTCCTCCTCGTCAGCAATGGACCTACAAAACATGCCACATTGGGCTCATATATGTCTCCTTGTAGCCCGCAGGACCATTATGTCTCATTGGATTACAGCAACACCACCTACTCTACCGGCGGTCGAAAAAGCTAGGACTTCACTATTTTATTTGGAGAGATTGGACATCATCACAACGAACCTCCGCTCTACTCCACGTTTTTTCAAGCGATGGAGAAGATATATGGAAGCCATATTCACTCAACAGACCATCCAAAATATAATGCATCCATTCCGTTTCACAGATTGGTACCTAAAGAGTGATATTACCAGCACACTTGGTAAACTCAAAATATCTTCAGCTTCTGACCCCTCTACATTTAAGCCACCGTAAGATGTCTACAACCTCATAATGCTCTTTGACATCCACTAACTTCATTTATCTCATCCTGGTATTATTATCACTTAAATCAATTGTTTTAACCAGATCATAATGTAGGTTATCTAGTTAGATATGTCCTAACATCACCTCCACTCCTTAAAGGTACAAAGGTATAAGTTAGAGCGTCTCAGGCAGTTTATTGCCAAATAACCCTGACAAGATGGTAAATGTGAATTGCTAACCCCCCCTCTCCCCAGGTTTTCCCCTACCTGTGTTTAGGTATAAAACGAATTTGGTGTCTAGAATATTTGTATACTCATGCCTTACGATCGTTATGTACCGTGTATTATACGACTGTATTTTGGAAAAAACTCAATAAATATTTTTCTAAAAAAAAAAAAAAAGCAAGTGATAATTTCAAACAACATTCTTTCATTCAGCGAATGTATAAAGATTTTTCGTATGAATATTCTCGTCTGAAAATTGATCCGTGTGGCCAGCATAAGGCTCGGTACACATCTTTGCAGTTTGCTTGTGATCTGTTTCTGCAGTGCTTTTTGATTTTTGCACACGTGATTTTGCTGCAATATGCGTTTTTGCATTTTTTTGGCCAAATTTGTTGTTGGGCAGATTAAAAAACACAAATTGCTGCAAAAACGCATTACATGCTTTTCTGCAGCTTCTCCATCAAAGTATATTGAACCAAAAAAGCACAGTTTTGCGTTTAAAACAAAGTCCCTGAGGACCCTGACCCTTTCCAAACAGGCAGCGGCTGAAAAAAGCATAGATGTGAATGTGTCCCATAGGAAACCATGTAAATGAACTGTAGTGCGTTTCTGCAAAAAGCACCAAAAAACACACATAGATGTGAACCAAGTCTAAGACGTTTAGTAAAATAATGGGGTTAAAAAAAAATTAAATTAGCCCTTTATAGTACAAAAAAAGCAGATAATCAGTACTGTAAGGGGTTAATTTTTTTACTGTAGAACTGTAAAAGTAATATTTACAGTAGCGATTATTTACTCTTTTTGTACTATAAAGGGCTCATTTTAGTTTTTTTTAACCCCATTATGTTACTGGCCGATTAATCGATTATGAAAATAGTAATCGATTAATTTCATAATCAATTAGTTGCCGATTAATCGATTAGTTGTTTCAGCCCTAATATATATATATATATATATATATATATATATATATATATATATATATGTGTCAGAAACCATGAACCAGACTGAGAGTACAGAAGTACAGTAAAATCACACTTGTTTATTAATAAAAATAAAAAGGTAAATAGAGTAAGCGTAGTCAAAGCATAGCCAGAGTCCAGTAACCAGATCGGGTAATCAGCCAAGCCAGAGTTCAGTAACCAGATCGGGTAATCAGCCAGGCCAGAAGTCAGGTATCCAGGTAGAGGAACAGCAAGCAGGATAAGGGGATAGAAGGGATGTCAGCAAAGCCAGTCTTTTTACAGGAATGCAGGAGATGGTTTCTTGTGATGTGACCAAGGCAAAGGCAGAGATCAAGTGAGCTGGATGGCTTTAAGTAGGCAGGACTAACGAGCAGAATCAACAGCTGGGTAACTGTGGAGAGAGATGGGAGCTGGCAATTAGCCGACAGCTGAGCGACTAGCTCAGATAAGGAAGGGCTGAGCCCAGGCCTGACAATATATAATATATATATATATATATCTCCACTGTACCCAGTTTAGCTATATCTGACTGCAGGCCGTTCCTGGTGTTTCTAATATACTTCAGGCAGGCAGGTTATTCAGTTAGCTGCAGTGTATTTAATATGTATGTACAGACAGTCTCATATATATATATATATATATATATATATATATATATATATCCACTGCATACAGTTTTGCTATATCCTGACTGCAGGTAATTCCTGGTGTACTTTTTTCTAATACTTCTGGCAGGTAGATTATTCGGTTAGCTGCAGTGTAATATATATATATATATATATATATATATATAGATATAGATAGATAGATAGATAGATATACACACACACACACAGATAGTCTCGTGTGTATATATATATATATATATATATATATATATATATATATATATATATATATATATATATATATATATATATCCACTGCATACAGTTTAGCTATATCTGACTGCAGGCCATTCCTGGTGTACTTTTTCTAATATACTTCAGGCGGTGTACACAGTACACAGTACCTTGCACCTCTAATGCAGTAGCTACTGCTTTTCTGGTGGTGTACACAATACAGTACACACATCGCTGTTATTACAATTCTGTTGGTGTACACAGTACCGTGCACCCATAGAGCAGTTGCTACTACTTTTCTGGTGGTGTACACAGTACACAATACAAACACTATTGGTCTTTTCAACTAAAACATTCTTTAAACCAGTTGAAAGAAATAGTTATATTCCAACAGATAGTTGTCACTATGACCCATGGCTTATCAACATACCAAAAGGACAGATCTGACAGAATCAGAAGGAATTGCAGCAGTCAAAATGTGTTTGTGGAACAAGCAAACACAATAGGGAATACATTTATTGAAAAGGGGTACAGTGAAGATTTCATCAAAAGGGAAAATACAGGAGGTTTTAGAATTACCAAGAAAGTTCCTTGTACAGGATAAAGAGAAGAAAAAAGTAGATCACCAAGAAATCCCTATGATTTTTAATTACAACATTCAACATAAAAAAATTGAGCATATAATCAGGAAGCACTGGCCACTTTTAAAAGCAGATATACATTTATGGAATATTTTACCAGAGAAACCTTGTTTTATTACCGCTACTTGATTTTTGATACTGTTGATGATCTACGAAAATGTGAGTTTGTTTTTAATAGCTTTAATAAACCAGTACATACGTTATTACGCTATGTGAGTTTTTTTCATCTACTCCTCACATGGCATTTGAATACCCGTTTGTGGCCTTCCATTGAAATACCAATTCTATGGCTGTTGAGATTCACTGTGGACGCCCAGGAGTTGCCCTAGGTTGAAGCATTTTGAGGATACACTAAAGGGGAATATCAAATATAGATATGTGGTGCAGCGCTACTCCGCACTATACAAACATATTTAAACAATTGTGCATAGCAGAAATCTCAGTGTCAAATCATGAGTTTTCAACACAAACAAACGTAAAAAGTAAGGCCTTAAATTTAAACGTGATACGTGACACTACTCAATAAAAAACGATTCATGTAATAAATAATAAATAAATACTGACGTGAAAATAGATATAGGTATTACCACCTACAATATGGTGAACCTTGCACTAAACAGCGTTAACCATAAAGTGCAATACATATATAAAAAATATATAATAAAACAATAAGTGCAAACGATCCTCAAGGAAAGTGACAAAGTGCAATGGAGTATTCAAATCAAATGGGTCTGTATCCAGAATTCTATAAAAAGTGACAAATGTGTAAAAAAAATCCAACAGAGTAAGCCATAAATGTCCCAAAGAATAAAGTGCAAAAGTGCTAACACGGACAGTCCTTGGTGAAACTGGAAATATGTGACAGCAGCGGTTTAGCATGCGCCCGTTGCAGTTAAGGTGCTCAGCATAGGTAACAACATAAGTGTCTTCGTGTGCATACACACAGGTGAGCAATGGCCCCTTACCTTAAGGTAATAGGGCAAGCGCATGTAATGATTTAAGCCTTTGGGGTGTCCACCTAGGGGCTCCGGCGCGTCCCTCACCGTCCTAGATCCGAGATGTAGTTCCCTCAGATATGGTGCAGGGGGGCGAGTAGGTATATAAAAAGCAGGAAGGGTCCCAATAGTGTGATATCGTTTAACCAGGTAAGTTTTATTAAGAAAATAACAGGTACTCACATTAAAAATTGACAACAGCAATTTGCATCCGACGAGCAGCGAGCTTGTATGCCTCTATCAATATCTGCAGCCTGTCTCGTCCCTACGCGTGACGTCACACCTCACGTGACTTCATCAGGGGATTGATCCCCTGATGAAGTCACGTGAGGTGTGACGTCACGCGTAGGGACGAGACAGGCTGCAGATATTGATAGAGGCATACGAGTTCGCCGCTCGTCGGATGCAAATTGCTGTTGTCAATTTGTAATGTGAGTACCTGTTATTTTCTTAATAAAACTTACCTGGTTAAACAATATCACACTATTGGGACCCTTCCTGCTTTTTATATACCTACTCGCCCCCCTGCACCATATCTGAGGGAACTACATCTCGGATCTAGGACGGTGAGGGACGCGCCGGAGCCCCTAGGTGGACACCCCAAAGGCTTAAATCATTACATGCGCTTGCCCTATTACCTTAAGGTAAGGGGCCATTGCTCACCTGTGTGTATGCACACGAAGACACTTATGTTGTTACCTATGCTGAGCACCTTAACTGCAACGGCCGCATGCTAAACCGCTGCTGTCACATATTTCCAGTTTCACCAAGGACTATCCGTGTTAGCACTTTTGCACTTTATTCTTTGGGACATTTATGGTTTACTCTGTTGGATGTTTTTTGCACATTTGTCACTTTTTATAGAATTCTGGATACAGACCCATTTGATTTGAATACTCCATTGCACTTTGTCACTTTGCTTGAGCATCGTTTGCACTTATTGTTTTATTATATATTTTTTATATATGTATTGCACTTTATGGTTAACGCTGTTTAGTGCAAGGTTCACCATATTGTAGGTGGTAATACCTATATCTATTTTCACGTCAGTATTTATTTATTATTTATTACATGAATCGTTTTTTAGTGAGTAGTGTCACGTATCACGTTTAAATTTAAGGCCTTACTTTTTACATTTGTTTGTGTTGAAAACTCATGATGTGACACTGAGATTTCTGCTATGCACAATTGTTTAAATATGTTTGTATAGTGCGGAGTAGCGCTGCACTACATATCTATATTTGATTATTTTGAAGGTCAGGTGTGTACCCGAATCGGTGCTAGCAGCTGTTCCAGCTTCAGCTTTCTTCCATATTTTGATAGCGCGGGAATAACCTTATTATCTAAAGGGGAATATCCTTCCGACCAGATGGTCATTATGCCTATTTGACTTGGTTGACATAAGTCTTTCCAGGTCAACATCCTCTGGTAAGCCTTTAGATCTTCAGGTGACAGCTTTTCCCTACCATTGTTGCCTTCCCCGTGAATCCTGGTTGCTTTTGCATAGCCTCTTCAAATACCTTCGTTCTAAACTTCAATCCAACATGGGCATCTAAAATATTACACTTGAGCGACCCACTGGTCTCATAGCCTGTTTTGACTTGGCCGGCATATGCCGTTCCAAGTCATTTACATCTGGTAAGCCCCCTATAACCCTAGGTGGTGGCTTTTTCACTCTTTTTTCTCATTTACACTGTTAGTGGACTTTAACCTGCTGGCTCCCAGTGGCTCCTATTCATCTTTGTGGACTTTATATTTTGTATGTTGTCATCACTTTTCACATGCTTTGTCATACACATGTTTTGATTTGTATGTTTATATATGCTATTCAGTATATGGTATAGTGTATACACAACTTGTATTGATACTGGATAATTTTCCTCATACATTGGTTCACACCTTTTGTATATTATATAGGTGATATTTGTTTTTTTATATCACATGTAACTGAATGGTATATATATATATATATATATATATATATATTCACTTGTAGAGGAGAACCGCACTCTGCTTACAATTTAGTGCCAGCAATCAGGTCTTCCCACCAACCTTATATATATAAAAAAAAAAAAAGTCCAAGAGGTTGCTGCACTTAAAAACTTCTTTGCTTTATTTCACAATATCTTCAGGAGAGATTTACAAAGCAAGTATAATCCTTTCAAGCAATATCAAGAAGCAACAAATGCTTACACAGTTTCAGACATTTAAGTGCAGCAACCTCTTGGACTTTATAGAGATATATATATATATATCTATATAGATATATATATCTATATAGATATATATATCTATATAGATATATATATCTATATAGATATATATATCTATATAGATATTTATATCTATATAGATATCTATATAGATATATAGATATCTATATATATAGATATATATATCTATATATAGATATATATATCTATATATAGATATATATAGATATATATATATATATTTTTTTTTTTTTTTTGGATCTGAGATATGTCACACATGTCACTATGAATTCTTTTTAAATTTATAGTGCCACACTTTTTTGTATTTTATATCTTTTGTATCAACCATTATATATTGATATCACACCGTAGCTGTTTGTAAATGTAATGGCACAATGTTACAATGAATCCATGGTAACCCACTAATAACGTGTGGCTATAAATCCCTTCACGCTCGTCACAAGACTTTATTCCCTTAAAAAAGTCACATGATCTGTGACGCAACGCGTCGGAAGGAGGAGCCAGTGACATTAGCCACAGGTGTACGATAGACGGAGGGGCTGTGAAGAAGAGTGAGCCTGACTGTTACCAACACGCTTGTATAGCCTGTGCGCATGTGAGTGTATTCATTTAGCTTACCCAGCACAGTTTTCCTCAGCAATATTGCGCTATTGTTTGTTTTCTTTTTTCTGAGAACTGGGATCCATGATCAAGGGATTGGCTTATTTTGAGAAGGAAAGACAAACAAAAGGGGTTATTTCAGCCCGATTGTCTACTCATCAGAGATTGGAGCCAGCAGATGCTAGGATACCACAAACTACTTTATGCCTATATATTTATGTCTAGGTTTTTGTTTTAAGGGGCATGAGCACTGCATAGGAAAATGTAAAACATTGGTTTTCAGCATTTGTTATAGAAATTTCACACTGAACTGCACCTTGTATTTATATTGATATTTACCGGGTATTTCCATTTGGGTGATTGGCAGTTTTTCCATATGGTCACCGTTTTTTCACAAGCAATAGGTGATACTGTGCTTTATTATTGATTGATAATAGTATACCAATTCTACTCACTTATGTTATTGTATTAGTGTGTGATCACTTCTATTGGTCTGCAGCTTTTATTGTTTACCGGCTATTAGTTTCACATTATATCTATTTACATATTTCTTACCCTTCAGTTCTTAACCACACCAGAGCTTTAATATTATTATCATTAAATGCAAACAGTGCACCCATAGTTGTTATTACACTTCTGTTGGTGTACCCAGTACCGTGCACCCATAATGCAGTTGCTACTAATTTTCTGGTGGTGTACACAATACAGTGTAGTGTGGTGTTGCAAAACAAAATCCCCATCATGTCCGGAAGGCCACCAAGGAGAGGCAGATGCTCACAGGCCACTAAAAGAGGGCGAGTAGGCTCTGTGTCTACAGTCCACAGTGCTGGTCATGGACATTGTGCATCTTCTGCAGGTGGCCGTGGGGCACATTTGTCCTTTTTTTTCTGCTGCTGGGACAGGGGCAGAAAAATTGGGCCTTTGGTGGTGCCAGTGTAACCCCTCACAGATACTCTTGTTGGGCGCAGGAATGGGTCCTGCTGTGAAATATTAGATCAAAAATTGTAATTACATGCCCCTGTTAAACCGGGACCGAAAAATTGGGCCTTAAGCAGTGGTGGTGGTGCCCTAAACTAAAAATATTGTTGGAAGCTAGCATCATCAAGATTGAGGAGGAATA
The DNA here is from genome assembly GCF_042186555.1 of Aquarana catesbeiana. Taxonomy (NCBI): domain Eukaryota; kingdom Metazoa; phylum Chordata; class Amphibia; order Anura; family Ranidae; genus Aquarana; species Aquarana catesbeiana. The sequence goes on along the minus strand of NC_133334.1, from coordinate 98,961,246 downwards.
GGATAGTCACTCAGCATAGGCAGTCTTCAAGGGATCCCACATCCGTAGAAAAATCAATCAGTTACATCAGCACCAGGTGCTTGATAGCTGCTGCTGATCCAAGACTGATTGATTTTTATGAATGTGAGCCTATCAGCGGAGTCTGTGGACAGGCGCACTCCATGATCCGTTACAAACCCTCCAGCAGTACTGAATGTGCATTCAGAAAGAACGCTGGATGCAGGACAGACCAGTAGCTCAATTGCATATTGAACTAGTTCTGGCCAGTGGTCCATCCTCAAGACCCAGTAACCCAGTGGATGCTCTGTTGGAAAGGTCTCCAAGTCTGCTCTTGCCCCTAGATATTCCTGCACCATGTAATGCAGACACTGGCGATGGTTGCTTGAACCGATTAGACCTTGGAGCTGAGGACTGAAAAATTGGCATCGGTCAGCTGGCCACCTTCTCCACTGCTTTTCCTCTGACTGAATGAAGCCTCAGAAACACGTTGTCCAGCACCAGGGAATTGTAACCTCACAGGGTCTGGAAATGCATTGCACAAACCTTTCTTCAAGGCCTCCTGAAGAGGTTTCATCCTCTGCGAAGGCAGGATGAGTTCTGCAACCTTACCCTTGTAATGTGGATCAAGAAAGGTTGCCAGCAAGTAATGATCCCAATCTTTGATACCACGAATCCTAGGGTCCTTACGCTGCATGGCCTCCCTGATTCTGCAAAGCCTGTGAAAGTTTGCAGAGGCATTAGATTCTGAGTCCTCTGGGTCACTAAGGATCACATGATCCGAAACAACCTCCTCCCAGCCACGTACAACTCCTTGGGTTTCTGGGGACTGAAAACCATCCCTTGAAGACTGCTGCTGAGTGTTATCCTCCATGCCCATGCTGACACAATCCTCCTCCTCCTCTTCTTCCTGTGTGTTTAGCGGGCCTGCAGGAATAATATCTGGATAAAGGGGGCCTTGAGAGGTAAGGAAGTTCTCCTCTTCCTCCCGCTGTTCTGCCTCAAGTGCCCTGTCCATTATTCCATGAAGCGTGTGCTCCAACAGGAAGACAAGAGGGACAGTATAACTGATGCATGCATTGTCACTGCTCACCATCCTCGTGGCCTCATCAAATGGTGACAGGACAGTGCATGCATCCTTGATCAGTAGCCACAGGTGTGGCGCAAAGAAGCCAAGCTCCCCTGACCCTGTCCTGGTGCCATACTCACAGGTACATTGATGGCCCTCTGCTGCATGTGCAGCCGCTGCAGCATTGCCAACATTGAGTTCCACCTGGAGGACATGTCACAAATGAGGTGGTTGGTGGGCAGGTTGCATTCCCTTTCAATGTCAGCCAGCCAAGCACTGGCGGACTTTTCTGGCCTGCCTCAGGGGATCTTGTAAGCCTGGGTACCTGCTCAAGAACTGCTGCACCACCAAATTCAGGATGTGTGCCGAACATGGGTCAAGTGTCCCTGTCGGAGAGCGGAGAGAAGGTTGGTGCCATTGTCGCATACAATTGTCGCATGCAACCATTCCTGGCTGAAGTTGGCGTGGCTTCAAACACCTCTGAGCCTGCCCCTGCAGAGCTGACAGAATCTCTGCCCCAGTGTGGCTCCTGTCTCATAAAGGGTTCTTTAATGCAAGAGCGGCAAGGATGTGGAATTTCCTTTCACAGGTGGTGGTCTCGGCTGGGGGCATCAATAGTTTCAAGAAACTATTAGATAATCACCTGAACAACCACAACATATATACAATGTAATACTGACATATAATCACACACATAGGTTGGACTTGATGGACTTGTGTCTTTTTTCAACCTCACCTACTATGTAACTATGTAACTCATGCACCGCATGGCATCTTTTTGCCTGAGTGCTTGCATAGCCCCTTGAATGCTAACGGAGCACCGCTGGTTCAGAGAACAAATCTGCAGAAGAGGCCATAGAGGAAGAAGAAGAGGAGGGGGTGAAGGAGAGAGTTGTGGCAGAATCACCGCTAGCATTTTGGAGGCGTGGTGGCAGAACAAGATCCAACAATACTGAACCCTGTCCTGCATCCTTCCCAGCTGCCAGCAGAGTTACCCAGTGTGCCGTGAAGGAAAGGTAACATCCCTGCCCATGCCTGCTAGACCATGAGTCTGCGGTAATATACACCTTACTGCCTACTGCCCTTTTCAACAAGACAAAAACATTGCCTTCCACATGCCGGTGGAGATCTGGAATGGCCTTCTGTGAAAAGAAATGGCATTTTGGAACCTGCAACTGAGGTACAGCACATTTCACAGATTCATGAAAGGGGGCAGAGTCTACCAGCTGAAAAGGCAGTAGTTGCAGTGCCAGCAATTTGGCCAAGCTAGCATTCAGACGCTGAGCATGTGGATGGCTGGGATGGAATTTCTTTTTACAGTTTAGCAACTGGGGTAGGGAAATTTGCCTGCTAAAATCAGATGGTGGTGTACTGCTAGCAGATTGGCTGCAAGTACTTGGGACACCTATTGCTATACCTTCATTCCTCTCAGTGCAGGTTTTTGAGAGGACTGGACGTATAGTAGGGTTGGAGATCACAGATGAGGAGCAAGGAGAAGTCCGCCTTTTTCTTTGATGTGGGTCTTTCAAGTGCTGTTGCCAACGGACTTGTTGCCTTATGAGTTTATGTGAAATCTACATTAATAGCTGTAAAATATTGGAATTATGAATATTTTTAATTTCGCTTTTATCTATGTAGGGCAGAACATATTATCTTCACAGAAATCTCTGGTAGACCAGACAAGTTGGTGCCTAGGCTTGTTTTACACATACTCTAAACATACTAAAGGATCCCATGCTGGGATATGCAATGAAGGGAGGCCAACCCGTAATCAATACTTAACTTCCCAGAAAAGTTCAAGTTAAGCTCCTGTTCAGAATAGTCACAAGGATTTGCATTAAAGGGGGCTGATTTATGCAAAGTATAGGGATTGGAGATGTAGCCAGTCCTTAACCAGGAATAGGGAAGCTCACCAATCAGAGCCACGCTATGCCAACCAGTGAGGCATCAGCATGTAATGATATACACAGACTAGATGGGAGGGAAACAAACACTTTTATGGGAGAGCAACCATCAGAATGGAACCTTGGTGCAAAGGGTTATTTAACGGGAAAGGTCTGCATTTTACTTGTAACTAAATATGTTTGTAGAATAAATGTTTTCAGGAATATACTCTGTATTCCTTCATGTAATTCCCTTATTTTAACCTAATATTTTCCTCCTCGGTGTAGACTATAGATAGATGGTTGTGTATTAGATAGACTTTCAACTACTCACCAATAAATGTTGTTATTGTGTTAAAGCTTTCACTCATGGTCAAAGAACTCTCATTTAACCCAAATTATATCTGAGAGATATTAAATCTCAAATATAGTATACGGGAAAAAGACTGCATGGGAGGTCGTCATATGTCTGGTCAAGCATGTGGTGCCAAGGTGGCTGCTGTTGTGACCACGCTTGATCCGCTTCAGACATAGGTTGCAAAACAGCAACGGTGCGATCTGCTGCATGTGTCCAAAAAGGCCCACACCAAGGAACTTTTCAAAATCAGCAGGGAGTCAGCAGTGCCCTGCACCTGCAGAGCTCTGCGGTGTGATGCAGTAGGGTGGCTGCCCTTAAGCTGCCCCCTAGAGGACATCCTGCCTCATTGGAGTTGTGCCTCTTCCGCCTCCTCTATTCTATCAGGCACCCAAGCAGAGTCAGTGACCTCATCATTCCATCCCTTCTTGTCATTGGAGCAAACTTGGCAGTATGCTGCAGCTGGGGGAACATGACTGCCAGTTTCTTGTCCTTCTTGGGCACCCCCTCTCTCTAGGCTCACGTTACTCCTTTCCTCAACCTGGGAACCAACATCGGAGCCTTCAAATCGCTGCGCATCCTCCAGCAGCATGTACATGACACTGTGGTCGAATAGTTTGTGGGGACTCCTCCGTGCATGATGGTGGGGCTATGGAAGGAGTGACTGTGGACAAGGACCCGGTGGAATAGGCCGCTTTGGCAGCTGCATGGGAAGGAAAACTACTCTGAGCCTGGGTGACAGAGGATGAGGAGGATGAGGACGGCTTTGTTATCCACTCCACCAACTCTTTAGCATGTTCTGGATCAATAACACGGCCAGCAGCAGAAAAAAAAAGGACAAGTGTGCCCCACGGCCACCGGCAGAGGATGCACCATGTCCATGACCAGCACTGTTGACTGTAGACACCGAGCCTGCTTGCCCTCTTTTAGTGGCCAGTAAGCATCTGCCTCTCTTTGGTGGCCTTCTGGACACGATGTATATTTTGTTTTGCAACACCACACTACACTGTATTGTGTACTGTGTACACCACCAGAAAAGTAGTAGCAACTGCACTACGGCTGCACTGTACTGTGTACACCACCAGAAAAGTAGTAGCAGCTGCACTATGGCTGCACTGTATTGTGTACTGTGTACACCACCAGAAAATTAGTAGCAACTGCACCACGGCTGCACTGTATTGTAATTACAATTTTTGATCTAATATTTCACAGCAGGGCCCATTCCTGCACCCACCAAGAGTATCTGTGAGGGGTTACAGTGTTGTGGCACCACCACTGCCTAAGGCCCAATTTTTCTGCCCCTGTTTAACAGGGCCATGTAATTACAACTTTTGATCAAATATTTCACATCAGGGCCCGTTCCTGCGCCCACCAAGAGTATCTGTGAGAGGTTACAGTGTTGTGGCTAGACATGTGCATTCGTTTTCGTCCGAATGCATTTTCGTCCGAATTTCAGGTATTTTCGTTATCGTTTTAACAAACGATAACGAAAGTGCAGAGTCCAAAAAACGAAAGATCCGACATAAACAAATGCTTTATTTTCGTTTTCGTTGCTACAACAGTTCGATATAGATAGGAGATTCGACATGATGATGACAATAACAATCTGTGTCCATCAAACCTGTGGTCGAATGTGCCTAACCTTAGCTCTATTAGTCCAAGATTATTCTACATAGAGAGAAAAGATTCGACGTAGAGAGAAAAGATTCGACGTAGAGAGAAAAGATTCGACGTAGGGGAGAAAAGATTCGACGTAGGGGAGAAAAGATTCCACGTAGGGGAGGAAAGATTCGACGTAGGGGAGAAAAGATTCGACGTAGGGGAGGAAAGATTCGACGTAGGGGAGGAAAGATTCGACGTAGGGGAGGAAAGATTCGACGTAGGGGAGGAAAGATTCGACGTAGGGGAGGAAAGATTCGACGTAGGGGAGGAAAGATTCGACGTAGGGGAGGAAAGATTCGACGTAGGGGAGGAAAGATTCGACGTAGGGGAGGAAAGATTCGACGTAGGGGAGGAAAGATTCGACGTAGGGGAGGAAAGATTCGACGTAGGGGAGGAAAGATTCGACGTAGGGGAGGAAAGATTCGACGTAGGGGAGGAAAGATTCGACGTAGGGGAGGAAAGATTCGACGTAGGGGAGGAAAGATTCGACGTAGGGGAGGAAAGATAAATAAAAATAATGATGATGATGAATGTTATTGGCTGATTGTAACCAAAGAGGTGGAGCAGTAAAATAGCTAGAACTAAGTACACACGTACTTTGGCTTATGGTGTCTGTTGAAAGTTCTAAGAAGATTCGACGGAGCAGGTAAACTATACGGCATTGTACAGTTTAGCTGCTCCGTCGAATCTTCTTTGAACATTTGACAGACACCATAAGCCTTCAATGACAGATTCGACCTTAATTTGGATTTTCGGACGAATGCAATTTTTAACAAAAAACGAAAAAAATAAAAACGAATTTCGGGAGTAACTAAATAAATTTATTTTTCAGACGAAAACGAAATTCCGAAACAAAATATTTCAGTGTTCACATGTCTAGTTGTGGCACCACCACCGCCTAAGGTCCAATTTTTCTGCCTCTGTTTAACAGGGGCATGTAATTACAATTCTTGATATAATATTTCACAGCAGGGCCTGTTCCAGCACCCACCAAGACATCCAACTTACAAACGACTCCTACTTACAGACGGAGGGAGACAACAGGAAGTCAGAGGAAATCTACCACTAGGAAGGGAAATTCTCTCCTGTAAGAGTTAATATGGGAAAAAGATGCTTTATCACCAATCCTTGTTTCCCTAATGACCCAAAATTTTCAAAATTCAATTATCATTGGGACAGAAAGTGAGGTGAAATCTTATGAACAGGGGCACAGACAGCAAAACAAATGTTACAGGGGTGATAACCCTTCCGTATATTATCCAAAATGCTTAAAAATAGATTTTTGGGCTGGAGCTACACTTAAAAAACGTACCTGTTCCAAATGACAAACTTAACAACAAACCTACAGTCCGTATCTTGTTTGTAACCCACAGACCGCCTGTATACTGCTGTTCAGAGTATATAGGGCCTGGGGGCCCCATGCCTTTTTTTTTTTTATTTAGATGCGGGGTTCCCCTTAAAATCCATACCAGACCCAAAGGGCCCAGTAATGGGCTGGGGGGCAACTTTATATTACAGCCGCAAGCAGTTTTGAATGACTTTTTTTCCTTTAGAAATGTCATTTTGTGCAGGGACTTTTCTAAACACGGGAAAAATGCGCCACTTTACAGGCATACTATAGACACCCCCCGGAACGATATTTAAAGGAATATTACACTTTTATTGTTTCACTTTAAGCATTCTTAAAATCACTGCTCCTGAAAAAACGTCTGTTTTTAAAACTTTTTTTGCATTGATACATGTCCCCTGGGGCAGCACCCGGGTCCCCAAACACTTTTTATGACAGTAACTTGCATATTAGCCTTTAAAATTAGCACTTTTGATTTTTCACATTCGTGAAACATCCCATAGACTTTAGCAGTGTTCGTACACATTTTTTGTCTGTTCGCATGTTCTGGTGCGAACCGAACCGGGGGGTGTTCGGCTCATCCCTAGTAGTGAGGAAGTGAAATCACCATTTTACGCCCTTAGAAAGCCTGAAGGCAGTGCTTGGTTTTCTGGGTCCTGTACATGGCTAGGCTCCCAAAAAGTCTCACACATGTGGTATCCACATACTCAGGAGAAGCAGCAGAATGTATTTTGGGGTGTAATTTCACATATGCCCATGGCATGTTTAAGCAATACATCATTTAGTGACAACTTTGTGCAAAAAAAAAAAAAACATTGTCATATTCCTGCAACTTGTGGCAAAATATAAAATATTCAATGGACTCAACATGCCTATCAGCAAATAGCTTGGGGTGTCTACTTTCCAAAATGGGGTCATTTGGCGGGGGAAGGGGGGTTGTGCTATCTTGGCATTTCATGACCTTCGAAACTGTGATAGGTAGTGAGAAGTGAAATAAAAAATTTACGCCCTTAGAAATCCCGAAGGCGGTGCTTGGTTTTCGAGGTCCTGTACACTGCTAGGCTCCCAAAAAGTCTCACATATGAGGTATCCCCATACTCAGGAGAAGCAGCAGAATGTATTTTCGGGTGTAATTAACCATGGCATGTGAGAGCAATATATCATTTAGTGACATCTAAATGATATACATCATGCCCCTCAGCAATTTCCTTGGGGTCTCTACTTTTCAAAATGGAGTCATTTGGGGGGGTCTGTACTGCCCTGCCATTTTAGCACCTCAAGAAATGAGATAGGCAGTCATAAACTAAAAGCTGCGTAAAATCCAGAAAATGTACCCTAGTTTGTAGATGCTATAACTTTTGCGCAAACCAATACATTTATACGATTATTGACATTTATTTTTACCAAAGACATGTGGCTGAATACATTTTGGCCTAAATGTATGGCTAAAATTGAGTTTATTACATTATTTTTATAACAAAAAGTAGAAAATATCCTTTTTTTTCAAAATTTTCGGTCTTTTTCCGTTTATATCGCAAAAAATAAAAATCACAGAGGCAATCAAATACCTTCAAAAGAAAGCTCTATTTGTGGGAAAAAAAAGGTTGCAAATTTCGTTTGGGTACAGCATTGCATGACCGCGCAATTACCAGTTAAAGCAGCACAGTGCCAAATCGTAGTGCTACGGTCATTTAGTAGCCAAATCCTCCGAGGCTGAAGTGGTTAAACTTACTCACATTCACTGGTTTACTGCATTATATTCTGTCAGTGGCATCAGGATGAATTATGTAATTGATTTTTTTTTCCCTCCTACAGACTTCGTTATCTTATCTTACCACATGTAGCATGTGCAAATGAAAAATGTAGAAAACATAAGGAAATATTAATGTGTTCAATAGTTTAACTTTAAATACTCATCCAGTGAAGACAGGCTATTTATCAAGTACAGTTAGTAATATAGAATATTTGAGAATGGATAGCCCTAAGAGCAAACAATCTTCAAAAATGAACATATCTAATTTTCTACCTGACTTTTGGTATGAACAATTTGTAATATAAAGTAACTCGCACCAGATGAATTTGTATTAATTGAAGCATATTTCTAAAATATTCAGTGGCACACTCACCATTGATTGTTTTATAGTTCAACCATTCAGTTGTTGTACAATTGTCAGTTTTATCCTCCCTATTTAATACAGAATTTATTGCACCCAGTGGAACCAAGCTCACAAAAGAATAGAAATAAAACAAGCCTGGCAGGGACATGGAAAAAATCTTCAAACCCCTTTGTAACAGTTAAACGATTAACGATAAAAAGATTTCTTGGATCATGATGCAGGAGCAAATAGTGGCAAAACTATTAGACAAATCACCAACTTTTGAGGCAATCTGGGAACCTTGGGCGGACTATATCAAAACCCCCCTCCGCCCTGGTATCACAGTCCAGTAGTAGGAACTTCCTGGTAGAATCTTTTCTCTATAGGCACTCTGAAGCCCCTTTCCTTTATTTTCACCTCTCTTCCTCCCTGGCAGACTTTTGTTGTGGGGGGTGGGGGGGAGACATTCTGTAACTATTGCTGCATACACACGATCGGACATTCCGATAAGGAAATCCTGGGATTTTATTCCGACGGATGTTGGCTCAAGCCGAACGTCAAGAACGCGGTGACGTACAACACGTACGACGAGCAGAGAAAAATTACGTTCAATAGCCAGTGCGGCTCTTCTGCTTGATTCCGAGCATGCGTGGAATTTTGTGTGTTGGAATTGTGTACACACGATGAGAATTTTTGACAACGGATTTTGTTGTGGGAAAATTTGAGAACCAGCTCTCAAATTTTTGTTGTCGGAAATTCTGACAAAAAATGTCCGATGGAGCCTACACGCGGTCGGAATTTCCGACAACAAGCTCCCATCAAACATTTGTTGTAGGAAATTCCGATCGTGTGTACATGGCATTAGAATAATGTTACACTGCTATCTGCAGAACTTGGTAGGATATTCGTGATATTAATAACAAAGTTTTGTTCAATTTGCTCACTAAGATAGGTTTATACATTTGTGACCAGCTCCCCCTTGGTCTACTTTGACCCTTTGCCCTCAGCTGATGTGGTTTTGGGGGGGTGGGCTGTGGTCTCTGGGTCTGTCGGGAGGGTGTCTCCACGTCCGCAGTGTGTTCCCACGGGGGTGGTGATGCGGCAGTCTTTCTGGCAGGTAGAGCCTAGCGAGCACACCTGGATGAGTCTTCAGTAACTTAGATTCCTTGGAGGTTCAGGGCCAGGGAGAAAGCAGCTTCTCCTAATCTGGAGGGCACTACAGGTTAATTCTTGTAACAATCTCTTTTCTAGCCTTGATTTACTATGTCTACTTACTCAAAATATCCTTCAAGTTTGGAATTTTTTTTCATGAAACTGTATTATTGTGGGCTCTGCAGGCCAACCATTTATATTGTTTGCATTTTTTTGTCATTTGTCAAAACTCAATAAAAGTATTGAAATGAAATAAAAAAGCCCCTGAGATTGTCATCCAGTGACGAGATGAGAAGAGTGGAGCCTGATATGATGTCATCACGGATAGTGGCCTCCAACCATCAGATCAGAGTTTGTTTAGATGTTTTAATGAGCGTTTTCCTGGAGAATGTGAGCGTGCCCTGTATTTTAATAAAGTGGCTTTTTGACCACGTACATATACTCATACCTCCCAACTTTTTGAGATAGGAATGAGGGACACCTATTATAAAAAGTATATAGGCATAGGACACACCCCCTGCCACGCCCCCTTAAAAGGAAAATTACACAAAAAAAGGACCCACAAATGCTTTTTTTACTATTAATTTTCCATTATACTGCCTTTTGAAATTTACAAATGCAATAATTTAGAAACTGGATGAAAGTTTTAGCACTGGGAAACACTTTGAAAGACAAATGTTGCATTTTATATACAACTATAAATATCAGATCAAATTGAGGGACAAATGAGGAGGAAAGAGGGACAGAGGGACTTTGTTCCAAATCAGGGACAGTTGGGAGATATGTATACTGCAGCAGGGTGGTCCTTAAGCACAAAATCACGCATCTGTATGTGATTCCTCGGATCAGCTCTGGGGCTCGCGCGCTGCCAGAACCTCCTGCTGTGAGTGGACACAGTGGGAGCCAATCAGCGGGTCCAGTGGCTGCGATGGCGGCTGCCCATGCGTGATCGTTGACAGGAGAGGCAGAATGGCGCTCTGTCTATGTAAACAAGGTAGACCACCGTTCTGTCAGAGAGGAAGAGAAAGATCTTGCCTTCCTGTTAATCAGGAACACAGATCTCTCTCTTCCTCCAGTCAGTCCACCCCCCCCCCCCCCAGTTATAAAGCATTCCCTAGGAGCACACAACTCTTTAATCGCCCCTGCTGTTAACCCCTTCCCTGCCAGTGTCATTTATACAGTGACATTGCATTTTTTTAGCACTGATCACTGTATTGATGTCACTGGTCCCCAAAAATTGTCACTTAGTGTCAGATTTGACCGACGCAATGTAGCAGTCCCACTAAAAATCACTGATCGCCGCCATTACTATTGAAAACAATAAAAAAAAAAAAGTCCATAAATATATCCCATGGTTTGAAGACGCTATAACTTTTGCGCAAACCCTTTTTGGGATTTTTTTTTACCAAAAATATGTAGCAGAATACAAATTGGCCTAAATTGATGAAGAAATTACATTTTTAAAATTTTATTGGATGTGTTTTATAGCAGAAAGTAAAAAATATGTTGTTTTTTTCTTCAAAATTGTTGGTCTTTTTTTGTTTATAGCACAAAAAATAAAAACCGCAGAGGTGATTAAATACCACCAAAAGAAAGCTCTATTTGTGGGGAAAAAAAAGACATGAATTTTATTGGGGTACAGCTTCGCATGACCACGCAATTGTCAGGTAAAGCAACGCAGTGCCTTATCGTAAAAAATGGCCTGGTCAGGAAGGGGCTACCCTCCCATGTATAATGTATAGGTTCATGCATTGCTTGAATCTATCCGTGGCCGCCTCCACCACCCCCTATTTAGGCGTCCGGCCCCTTTTCCAACACCGGGTGCTGAATTACAGTGGCGGGGGGGTGTATTTTTGAAGCACCTGATTAGAGCCATAGGCTCTAATAGGCTTCAAGAAAGGTGAACTTGGAGCGCAAAGCATTGCGCTTGGAGTCCACCCAGGTGTGTTAGAAGAGCAAATGAATATTCTAACACTGTATCGCCTCTCCGCCAATCAGGAAGCGTGGGTCTGTTTCCCGTCACCTGATTGGCTGAAAGGACAGGCGCTGCTATTGGACATCTATCAAGAGGAGGGAAGGAGATGCATGGAGGACATAGCTCGCCACTGCAAGGTCCTACAGCTCGCCACCCTCTGCCTGACCTGCCACAGAGATAGGGTAAGTGCCGGTCAGGTGGCGAGTGGGCGGGGGGGGTCACAGTGGCAACTTTTGATGGGCACAGTGGCGGCATTTGATGGGCACAGTGGCGGCATTTGATGGGCACAGTGGTGGCATTTAATGGCACAGTGGCAGCATGTGATGGGCACAGTGGCAGAATTTGGTGGTACAGTGGCAGCATTTGATGGGCACAGTGGTGGCATTTGATGGGCACAGTGGTTACATTTGATGGGCACAGTGGTTACATTTGATGGGCACTGTGGCTGCAATTGATGGCACATCTGCTGCATTTTATGGGCACAGTGAGGCTGCAATTGGTGTTTTTTTTTTCAGTATTTTTCTGAATTTTTCAGTTTGTTTGCGCCCCCCCAAAAATTTTGAGCACCAGCCGCCACTGAAGGGGGTAAAACCTTCCGGAGCTGAAGTGGTTAAATCTACTACATAACTACACTATATGGAGTCTCTTTCTTTTATTTTGGTTCTCTAGTGAGCCTGGTTCCATATGGTTAAAAAGTAGAGACTATCCTGGGCATTTGGAGTTTATTTCACAAGAGCATTTAAACAATCATTAATAGGGGGTCATAAGCAGATCCGTTGCCTGTTTGTTCACTAACTGTCAGAACACAGGGATTTTCCCACCTGAATCATTAAGTTTGTTGTATTGCTGCACAGTGTGATGATTACAGTCTATGGAGTGGTTTTATGTACTATGTTTATGGACTAATAATACCAATTTTGAAGATTTTTTTCACATCTTACAAATTTTGTAATTTCACAAATTGTTACGTGTATGAGTGATTGTTGCTAATCACAAAGATCATAAAGATCATTTGCATCATATTTACATTATGGGTTTTATATGATGTTATTATTCATAACCGGTTTATAAAGGTTTTTATGCTGCACTATTCACTGGCTATTTCTCAGATGCATTCAGATAACACACTTTGCTAAGTTTACATTATTGCCTCACTATTTTATGTGCTAAAATCACAGAACCATCTGCATTTTTAATGCCTTTTTACTTTTTAAAACTTTTTGGTGAACTGAAACTGTGTATCTCCCCTTGCCTAAATGATATAAACCAGTTGCACTGGGCATACAGTCTGCCACAAACCTAACTGCAAAGCAAGCTGATCGTTGATCTGTGACAGGCAGGATCATCCATAACTAAAGGCACACTTTCAACTCTTTTTCTTTTATACTCTGATGCACAGTTTTTAAATTTTGGTCATAAGCATTGGAGCCATCAGGGAAGACACATTAAGGTAGTTGTTTGTATTTTTTAAAAGTGGAAGCAAAGTCCACAAATACTGGCATTTACTACAGTGATAAGGTACCCACAAGCTCCCCCACTGGTGCCAACATTTTCATTTATGAAAAAAAGGATTGTTGCTCTACATAAAGATGGCCTAGGCTATAAGAAGATTGCCAAGACCCTGAAACTGAGCTACAGCACAGTGGCCAAGACCATACAGTGGTTTAACAGGACAGGTTCCACTCAGAACAGGCTTCGCCATGGTCGACCAAAGGAGTTGAGTGGATGTGCTCAGCGTCATATCCAGAGGTTGTCTTTGGGAAACAGACGTATGAGTGCTGCCAGCATTGCTGCAGAGTTTGAAGGGGTGGGGGTCAGCCTGTCAGTGATCAGACCATAAGCCACACACTGCATCAAGTTGGTCTGCATGGCTGCCATCCCAGAAGGAAGCCTATTCTAAAGATGATGCTCAAGAAAGCCTGCAAACAGTTTTCTGAAGACAAGAAGACTAAGGACATGAATTACTGGAATCATGTCCTATGGTCTGATGAGACCAAGATAAACGTATTTATTTCAGATGGTGTCAAGCGTGTGTGGGGTACAAAGACAAGTGTGACTTGCCTACAGTCAAGCATGGTGATTGGAGTGTCATGGTCTGGGGCTGCATGAGTGCTGCCAGCACTGGGGAGCTACAGTACATTGAGGGAACCATGAATGCCAACATGTACTGTGACATACTGAAGCAGAGCATGATCCCCTCCCTTCAGAGACTGGGCCACAGGGCAGTATTCTAACTTGATAACGACCCCCAACACACCTCCAGGATGACCCCTGCCTTGCTAAAGAAGCTGAGGATAAAAGTGATGGACTGGTCAAGCATGTCTCCAGACATTAATCTTATTGAGCATCTGTGGGGCATCCTCAAAAGGAAGGTGGAGGAGCGCAAGGTCTCTAACATCCACCAGCTCTGTGATGTCGTTATGGAGGAGTGGAAGAGGACTCCAGTGGCAACCTATGAAGCTCTGGTGAACACTATGCCAAAGAGGGTTAAGGCAGTGCTGGAAAATAATGGTGGTCACACAAAATATTGATACTTTGGGCCCAAATTTGACATTTTCACTTATGGGTGTACTCACTTTTGTTGCCAGCAGTTTAGACATTAATGGCTGCGTGTTGAGTTATTTTGAGGGCACAGTGAATTTACACTGTTATACAAACTGTACACTCACTACTTTACATTGTAGCAAAGTGTCATTTCTTTAGTGATGTCACATGAAAAGAAATAAAAAAATATTTACAAAAATGTGAGGGGTGTACTCACTTTTGTGATATGCTGTATATCTAAAAATTCTGGTAAAAACAGTATTTGAACACCTTTGTTTTTGACAAAAATGTCATAATTTTGTAGTTTGGTACTACCCTGATGAATAACGCAATGCATGTTCGAAACGCATTGGACTCTTCCAGTTGAAACAGGATGTGTTAATGTCATATCAATCTGTGGGATTACAACTGGTTGTACCACTGTCTGTTTAGTTTAAGTCTGACACTATTGATCCCTTTGTTGTTCTTTGTAAATATATAATGTAACACTGTACTTTTAAGACAAGGCCATTGTCACTGGCCCTTTTTATCTAATAGTAATAATAAAAAATATTTTTATACAAGTTTCTATGTTTACATGTTTGGTTGCTGACAAAATCCCATAAAGGGTCTATAACAATTTCTAAAATATATTGGGAATGGTGGCAACTGTCACCCACATTTGAGGGACAAAACACTCCCTCTTTACTGGCTGTGATTGACAGCAGCAGGAGCCATTGAGTAGGTCACATTGTCCCAAGCCTGTGATTGGACAGTGAAAGAGCAGCAACAGAATGGTAGACATGTTCCTCTTCTCTCCCCCCCCCCCTGTCAGCATATTCTTTGTCTTTATGTTTGCATATATGTTACCTAATTGGTCCCAAGTCCTCTCTCAGTCTGCTGCTTAACAGGAAATTGTAAAAGACAAAATAAAGTCAAATTCCAGGATTTACAACAGTTACATTTAAAAATAAATTTTACTTTTCACCTACATATCTATAACTGCATTTATTGTTTTTTCAGCCTTAAGTTATCTGAATTGTGGACACATTCTTCTCACTACTTTTGTATAAGCAAACCGAACTGAAAATGTGTATACACAATAGATTAGTTACGGATGCATTTTATTTGATTATAAAAATATATTTAATGACAGCTAGTACCTAATCTCTAGTTCTTGTAGGAACATTTGAAATATACAAAATAAAAAGTCTCCTTTGTCTTCTCAGGCAACCCTATACTTAAACCTCATTGCAAAGTTTACCCAAGGCAGCACTAAAGGAAAAGAAATCACACCAAGCCAGCCCCAAATATAAACACAGTCCCAATTGACTCTACAAAGTTATAAAATCTTAAGCATTCTTTGTGAGTTTATCTGCATTAACCCATTTGTTGCTATGTGTACGATAAAATACGATCAGAAGCAGAAAGATACACGCGACGTGATAAGGCACATAGTTAAAGCGGAGCTCCACCCAAAAGGGCAAGCTCCATTCCCCCCCTTTCAATGCCACATTTGGCATCTTTTGGGGGCAAATTAAGCCAGAAGTTCACTCCCCTCCTCTTCCCCCGCAGCCTTCTGGGACACTTCATGTCCCAGAAGACTGTGTTCAATTCACACATGCGCAGATAGCCAATTGAAGGGTGAGGACACCAATGGATGCCTGAACAGGTAGTGTCCTAATATTAAAGGTCAGCAACTACAGTATTTGTATTTTTTTTCTGAAGTAGCCTGGAGCTCCTTTTTAATGATTTTACTTTTTAAAAAGAAAATTCCGCATTTTTTTTTATATGGTCACAGTTCTGATCTAATCAAAAGATATTAGCCAATTTTACATTTACAAATTATGCAAGTAGAAGCACAACATACCAACCAACTTTTTATTCTACTGATATAAAAAAATTCACGTGGGCCAGTTATAGACCATGGGGCACGGAACTGAGGAATCCCTCCCGCCGAGCCTTTGTCTTCTCCCGGCAGGGGGGCGGGGGAAGCTGCCCCACCTGGGAGAAGACAGCGATTATTGCTAGTGGCTTTGAATAGCCACTATTGATAATCACATGTAAAATCTGGCAGGTTGATTGATCAATCCACATGGTTACATTCACACTTCCCATATTTGGTTCAAATCCTGGCTGGTTGCTACTGAAACGGTTGAAACGGATGGGATTTGAACGGTCTATGGCCTAATCCTATTTCTTGCTCAGGGCCCTAGGATAGGTTTTGATTGAAAGAGTGTGAGATAAAATAAAATTAAGCTTTGATTAGGGTATCTTTGAAAGCTGCTAAATTCACTTAGCAAACAAACAAGCGGAAAAATACACAAAAGTCTATGACAGGCGAATTAATAAAGGAATAGAGATGAGGAAATCTTGAAGAGTAACAATTTTTGTGAGCACTTGGACCCAAAAAAGTCCCCATGAAGTTAGAACTCTCCAGGGCATCTTATCTAGGTGTTGGGATTGTAGTACAACTTTTTCATGGGAATGAATAGAGATTGTGGTACACATGCACCAGAAGACGCTTAGCCTGGCTGTGGGCATTTTCAGGAAGGTGCTTTAGTATCTGTGGTGATCAGTGCAAACAAGAAAAAATCCCAAACACTGCGGGTCACTTCTGCGGCTGCTAGAAGTGTGTATATCTGATAATCCTACTGCCGACTGTCAGATGGAAACAATCAGGTGGCTTTGCAGCTGCCCTGTAAGGTAAACCAAATCTCCAGCGCCAGAAAACCAGTGTGGATGTTTGCTCATGCTTATGTGCATTGCACACATGCTCATATTTCCAAGCAAATGAGCAATGTTAGATGTGCTGGTCCATTTTGTCGCATGCACGTATGTGCATACGCGCAGGTACGGATACTAATTAGTATAAACACTGGGCACACAGTGAACTCTTTATACTGGTCTGTTACTATGAGCACTTGCTGAGCAGTCTTCAGCTTGTCCCTGTTTTCCTGAGACCTGAATCGCTCTACCTGATTACCTGTGTTTGTCCTGGTTTGCCCCGGTTTGCCTTTGGACTTCTGCTCCTGCCTCAGCTCTGTTCACCTGACTATTCTGACGTTGCCCATTTTACTGGCCTGGACTTTGCCTGCTGATTCTTTACTGCTTTGCCTGGCTGTCACTGACGGTGGCTTGCCTTGAACTGCCCTGACTGTTGATTTGATCCCTGCTGCCAGGTCATTGCTGACCGCTGCCTGTCTCCTGTTGTCCTCCTCTGGTGTCAAGCTTCTTCTACATCCTGTTCTGAGGACTGCAACTACCAGCTGTTCCCACTTGAAGAGTGGACATCACCAGCTAAGAGAAAGTGATTCCATCAGCTTCACTAGAGGACCAGTGAGTATAGTTTGGTGAACAGTTCGGGCCGAGCAAAAGTTCATCCCAAACATCGCCTGTTCACTAGTACGAACAACATAATGCATTCTAAGCCCTGATTGGGCAAAGCTTTACCCAATCAAGGTGCAGTGAATAGCTAGTTGTTAAAGCGGAGTTCCAGTATCAAATTTCTTTTAAAAAAGTCAGCAGCTACAAATACTGTAGCTGCTGAGTTTTAACAAGGACATTTACTTGTCCCGGAAGCACGCAATGTCGCGCCCCCCCCCCCCCAGGCTAATTCGGCCATCAGCTCGGGTGCATGCGTTGCCATTGCAACTAAGGGAAACCAGCAGTGGAGCCTTCAGGAATGTTATCGGAATCTGGAAACCTCCTTTAACAAGGGGGCCCCCAAATCCTGGCCCTCCATGTGAATGAGTATGGGGTACATTGTACCCCTACCTTATGCACCAAAAATTGTTGAAAAGTAATAAAAACACAGACACAGTTTCTGACAATTCCTTTATTAAAAAAAAAAAAAAAAAATGTCCCCCGATGTAGCTCCATCATTAATCACAGTGTAGCTGCACTGCCGGACCCGAAAAAGAAAAAAAACCTAAAAATTCTCAGCTGTCAACTGAGGCAAACCGTTGCCGTTCGACAGTTCTTATATAGGTAAGGAGTGGAGCCACCTGGCGATGTCTCCGTATGTCATGTCCCAAAGAGCGCTGAATACACTTCAAAATCATCTCTCGTTGTCCTATATGGATTTTGTTTCACTACCGATCCACGACAGGATAGAGAAAATCAATCTATGTGGCCAAATAGTCCACATACATAACATTTTATCTTTTCAAGAGTTGTACAGCATCTCTGACCAAAAGGCTTTGTTTTAGACAGAGAACATTCAATGGCTACAACTGGATTAGCAAATTTTTCTGTCTGCCTACAAGATATAGGGGCAATTTAGAATGAGCTCCCACCTTCCGATGACTTGTTCAAACTAGCATATACCCTAATTTCCTGTTGAATTTAGAAATACTCAAATCAGTCGTTCTATTATCTATGGTATGTGGAAATTGTTCCAGCTGCTCCTGGCTGGAAGATGCATACAATGAGGAGACAAGTAATGTCAGCGGTGCATCGGCGGGGAGAGAGATTACATCATCTCTCATTGCCAGCACCACTGTTCGGCCATTACTTACAGGGCCACGAAGGCTGCTCTACACAGATGTTCAGCCGTGGCCCAGAAGAGAGAGATTGACGTCATCTCTAAATGTGCAAGTGCCTGTGTTTCACCTTCAGCTAGTTTACCTGCGCTGAGGAGAGGCTGACAGTGTTGTACCTGGCTGCACGTGCTGGGGGGAGCTTGATTTTACATGTAAATTAATTAGTGACAAACTGCTATTTTTTGGGTGGCAGCCAGGTAACTGTGGCAATCCCCATTCTGTTAGCAGGCAGTGTGGCAAGTGACATCCCCATCTGGTGGCAGACAGCATGGCAAGTGACATCCCCATCTGGTGGCAGGCAGCATGGCAAGTGACATCTCCAAGTGGTGGCAGGCAGCGTGGCAAGTGACATCTCCAAGTGGTGGCAGGCTGCATGGCAAGTGACATCGCCAACTGGTGGCAGGCATAGTGGCAAGTGACATCCCCATCTGGTGGCAGGTGACGTAGCAAGTGACAAGCGACGGTTGCAAGTGACACGCTCAAGGCTCCAACTGATTCTGCATTATGGTGAGTTAAACTATTTCACTTTAAATTACAATGCAATAATAGGATGATTGAAACACATTATTTCTGACACCATACAAGCCATGGTGCCAGGATGAATGAAGCACTAAAATCAGCCATTGCCCTGACAAATTCCCAGCGAAAAATTGCGGACCGCTGCCCTAGAGGTATACGTTAGCTTGAACAGTTTGAACAATGGTAGTGCTCTATTAATCAACTCCACCCAGAATTGAACAGAAGGGAGGACAGAGTTTTTCCATTTGAGTGCTAGGGCTTTCTAAAAACACTATTTAACAGGGTCTTTTTATTACTGGACAGAGCCTCCTCCCCAAAATCTCCTAAGAGACATCTGGCTGGGGAGTAAATATTTGGGATGGCCATCCTTTCCTCCAGAAATACAAGGATTGCCTTCCAAAATCGTGATACATGTGGGCACTGCCATATCATATGAAAATAGTCCCCTTCCTCAGTATGACAGCGATGTCATTCCGGGGAATTCGCTTTACCCATCTTATACAAGCAAGGTGGGGTATAGTAAATTCTATAAACAACAGTATAGGGCGCATCTATAATGATAAATGTATAATTTTACAACCTGATGCTGCTCCTATATTAGCAAATAACTAATAAACAACTGTATAGGGCGCATCTATAATGCATAATAAACAATTATTTCCGTGTTAACTTTGCCTTATATAGAAGTGTAACAGTAATGTGCAATATATTGCCAAAGTGAATACAGCGCAAAAATTAACTCTGTCATATATTGAAATATAACAGTACATGTGCAATATAATGCCAAAAAGTGAATGCAGTGCAAAATAAATGGCTCTAATTGATGTAGAGCAAAAAACACACAATCTTCATAGTATATCCAATCACCACTTGATAATAAAGTGCATAAGCTATCCTACTCGTGCTTCACCCGAAGTGGTATATCAAAGCGCTCACCAGACAGTATTGGCCACAGAGTGACCCTCAGGCATGGAAAAGATCAGATGTTATAATTCATCAAAGGTAACTTCCGAGTATCCTGGCAGAAAGACTCCAATCACCGGACTGCAGGAGTGTGTAATATATACCTTCTTATACCTATATCTCAGTATATCAGTTCACCAACCAAATCTGCAAAAAGTGGCTCCCATAAAAGCCACAAAAACTTGGATAGTGTAAAAACATCTTTTAATCCAGATTAAAACTGCACAGCCAGAAAAAAACAATGTGCAAGGTACAGGAACAAGAAAACAAACTGCGGTACCTTACAATACTGTGGGTACTTGGCGGTGTCTCGACATGTGCTCAGCTGATCCAGAAACAGAGGACTCGTGACAGCATGAGCGGCCACCGAGGCATTATCCAGATTTGGAAAAAAAACACCAGTGTATATGTGTCAGTTGGGCTGCTAAATAATAGCATTGGAGATTAGGTAAGGCCAATCCTCCTTCCATGATGTCATTTCCAAAGAGATCCTAGGTGGTCTAGATCCCCATAGGAATGAGGTAATTATCCAATTTATTTATGTAGTTTTTTGGGGATATAAATTGGGGCATGCCAAAGTATATAAAGAAATCTGGGTAGGTATATCATTTTGAAGATGTTTATGCTGCCTAAGAGATTAAGAGGTAACTTGGACCAAGTCTGCAAATTGGTTTTCAGACGAGTCACCAGAAGGGTAAGATTATTGGAGATATAGGTACTCAAAGGATCTCCACTCCCAGGTATCGGAATTTATTGACCACCTGTAGGGGGACATCCAGTGGGATCATAGGGGCAAATAGGGGGTCTAAAATGGATTTACTCCAATTGACTTTAAACCCAGTAGGTACCAAAACTGGAGATTATATTCAGTGCTTGGTTCAGGGATTCACCATCATCCGCCAAGTACAGCAGCATATCATCTGCATACAAGGAGGTTTTCTCTTCCAGGGCATTTATCCAACAACCTTTAACTTCCTGGTCTGCTCTAATCTTGGCTGCCAGTGGTTCTATAGCTACGTAAAACAACATGGGTTGCAATGGGCATCCCTGTCGTGTGCCTCGACCTATCTCAAAGGTGTCGGTTATAATATTATTTACTCTCAAAGGAGCCGAGAGACTAGTAATTTTACCCAAGCTATAAATTTGGGTCCAGAAAAGAACATAGGAAGCGCCACCTGAGTGCAGTGTTAAAAGCAATATTTAATGGCAAGGTGCATGAAATCACTCACAGGATTAAGATAAAACATAAGCTCATCTGTAATGTGGTCCTTGAGGTAGCTCCTAATGTCTGATCATGGCATTGATGCGTTGCTGGGATGGTGAGGGGTCCACTGTATGTCCTGTGGCCACCAGGAAGAAGAGTGGAACCAGCGTGGAACGCAGCGAAGTGAGGAGCTAGTCAGGCAAACAGACAGGAAGGCAGGCTACGCACTCGGAGCATCAGCTCCTTCTACAGGCCTGGAGTGGCAGTGCTATAGAGGAACTATTTATATCAATGACTCGGCTATGGGACAACAAGCACCAGCATGGACACTTGAGAAATACATAAAAAGGACATAAAAAACATGTAATATGTAAAATATGTAAAATAATGAGCTTTATAATGATAATGTTATTACTTGGCAAAATGTTCTAAGATGTGAAAAGGACAGAATCGAATTTCTTATAAACCATTAGAACGTTAAAATGTTTAAAAAAAGAGACATATTAAAAAAGGGACATATTTAAAAACATATAAAAAAGTGTCTCTTTTTTAAACATTTTAACATTCCTTGTTAGCATTCCAAAAGTTACCAATAGCGGTGTCATAGGAGTATTCAAAACATTCTTCCTTCAGACACAAGGGGCTTAATCTCCATAAGTTATACCCACACAGATGACCCACAGCCAGAGTCAACATCAATGGTGAATGATCCGAAACTGAACTTGGTAGATACTGGACCACTACCACCCTAGGTAAGATATCCTTAGTCATAAAACACATATAGAATAAGCACGCGTATCTGTGTTTTTCCATCTACAGGCCTTTACCATGCCATATTGTGCCATACAGGCCACTAGTGGAGAACTGCAGCTGGATTTGACATGCAATCTATCCTTATCAGGAAAGAGCACAGTGTTTAAATCAACAGCTAAAATGATAAGTCCTTCAGCCACCTCGCCATCACCACCTCCCACATGACTAAAGTAAATGGTGGAGGGACATGCTACAAAGGTATGAGGTAAGTTGTTAATGAGGAGGACCAACACAACAAACCTCCCAAATGGGTCAGTGACAATAGTTTTAGGGGTACAAGATAGAGATTTGGACTCCAGTACAGAAACCCCTCTAGCGTAATTGGAGTGGATTGCCAGTTTAAGAGCTAGAATTTTAGATCCCACTAAGTGGGTTTCTTGTAAAACAATTACATGAGGTTTACGGTTTTGTATATAATTAAATACCAGTGCCCGTTTAACCCTAGAATTAAGGCCCCTCACATTCCAGGAGAGTAGGTTAAGATTTTGTGTGCATAATGCCATGATACAGTGAGAGCATAAAACAACACGGACCGGTGTGATGATGTAGGGCTCCCAGAGACTACCTCTTGGACACACTTGGAGAAGGTGATGACAATTATATACCTAAATGAGTGAAACTCAGCAGGTTAAAAAAGAGATTGTTTTGCAATTTTAAATGTTCATATTGCTTAGCCATCCAACAGGCAGCAAAGATCAGCGGAGTCTTTCCTGCACATTTATTTTAACTTTTCCCAGTAAAATTTTAGTTCATATCCTCCTCTGTCAGAAAGTGTCCCATCTGCCTGGAGACTTCCACCCTTAATTCCAACATGGCCTTTCCCTGCCTTGCTGCTCTACCTTTATCTTTTTGTTCCTGTGACTCACAATCTTCCTGTAATTCACCTGGGTTTTTTACTGGGGTATATAACTTGTTGTTATTTTGTGGCTCTCCCTTTTTGTGACTGGATGAAAGGTGAGAGTTCATATCAGTGCTTAAGCATTTTGTTGACAAGGACTGGGAAACTGCATAATGCCCAAATCCTGATAATTGCTCATTGTTCACCTGTTCATAACTGTGACTGTTCCTGCTTGGCCCTACGTTCAAGTGTTGTGTGGAATGATTTCTCCTTAAAGCGGAGTTCCGCCTCCCCCAGCAAAAAAAATAAAAGTCAGTAGCTATACATACTGTAGCTGCTGACTTTTAATATTAGGACACTTACCCGTCCTGGAATCCAGCGATGTTGGCACCCCAGCCGATGTTTCCATCAGCTCTTGGGTGCTGCCGCTGCCATTGCCTGTAAAGGAAACCGGTAGTGAAGACTTGAGGCTTCAGAGCCAGTTCCCTACTGTGCATGAGCATAGCGCTGTGCTTTCTGAATGGCCCGGTGGTGGGGGTAAAAGGAGGGGGGCAGAACATCCGAGTGATCTCGCCACAATGAGAACTCTCGGAAGTCGAAAATGGGTACCTGTCAAAAACAGGATGCCCACTCTCGCCTCCCTCTTCCTAAAAGGTGCCAAATATGGCACCAGAGGGAGGGAAGGAGGCAGATAAGTGGAGCTTTCACTTTTGGGTAACTCCTTTTGGGAAACTCCTCACAAAGTCCTACAACTACAGGAGAAATGACAGCTTCAGGCGGAGTCACGCACTAACATCATTTCCGGGTGTGACAGCGGTCAGTGAGCCTGTGGAACGCAGCTGGAGCGCACGCTGCAAGCGAGACACACCACGGGTCTGAAGCTGTCATTTCTCCTGTAGTTGTAGGACTTTGTGAGGAGTTTCCATAGTATGGAACATTTGTTTTTATTTTTTATTTCCTGTTTTTACTTTTTTTGTCTTTTTTTTACAGTTTTAACTTTGGAATAAAAACATTTCCTTATTTAAATACTACACTATGCGAGCCCATATCTAATTTCTTGCATGAAAACCTTACTTATACTGGATATTGGAGAGAGCATTAGGAGAGGAGTACAGCTGGTTGATTTGGGCTTGGAGAAGGATCTTTTGAACATACAATTCGATCCAGCTGCGGGATATCCTTGGAAGGTCTGTAGGAGCTGGATACCAGTTGGAAAAGTTGGAGCCTGGCTGCATGATCAGTGCATCAAGCCTATATGCTATGCGAGATACCCCTGTAGGGGGTTACTGGAGCTGGTGAGTGGGGACCCAAGAGGGGGAACACTTAAAAGTCACCTGGATTTTGTTCCTGTGTATCGTCACCAAGCACTTAACTATCACATAAGACTTTGGTTGGATTGTTTTTTTTTTAATGTATTTTTTGGTCTAAATTTTTGGGGTCGTTTCATATAATTTCAACTATTTTTTAATATTTTATATTTGTCTTACACTTTTGGGACTATTTATTATTTTTATTTGATTTATTTTTATATACCTGTATTTTTGTTATTGTAGTATCACGTTTTTTGTATCACTTCTAAACATTTATTTATATCTAGTTTATTTGGCAACCTAGTGAGGTTTGCAACACTAGCACATGCACATTGGTAATTTATTAGGTTTGCACTATTGGTATATGCACATTCAATAGTCACTATAGAGGCACATAGCACCTAACAAGTGAACAGGGTCTGTCGCCTTTCATAATATAGGTAGCGCCATTTACCCTCATACTTGTACTATTATCATTCTAGTCCCCTATTAGGGACCTAGCAGAGTAGACTGCACACCTAATTTCCCCTTTGGCCTAAGCGCAGATATATTATTTTATTTTACTGTAAAAGGAACACAGAAAACTTTACAATCCCATGGTGCAGCTACAGATCAAAGAGGGCTAGAGGGCCTTGCTTTTGTGTTATATATTCTTTTAAAGACCACCCCTAAAACCAATATAAGTATTAAGGTCACTCGCTAAGCCACATCCATAAATGTATGTTTTGAAAGAAAATAAAACCCACCAAGTCGTACTTTAAAGGCAGATTGGACAACAATTGAATAACAAATTCATATTATATTGTACATAAAGAAAAAAAAGAAAATTACATATACAAAAATGACCAAAATTTCATTAAACGCATATAATCATACATATATGCATACAGTTGGCCCAATATTTCCAACCTATGGTTTATGATATATCAGATGAGTGAGCCCCTGTGCGTCATTTCGCTGGTCAGCTTACTCAGGACATACTTAGGGGTAAGTATAAAAACAACAGGTCTCACTGGATGCACACACTTATAAAGTCTACCTGGGCGGGCACCGGAGCAGTAGGAATTTAACCATTTACTCCCACCCATCCAGGTAGACACACACTAGCTCACATATCCTAAGACTTTGCCCTATTTGGTGGTTTTATCAAGTTCATATTTATTTTCATTATGATTTTCAATAACAATTTTATATTTTTATATTCAGTATTCAATAACAGTTGAGTAATGGTACTTGGTTCTCCTTTTAGTATGTTGTGGTAGATACCTGCATGGGTTACATCTCTTGGCTACAAAGTAAGGTAAACCTTCTACCTTTTATAAGACATTTTTTTATTACAATTTAAGGCTATACTTGGAAGCTGCTAATACTTAACCAAACATGTCTGCCTCTTTCGCAACCTATATAAATGCCCCTTGTCTACAAGTGACTAATACTATCTACACATCTAGTAACAATCTCTGGACACAGACCAAGTCGACTCATATTAAACAGGGAAGACAGAAATTTGCCAGCAGGTATATCAGCTTATGTCAAGAAATGGTCTAACACCATCTACGTCAGTAGGGAATTTGTTGAGTTTGGCTCGGATGCACTTTTCAGATTAGAAATTATTAACCTATTTTAGCTGTCTCCAGATGTGTTGCTATATGGAACCTTTAAAAAAGTGTTCCTAACATTAGGGATGAGCAAAACTGTGAAATGTAATTTCCTCCTAACTTTCAATAGAATTTGGGAGATATCAGTGAAATTTGGCCATTTTGGCATAATGCTTTGGAGTCAATGGGGAAGGTGAAGCAAAAGGGTGAATAAATCCTAAAACAACTTTTATGTATCTATGACATTATGCCTCACTGTATACAGTTTTCTAAGGAAAATATTTTTTTGCAAATCTGTTGCAAAGTTTCTTGACTGGAGATCATACCAGTAACAGCACTTAACAGGCTGACAACACTAAGCCACTGCCTCACAATTAGCAGTGTTGTCAGTCTCCCATGCAAATCCAGTCGGTTAGTTGGGCTGCCTATCTGTCAACTCAAAACATGAAGAGTTGTTGCTGGCATGATCTCCAAGTTGGAAAACTTTGAAATATGTTCACAAAAAGATTTTCCCCATAAAAACTGTATAGATATGACTCCAAACATATGAAAACATACCGTATTTAGGATCTACAGTACATGCATGTAGGCAGATGCAGTCTGTATTCTCCACTGCGTGAGGTGGTGCTTATTAGCAGCAGATAGGAGTGGAAGTTCAGCAAAGCTATGTTTCTCTATGATTTGCTCAGTCACTGGACAGTGATCAAGTTGGATGCACATGCCCCATGTGACCCTGGTGGCCATCTTAGGTCAGGCAGAGCCTATTTAGGACTCTGACCCCTGAATTTATGCTAGTGAACAGGTTAGGGACAAGACCCTTGTCTGTCAGGAACAGTGATAGCAACAGGGAAAGGTTCTAGTGGAGTAGAGAAAGAGCAGGGACTACCTCTACCTCTTCAGGAAGCTTCCCATTTGGGTCGGACAGGCCAAACCGCACTTCGCTCTTCGTGGCAGATGCTATCATCATCACTGGGTCTTCTGACCATTGTAAAATCGCTACTTGGTTGTAAGTGGCCCCAGACAGATGAGCTTCCTGTTGAGCCTGTTTGTGCTCTTGACTTTCTGTTTAAAATACATTCTGAATTCATACAGATCTGGACAAATATATGCAAAAGTTTTCTGGAAGTAAGAGTATTCTGGTAGCCAATAAGCTTCTAACTTCAGTTTGTTCAATTAAGCTTTTACAATAAAACCTTGAAGCTGATTGGTTTCTATGCAGAGCTGCACCAGATTTTGCATTTTCCTGCTTTACTAAATCTCCCCCTTAGTGTCCGGCTCATAGAGCAGTTGCTCCTTTTAGTTCTGCATCAGGCTCTTCTAGACAGTCTTTTCAGTGCCCTCAAACTACAGTCCCTAGAGGGAAGGCGTAGGGCCAGTTTCATAAAAGATCCTGTCATCTAAGCTAGCAAAGTCAGATTCTCTTCCCAGATGTTTGGCAAGAGGAGGTTGTGGACAATTGGGTCTGCTCCACAGAGTAGTCTTGGTTACAGACTTGAGTTGAGAATTTCCTCCTTTACCTTTACGTTTTATAAGGTCAAATGTTTCCATGAATCTGCAAAGTAAATCATTGCTGTTTCAGGGTCTTGATCACCTTCTTTCACAGGAGGTGATCAGTCCAGTCCTGGAAGGCGAAAGGTTCCTTGGTTGTTACTCAAACCTGTTCATGGTCTTAATTACAAACGGTCATGTTCTGGCAATTTTGGACCTCAAGAGCCTCAAAAAGGGTCTCCTGGTCCAGACAGTTCAAATGGATTCAATACGCTCAGTGGTAGCTTTGCTCCAGCCACAAGATTTCCTAGCATCTGTAGACATTAAGAATGCCTATCTTCATGCCCCAATCTTTTCCTCTCATCAGAGATTCTTGCAATTTGCAATAGAGGACCAGGACTTTTAATTTGTGGGTCTGCCATCCGGGCTGGCCAAGTCTCACTGAGCATTCACAAAAGTGTTGGTCCTAGTTCTGGGCCTGTTAAGGGTTTCAAGGGGTACCCATTTTGGGGTATTTGGATGATCTGTTGCTCAGAGAACAATCAGTTTACCATTTGAGGTGAAATGTGTTCCTCATGGTTCACACTCTGGAAACGTTTGTCTGGATTATCGATGTCCAGAAGTTAGCATTGGTGCCAACTCAGAGTCTGTAATATCAGGATCTGATCCTGAACACTGTCTATGAGAAAGGTTTGTCTTCCTCCAGAGAAGTGCATTGCTTTAAGAAATCAGGTATCTTCCCTCAGAACTTGCAGGTTTCCCTCGATTTGATTATGTATGTGACTGTTGGGAAGAGTAGTTTCCAGTTTTGAGTCAGTTCCTTTTGCTCAATTCAATCCCAGGGCATTATATCAGAATATCCTGTTGGAATGGTATAAGGGGGCTCAGTCACTGGATCGTTGGATGTCCCTGCATTCCAGTATGCAATGGGCACTAAACTGGTGGATGTCTCCTCTGAAGTTGGAGAAAGAGGAAATAATTTCTCCAAATTTCCCAGAAGGTACTGCAATGTATGCCAGCCTGACAGGATGGGGAGGCATTCTGGGTCACTTTTCAGTTCAGTTTCTCCTCAGAAAAGGTTGTTACCCATCCCATCACCAACTTCTAGCTATAAGTCTTACTCTTTTACTCTGGACTACTACAGGAGCTTCTGTTCAGAGTCAAATCAGACAATGCCATTGCATACATCAATCATCAAGGTGGCACCAGGAGTCATGCTATCCAGAAAGAGGTGAATCTCATACGGTCTTGGGCACAGCTTCATGTTCCAGCTCTGTCAGCAGTTTATTGGAAAACTGGCAGGCGGACTGTCAGTCACTGGTAATTGTTAACAGGGGAGTGGTCTCTCCACCTGGAGGTATTCAAGACAATTTTTCAGTGATGGGCCACACCAGATGTGGATTTTTTAGTGCTCAGGTTCAATGCAAAATTAGGCGCTTGTGTTTTCCAGGACATGGGACCAGTTATCTCTGATATATGCCTTCCCTCCAATATAGCTTCTTCTGCAACTATTGTGCATCATTCGAGTGGGGGGAACGCCAGTGATTCTGATCACGTTGGCTTGGCCCAGGAGAACACAGTGTTTCTGCCTCCTGAGCTATCCATCATCAGTGGCTCAGGTTTGCAAGGCTGCAACCTGATCTTTGGTACACACCTTTACAAGGTGGGCGTAAAGGCCACTGAGTATACTGCTTTTGGCCACAGTGTGTTCCGGGCTGCTGAATAGTTTTCTTTGTGTTTGTCAGTGGCTGCTGTGGCTCCTTCCCATTATGTGCATTCCTTTGGGACATCCCAGGTAGTCATGAATAATTACCTGTTCTGTGTCCTATGATTAGACTTGAAAAATTGGATTTTTGTCTTTACCTGTAAAGGCATTTCCTAGGAGTACATCATGGGACAGAGATTCGTCACGTTTTTGTGCGTACATTGCTTGCTACACAGCTGAGGGCCTTCCTGAGTAGGAGGCATTATACAGGGGGACCATCTCTTTTTTTGCTAGTGTCGATTCATCTGTAGGTGGACTCATGAAAAATAACCTGCTCTGTGTCCTGTGATTTATCCAAAAAAATTATTTTACAGGTAAGCACAAAAATCCAATTTTTCATGTCCACCAGAGAGAAAAGTTCAAATATATCTCTCTAGTGGATGCAGATGTGAAAAATGAAAGATGCTTTGCTCGGTACTGAACAAACATTGGACAGTACATGCAACTTGTGAAAAGATGCCAAAAAATGAGTTTTCTCTCATATGGATGAGTTAGCACTTTATCCCCAAGAACAAAAAATTCAAATAGTTTAGACCTTATGAGTATGTCAGACCAAAACAAACAATCCTTTAAACATAGGTATATTTTTGTCTACTTTAAGCATGTTTGCTATTGTGACATTTATATTTTGTAGCTTTATTAGACTCTTATCCTCTCCTTTTTTGATTTGTGAACTATCTATCTATTCATCCTTTAGTTGCCTTTTACCCTTTTTAATGGCAGCACACTTACTGCGTCAAGCGTGAATATAAAGCCTAAACCCTATGAAGAAATGATTGGGTTGATAATGAAATGAAATCTGGCAAAAGCCCTTAAAGTAAATATTGGTTAAAGATAAGTTGTCAAATGTTACTGTGGAGTAAACCTCATTCCACACCTCCAGCTTTAATAAAGGTGTAGTCCAAATAAAACCCCATGAAATGATGCAGACATGTAGTTTATCACATTCTCTGTTAGTTTTAACCCATAGTGACCCCTGAAGCTGAATCCTGTATGAATTAGATTGGGCGCTGCTCAAATAATGGCTGCAAAACTGTTTTGGTCCTTTATAGAGACGAAAAATCCTCCACATTGGATAATTTGCACCAGGGACTTCTAAAAACAGTATAATCTTGGATGTCAAGTTTTTTCTGCTACCTGAGATTTTCCCTCATTTCCTGTCTATCTGACAACAGTTTCACAAGACAGGACGAGAGGTAAAATCTGCAACAGACAGAAATACCAATCTGACAGGGGTTCTAACCTTTTTCTACTCTATTAAAGAAAAGCATTTTTACTTTTGTCTGTGTTAAACATGGAGAGCTTCCCTTATGCTCTGTCTGGTATGAGGGACATTCAAATCAAACCGGGACTTTTACAGTAGTAAGTGTGTCCTATTACTGATAGGCAGCGCACATGTTGCAGGCCAGTCCAGAGACCGTTAATCCAGATGGCAAACAACAGTGTTAATGCGTGCATGGCACAGTGTGTGGTGATGAAGTTTCTTGTGAACGAAGGCATAAAACCAGTAGATATCTGAAGAAGACCTCAAGCACAGAATGGTAATGAGACGCTCGGATCCTGAATAATCTATGCATAACATGTCATGAAATTGGACAAGAGACTAATTTGTGTGGGAACGGTGAACACAATCATTCACAAAGATTTGCATGTTCGAATTGTTAGCACACGTTTTTTGCTTTTCGCTTTTGACTGGCACAGAACAGTTGTAGTCTACAATGTGTTGAAGGAACGTTTTTACATGGAGGTTTCTCCAGGACAACGCACAAGCTCATACTGCGCACTGCACTACATGCACATTACAGCAACTCAAATTGGAGGTATTGCCACATCCCTCTTACAACCCGGACCTCTCTCAGTGATTTCTACCTGTTTGGACCCCTAAGAGTTCCTCAGAGGTCAGAATTTTATTACTGATAATAAAGTGAAGCAAGCTGTCCTATAATGGTTCAGGTGTACTGACATATTTTTATGACAAAGCTTTCCAAGCATTAGTTAAATGCTGGGATAAGTGTATAAATGTAGCAGGGGAGTATGTTGAAAAATAAATGCAGTTTCCACTCCATTAGTTCTTTTATTAAATAAACTCAAATGTCCCAGTCTGACTTAAACGCCCCTCAGAGAACGTTCTCAGCAGGACAGAAAGCAAAGGGAAATCTCCAAGGGAGTCCCTGATAGCAGTAATAATAATAACAAAAATAAAAAAAACAAGCAGGCACTCTAACCCTTTCCCATTCCATCAAAAAAAAAAAGTTTTGGGTGGCCATGTACTTTAAGGGATATTTGCATTCCTCCACTCTAAGGGATTGAGCAACAGGTAGTCCGGAAGTGACGCAGGAGTACGAGTTCTCTGCTCATGGAGAATATGTCTATTTTTATATTCTCAAATGTGAGTAAAAGTATCTGTTTTTTAATAATAAACTTTGGAAAATGGATATTATACTATTGGAGATTCCTTCTTTATATAGCACCACCACAGACGGTATTAGACGGAACCCCAGGATCATCTTAGAGGAGGCATTATCGGTCGTCTAGTCCCACAGTCTGGGCTCACCATAGAAAGATCCCCAGAGGCAGGTGGAGACATACTGACCCCCTATTAGAGCTATCTATATACTGCCGTTACCTTACAGCAGTAAGGTGAGAGGCTTGTGAGCACTGAGGTGTCATAGCATTTGTAAGAAGATTCACCTATCACCCTTAATTCACTGCTTTGGAATGCCGAAGAGATAGATCACCTAGTTTTATCTTCACATCAGATTAAGCATTGTCTGCACCTTGACTCTCTTTTTTTTCACATTAGCCATCGTTATTGCATGGTATTGGCACTGTATATTGTGGTCACTTTGTATTCAATGTGCATCGGCTATTAATTGTTTGACCTATTATATGAGTACAAATTTTATTTTATGTGTATAAATATGATATTTGTCGTGTAGAAGCACACTGTTATTTATCAAATTTATTTTTTATTATTCAATTTCACCATTGGTACTTGACAGCGCAACATCACCACTATCATTCATTGCTTTCCTCCACTACAGCAACCAACCAGACCTATGTGTTTATATCAGAACCAGCAGTTAAAAGTGACATAGAATGAATACTTGTTACAGGCATACTCTAAACTTTTCTGTATTCCCTGTTATAGATTGCTGCTAAGTTAGATTTAGAATGCACAGTAATCCTGCCTGGACGGTTTATTATTTCTTTATAGCGGTCGCTATAGTAAGCATTCTCTTGGTGTTTCTATATATAGTTTTTTTTTTACTCCTTTATATAGAATGCTTTTCTTCTTGTTTCATGTGAAAGGGAGCAGTTGTGTTGTTGACACTATCAATGGAGACCAAAATGTCATAATGAAAAATGTTTAAATCAAACAACTATTTTTTAGTGTAATCATTTAGCACAATGTAAGGGTTTTCCTACCTGAGCACAAGTGATATGGTTACTAGTTAACCAAAATAATTCACAATACACTTATCGCTGTGCTGTCAATTATTTATTTGAATGTTCTTGTAAGGATGCACTGCCTTGCAAAAGTATTCACCCCCCTTGGCATTTTTCATGTTTTGTTGCCTCGCAACCTGGAATTAACATGGATTGTTTGAGGATTTGCATAATTTATTTTATAGAACATGCCCACAACTTTGAGCTTTACTTTACTAACGCCCGCATCGCCCCAGTGTGAAAGGAGTCTTAAGAACCGGAAGGATTTACCCACTTCCTGACCAGGCCATTTTTTGCGATACGGCACTGCGTTGCTTTAATTGACAATTGCGTGGTCGTACAACGCTGTACCCAAACAAAATTGATGTCCTTTTTTTCACACAAATAGAGCTTTCTTTGGGTGGTATTTGATCATTTCTGCGTTTTTTTATTTTTTGCGCTATAAACCAAAAAAGAGTGTCAATTTTGAAAAAAAAATAATATTTTTAACTTTTTGCTATAATAAATATCCCCCGTCACCCCCGCTTCCCTCCTGGGTCCCTGGATTGGCAATAACAGATACTCCTCAAGTGTCACCCCTGCTGACCTGCTATGTCCCTGGCTTGGTACTCACAGATGCTCCGCAAGCATCACTTCTGCTGTCCCGCTGGGTCCCTGGCTTTGCACTTGCTGAAGTTTTCCCACTTCTTCACCGTCCCCGACTGGTGAGAAGACTGCCCTGGTACAGGCTCCAGCTTACTCACAGTGGTCTCCGGTAACAAGGTGGATGATCCCTTAGTGGCGACAGCTTCCCCTCCACCTCCGACCACAACTGGTTCCCTGTCCACCTGAACCGTTACTATCGGTTTTACTCCAATCCTGCAATCCCAACCCTGCGCTGCTTCTCCTGCCTCTGGATAGGCCCTCAGACAGCATAGCAGCCAGTTATCCCTGGGATAGGACTCAGACTTCCGGCCTAGCAGCCCGGGGCAGCATAACACACGTCCACCCAGACAGCTGTCCAGGTGGCACAGAACCTCAATCACCTGACACCACCCAAATAAATAGGCTCTCCAAGCAGGCCAATTGGCTGAGATACCCCATCCATTCATAACCTGACCTTGCTAAGCCCTTGTCTATCTAATGTCACCAGCATAATGCCACCTAGCGACAGAAGAAAGAAGGTGCAGCAAGTCCAGAACTAGAGAGGAATCAGTGGATCTACTAACAATGAATCAGGGCAACTAGTGCCTGGCAAACTAAA
This sequence comes from Aquarana catesbeiana, assembly GCF_042186555.1. NCBI lineage: Eukaryota > Metazoa > Chordata > Amphibia > Anura > Ranidae > Aquarana > Aquarana catesbeiana. The sequence continues at coordinate 98,927,451 of NC_133334.1, read as the reverse complement.
TTTACTAGCAACCCTGCCTAAACACCAGGGTGCTACACATAGTACAGGGTCAATGAAATCATAGTGATCACAGTAGTGAACAATGGCTGCATGAATGCAGGTGAACAGTGTTAGAACCAATTGCTTATACAGTCATCATGACTGTATAAGTAATCAGTGTGGAAAAAAACTGGCTCCCAATTCCCCTCCTCCCCAAGCAGTACAATGTCAAACTACACTGCACTGGTGACAGTATGTTAAAAAAAAAAAAAAAATTACTGTTGCCAGAGCAAATGCAGTATCACTATGGTGACATTGTATTGCCTTGATGATAATCATGTACAAAGCAATCACCACCACAGCAGTACAGTGCCACCAGACCATTGCTGCCAGTCAATGTCTCTAATCATCACCACACCAGTCACAGCATCCATAATCACTGTTATACTAGTCACAGTGTCCCTGATCACCCCCACACCGGTCAGTGTCCCTGATCATGCCACACCAGTCCCAGTTTCCCTGAGCACCACCACAACAGTCACAATGTCCCTAATCACTGCTACACCAGTCACAGTGTCCCTGATCACCACCACACCAGTCCCAGTGTCCCTGATCACTGCCACACCAGATAATGTCACCATAAGGAATTGTTCACTTGTGTGATGCTCTCTGAAGATCCAAGGGTGTTCAGATCGCTCTTCAGAGATCATTTAATAGACCTGAGGAGGTGCCGTATCATCACTTCCCCCTCTGTTTTAACCCATTGGACCCCGCACAAGCACCCCAACTCAATTGAATGGGTGATAATCAGTGGGCATGCTTGGCTTATAGGAGCTAGGACTACTATAGTTGATGCTACTTTAAGCTATATTCCCTAACCACACATATAGAGGCAACCATTACAGTAAATTGGTTTTGATACAATTGGTTGATTTGTGTGATACACAAGATACAATGTACAGTACATAATCAGTTCAGACATTGAAAAAGTCTCACACATGTGGTATTGCCATACTCAGAAAGAGTAGCAGAATGGGTTTAGGGGTGTAATTCTAAATATGTCCATGATGTGTGTGAAAAATATCTTATTAAATGGACACCTTTGTGTAAAAAATTAATTTTCAGTTTCTTTTTGCATTTTTTCCAAAAACTTGTGGCAAAAAGACTCATCATGCCCCTTAAAAAAACACCATAGGGTGTTTGCTCTCCAAAATGTGGTCTATTTGTGTGTGTTTCCACTGTCCTGGTGCTACATGGCTTACATAATGTGATAGGTAGTCAGAAATTTAGATGCATAAGTTATGCCCTTAGATAGTCTAAAGGTGCTCCTTGGATTTTAGGCCCCTCTATGCGGGCCGATGGTGACACCATAGAGGTGCAAATTTCAAATTGGCTAACCTCTACTAGTTGAGCTCCCAAGCGGGGGACATTCCCTCTGTTTTGGGTTAGACTCCATCTTAATAAGGTATTTTCTTTCTGGTCTGGTGACCAACAAGCTTCACTAGTGACTGCTTTGAGTAGACCACCTCTGAAGGAGTGCTTTTTTTTGTCATAGCCGCGTTAGGATAAATCCCAATCTTGAGTGGATGTGCCTTTAAAGATTGTAGTACGGCTACCTCTTATATCCATATACTAATACTGGGCTCCTCCACATCACCCTTCTACAGCCCTTTTTGAACCTATATCCGTGTCTGTGCCCTAATAGAGTGGCTAGATAATAATATATTTATTGGCCACCCTGGAAAGGTGTTCTCCTGTCAGCCCAACATTGGGTTTTGGATGCTGTGTATCATCTGGCAATTTAGGATCCCCACTTGGAGGCCCATTTGTCTTTTCCCTGAATCTGTTCCTGCCCATTGTTGGTCTTTTCGAGGTCAATCAACAGCACCTACCAATCTGTCCTGAGGAAGCAAATATTTTTCGAAATGCATTGACAAGCACATATAGAGGAGTTACGCACCTGACCTTTTTTTATATACATATTTTATTTGATTTTAAAAGTAAACATTACAATCAATACAGATGCATTAAAACTGTAGATTTGTGCGTTTCGATCAGAGCAGGCTCAGTTTAACAGTAACATCTCAGTTAAACTAGTAAGATCATATGGAATAGAAAAAGAAGAAAACATAAAAAGGCGGGGTTAGAGAGGGGAGAGGAGGAAGGAAGAGCAGGAGGAAGGTCCTGATCGAAGGGTTTTTGGTACTAGGGAAAAGAGAGAGTGGATGCAACTTACCAACTACATAAACTAAATAACCTAACCTGCAGTGATTTAAGAGGAAGCTTGGATGGATAGGTGAGACCTCGGCGTCCTACTCCCCTCTGGGTTTCGGAGCACTCGGGTCAGCGTCCTAACAATACCAAGAGCAGGTTACACACTACTTTTATGAAACAGACAAAATGGTATAGAAACCTTTGGGTTAACTGACTGAATCTAGGATTAAATCTTATTTACAATAAGGGAGCAGGAGGGGGGGGGGCTGCAGGAATCTTATGGCAGCATCTCGTTAGTATCAGGTAGGGTCGGATTTAAGTCCAGGGCTAGAAAAATGCCATAACTTGTAGAGGTAGGGGGATCATAAGTACGCTTGTTCATGAGTCGGAAAGGTCACAGTTATGAATGCCTGCCATCGCTGAGAGTAACGGGTTTCAGAGGCTGATTTGTAAGACCATACCTCTAGTAGTTCTCTATATAGCAGAGGTTTTAATGCCTTCTTTACCTCCGAGACGGACGAAGAGTGAAGTGATATCCAATGTTTGAGAATAACTCTTCTAGCCATAAATAGGCAAAGCAGTATCCATTTTGGGAGGCATCTGAGTTGGGTGGAGGTATGAGCCTCTGAAGCTGAGGTGTTTTGATCGCACCCAAGTAGCACGTGAATGGGATCCAATGGTATTCTGACTCAAGTCACACCGGAAACATAAGATTGGACTTGTCTCCAGTATGTAGCTATGAATGGACATGTCCAAAAACAATGATATAGTGTTGGCCTTTGATCTTTGCAGAGTGGACAGAGCTTTTCCCCTGGCGAGTCCTTTGGGATGAAATAAGGTAGAAATGCCCCCTGGAGCAGTTTAAATTGGATTTCCCTCCAGGACTCATTTGGCGTTAGCTTTAGAGTCATTTTGTATCCTCTCCGTAGTAGATGAGGGAGGTAAACTAGAGGAAGGTTTTTTTCCCAGGCTGTTGCAGCTGTACCTTCTAGTGGGATGGTGAAAAAGGGTATCAGAGTCTCAACAAGTTTGTCAATGAAAGTAGTTTGGAATCTGATCCATAGTTTTGGGCAGATTTTGTTTATGAAGGCAGAAAGCTGCAGGATATGGAAGATGTAGTGGTCAGGGAGGTCGAAGTCAGCTGCAATTGCTTGGTCGGGTTTAAGGTGTCATACAGAGAGGTTACTTTTGTTAGGTCTTTGGTTTTCCAAGTGTCAAATGCTTTGTGGTGGGTGGTCTGCGGTAGCATAGGATTTCCGAGTATCCTTCTGATTCCTTACATCCCTCCATACATCCCCCCATGTAATCATGTGTCAGTCTCCCAAATGAGCAAACTGTGTTGGAGATTAGGTGGTAGTGATTTTAGGTTGCTATGGGAGGATAGATAAAAGCTGATATGGGTGTGCCATAGCTGACTTCATCTCGTAGTTGGTATATTTTGAACCCTGAATTAACCAGTCCAGGCCTAGATGTAGCAAACACGATAAATTGTACAACCCAATAAAAGGGAGACCTGCCCCCTCTTCGTTCTTTGGGAGATATAGTTTTTATGGTGCCACAGGAAAGCCGAAAGAGCACTAATTATCTTTTGAATATCTTTGTGTTTGATTAGAATTGGGATTGTTTGCATTGGGTATAATAGACGTGAGAAGCTGATCATCTTGTAGAGGTGGCATCTCCCAAAGAGCAAGAAAGGTCCATCCATATGTCAGGCCACCTGAGACCAGGTGACAGATGCATGCTGTAGGAGTCGGAAGTGCACCGCTAAGATAGTGGACCCTAGGACTGACTGCTGCGGATAGTACCCAGGGAGGTTCAGGAAGCAGGTCTACTGGATCACTAACACAGATCCCAGTGGGAGCTAGAGCATAGATTCCCCAGGGTGCGGAGTCTAAGAGCCAGCAGGTGTTCACTAAAGCCTCTAGTGGTGAGGATGGACTGCGCTGCAGTCTGGCTCTAGGTCGTGGCCCCTAGGGTCTCACAACTCATGCTCACGGTAGACTACAGGAGAAGGAAGCAGCAGGCTGGAACAACAAGGATAGTAAAGGGATAAGGCAGAGGTCAGGGCGACTAGCAGAGGGCAGAGGTCAGTGGATCCCTGAGATCAGGTTGGTTGGAAGGTGATGTGTCACAGGAGTCAAGCTGGATAGCTGAAACACAAGCAGAATGCAGAGAGTCCTGAAAAAAAGGTTGAAAACCCCCACCTGGCCGAATGGGTCAGTCTATCCAAAGGATGGATTGAGCCTCAGACAGGTTTGAATGGACATAGTAGTAATAGGGTGAGACCAGGTTACAGAAGGTCCTGAATAATAAAAAGCAGGAAGCTCACTGGGCATGGGTTGGACTGGCATAACTGGTGCAGAGGCCGACTGAATAGTGTCGCCAGGTGTAGCGACTATCTCAATCACATCAGAGAGTGTAGCGACTGTGGAACTTGTGGACAAGTTAGCCTGGCTGTGTCCAAGGGAGTTTAGGGACAGGCAAAGGTAAATGGTTATGCAAACTGGAGTGAATGATCGACTCAGGTTCATAGGTGGGCTCCACATCCAGAGTGCCACATGATCTAGAGCAGTGATGGCGAACCTTGGCACCCCAGATGTTTTGGAACTACATTTCCCATGGATTCTCAACTACACTGCAGAGTGCATGAGCATTGTGGGAAATGTAGTTCCAAAAGATCTGGGGTGCCAAGGTTCGCCATCACTGATCTAGAGAGTGCATCAGTCTGACTATTGCAGGACATCCCAGAAATCGCTCGCTATATACAGCAGGAAGAGCAGAAGATACTGGGATGGTGGCAACAGGAAGTTTCTCTTTGGGGGTAATCTTGAGTAGGCAGGAAGAGGAACAGGAGGAACCCCAAGCCAGGATATGTCCAGCAATCCAGTCAACATGTGGAGAATGGAGCCATAACCAAGGAAGACCCAATATGATAGGAGATGACGCCTTAGGTAAGACAAGGAAGGATATCTACTCCTGGTAGAGTGTCCCTACCGACATTTTAACATGGAGGGTCTGGAAGCGGATAGGGCCCCCTGGGAGAACAGTGCCATCAATCACCAAGACCACCAATGGCGTTGTAAGGGGCAAAAGGGTAAGTCTCAAGGCTCCGGAATCCAGATGTGCCGAGACCGAACGAGAGGAAATGCTGACATGAAGGAATACAGAAAGGAGAAGACGAGAAGGTGAAGGTGATTTCTCAGGGTCTAATACTCCACCTTCCAGATGTATTAGCCCCGAGCATTTTTCCAGACGAAGAGAACAAGTGTCACGAAAATGACCTTTGACCCCACAGTAGAGGCACAGGCCCAGAGTTCTGCGCCTAGTGCGTTCTTCAGGAGATAACTTGGTCCGGCCCAGCTTCATAGGTTCGTCACCAGGCAGGAGGTGCTCCTCGGAATGAAGAGAAGGGACATGGAGCTCAGGCTGCCTAAAGAACGGGGAGTGATGACATCGTCTAGATCAGCAGGGAGAGATCTTCCAGCTAATTCATCCCTCACTCTATCAGAGAGGCCATGTAAAAATGTTTCAACTAGGGCCTCATTATTCTAGCTCAGCTTAGCAGTCAAAGTACGAAAATGAAGAGCGTACTGTCCCACAGAAGCGGACTCTTGATGGAGACGTAAAAGGGCGCTGACCGCTGAGGGACACGACCCAGTTCCTTGAAGATATTCCGGAAAAGTTTCAAGAAATCAGACAGGCTAGAAACCACTGGATCATTCAGTTCCCATAGAGGGAGAGGGGCAGCCCAGGCTAACGCCTCGCCGGACAGGAGGGATATAATATAGGCTACCTTTGCCTGATCAGACAGGAAGTTTTGGGGCTGAAGCTCAAAATGAATTGTGCACAGGCTAAGGAACCCCCTGCAGGCCTTGGAGTCCCCAGAGAAGCAGCCCAGAGCTGGAAGTTGTAAGGAATGTGTGGCTGCGACTGGTGCGATAGGTGCAGCAGCAGATAGCGGTCGAGGTTGTTGAACCCGGGGATGCTAATGAGACCTGAACCTGTTCAAAACGGGAGGCCAGATCCTGAAGGAATCGCATCACCTGGGTCTGATGCGATTCCTGGGTCTCAAGTCTGCGGACTAAGCCCTGTAATGGATCATCTGCAGGAAGCGAAGCGTCAGCCGGGTCCATGGCTGATCAAACTGTCAGGTCTCCTGAGACCAGGTGACAGATGCACTCCGTAGGAGTCGGAAGTGCACCTCTAAATAGTGGACCCTAGGACTGACTGCTGCAGATAGTACACAGGGAGGTTCAGGAAGCAGGTCTACTGGATCACTAACACAGATCCCAGTGGGAGCTAGAGCACAGACTCCCCAGGGTGCGGAATCTAAGAGCCAGCAGGGGTTCACCAGAGCCTCTAGTGGTGAGGATGGACTGCGCTGCAGTCTGGCTCTAGGTCGCGGCCCCTAGGGTCTCACAACTCATGCTCACGGTAGACTACAGGAGAAGGAAGCAGCAGGCTGGAACAACAAGGATAGTAAAGGGATAAGGCAGAGGTCAGGGCGACTAGCAAACAGGAACAACAGAGTACACGCCAAAGGTTCAGGGTCACAGGCAAACAGGGATAGTCTGGGACACGCCAACAGGTCAGGGTCACGAGCAGACAGGAATAGTCGGGAACATGCCAAGGTCGGTAACAGAGACAAACGAAGAGCACACAGCAAGCAGGAAACAGGAAGCCAAAACACACAATGAATAGACAATGGTTGATCAGCACCACTGGCTTGCAGTGCACAGGTTAATATAGGGTTCCCTGATAGGGCCTGAGGTGGAGCCATGCTTAGAGGAGAGGTTATAAAAACAGCCAGGTGAGAGTGGCTGGCCTATTAGTCTGAACACATGAGGAGAGGTAAGCTGACTGAGAAAGATTACTGCATAACCATGACACCATACTTCCAGCTCACTGATTATTTTGGAAATAAAAGGAGGATAGTTCAGCTGATAAAGAAATTAGGGTTCTCTGCTTATGTTCACTCCTAGGTGTGTGATGTGGTGCGGCGCTATGGGAAAGGGTGAGGAGGTCATGCAGGGGCTTTTGCCACTCCTGTGGAGTGGTAGTACCTCACTTTTGGTAACATTTATTTTGAGGCCTGAGCAGGAATGAAAGGTGTTGAAGGCTGTTAATTAAAGGAATGTCTTCCTCGGGGTTAGCAGTAAAAATCAGGATGTCATCTGCGAAAAGGGCCACTCTGAGTTCTTCGGAACCCAATTTTATGCCATGGAGGGGTATTTCTGAGTTGAGATAAGGGAAAGTGGTTCAATCGCCAAGTTAAAAAGCAAAGGTGATAGGGGGCATCCCTGGTGCGTGCACTTGTGTGGGGGGGGGAATAGGGTCAGAAATATGGCCTGCTGCCACCACTCTGGCGGAGGGGGATGAATAAAGACTATCGATAAAGTGTGAAAAGGAGCCTAGGAAGCCAAACGTTTCGAGGACAAGTGACAACCATTCAAAGCTCACATTGTCGAAAGCCTTTTCGGCATCTAAAGTGACAATGACTATGTCTTCAGATGGATGTATTTTAGCCTGTTCCAGTATTGCTAGCACTTTTCTTATGTTCGAGGAAGCCGAGCGTCCCTTGATAAATCCTGCTTGTGCTGGATGTATCAGGGTGGATAGAAATTTTGGCTAAACGGGAGGCTTTGATTTTGGATAGCAGTTTGGAATCCACATTAGGTATTGAGATGGGGTGATAGGAGCCTGGTTCCGTGGGGTCCTTCCCTTTCTTGGCTATTAGTTTGATATAGGCTTGGGGTCCCGATGGAAGATATGCTCTCCCTTCCCAGATCCCATTAAATACCTTGTGTAAGGTTTGGGGTATAAATTCTCAAGTCAGTTTATAAAATTCGCCTGAAAGGGCATCCAGCCCCGGTGATTTATTGCTATGTCTTTCTATCATCTTGGGAGCCGCCCTGGGTGAGAAAGGCTTGAGCTGTGCATAAGCGTTCGCTGGCTTGTTTGTATTGCCTAAGAGAATTAGCTTTGTAGTAAGAGGCGCAAGATATTTTACCTCTCAGGAAGGCTTTCCCTGCATCCCATAGTAGATTGGGTTGATGTGAGTGGGACCTATTTGTGTCTCTGAATTCTTCCCATGCCTCCTGTAATACTCTTTTCAATTGGTCGCTGGGGGCAAGAAAAGAGGGGAACCTTTATATTTTGGCTGTGTCTTTGGGGAGAAAGTCACTGACCTGGACAGATAACGGGCTGAGATCACCAGTTCATGGATAGTGGCTTCCCTAACATGAGGTAAAAGAGAGGGTGAGGTGAAGAAATAATCTAGTCTAGCAAAAGATTTGTGTGGAGCGGACTAGAAGGTGTACTCTTTTTTCAAGTGTTGAGAGAGGCGCCAAGGGTCTATTAAATTGGCTTCCAGCAGGAATTGTTCTAGGAGCGAGAGGCGGCCACATGGATCTCGTGAGGAGGAAAGGTCACGGGTGGATCTATCCTCCTCTTTCCTTAGGACTGTATTGAAATCTCCTCTTATCAGATTTGAATTTTGAGGTTTTTTTCAGGATCCATCTAGTGGCTACCTGAAAAAATGCTGTAGAAGGAGAGTTTGGGGCAAAGATGTTGGTTGGTAATGAACATTTCCTTAAGTTGGAGATGAGCTGTAACCATTTGGCCAGAATCATCGCTGTCTACAGCTATGAGGTCATAGGCCAGGAGTTTGTGTAGAAGGATAACTACTCCAGCCTTTCTACCCACTGCTGCTGAACCTATGACTTTGCCCAACCATCATTTTTGGAGGCGGTGGTAGTCTTCAGGTGACAGGTGTGACTCTTGGAGAAGGGATATATCAGTTTTGAGCAGTTTTAAATGTCTTAAAACGTTTATGCGTTTGAATGGGGGTAAAGGCCTTTACCACTCCAGGAGACTATTTGCATACATGTGTAAAGCGGTGGTGTATTTTGCTAGACCTAGAATCATCTTGGCAGTGTATAGAACGATAAGGGCACTCACTGTTCAGAAGGTGGTGGTGTTGACGGTGCCATGGAGAGTGAACATAAGTAGAGTCCTGCAGGGGAAAAGGGGAGAGGGAAAAACAGGGCATTAGTGCAATAAAAGCAACACATAACTACAGTTATCGCTTTTGACTTCACTTTTTTCTGCATGTGTGTATCTCACACTACACAGCATTGCGGTGAGCCCAGTGGCTGAATAAGAGAGGTAGCCAGGCGACAGCCCTTCGATTAGGGGTTATGGAAATTGAACAATCGCCTAGAAAATTAGATAATCTCTTTTTGTCAGTGCTTGTGGTGAAGCTAAATCAGTAACCTAGGTAAGCCAGAAAAGTGACCAAGTAACAGTAGTTCCTGCCTAGGTTCCGTATAGTGTGGATGTAAACTGACTTAAGTGAGCTGGGTTGTTGTAGCGGGCTAAGGCCGTGGAGTGAGAATTGGAGGTAATGGAGGTTATCCCATTCTGTTTGTGCCGTTGGAGTGCTTGGCTCGTAGGCGCTTGGGGGGGGTCTTTCCTGTGACTGCATTGCTCTTAGGATTCTGTGAGCGAGACTTCCAGAGGAGGGCTAGAAAGACCTGAGCATTGCAGCTGGGGGAGAAGATAGGAATCCGCTTCTGCTGGGGTAGGGAATGCCAGTTGATCTCCATTTGGGGCTTGTAGTCTCAGCGTGGCAGGGAATGCTAATGTGAAACGGAGACCCTGTTTGAAAAGTTCCGCACAAATTGGTTGGAATTCTTTCCTCTTTCTGGAAACTTCTGCTGAGTAGTCAGTGAAAATCAAGAGATTATGCCCATCTATTTTAACTGTGTGTGTCTTGCAGGACGTTTGAAGGATAGTCAGTCTGTCAGCACAATTTAAGTATTTCACTATCACTGGTCTAAGAGACTTATGGTTTGGATCTGGCGCTCCCATTCTGTGTGCTCATTCAGCAATGAGAGGCCTAAAGCTTCTGGTATGCGGGAGTCAGAGCAGATAATTTGCTTGATAAGATTCTGGTAATCCTATAATCCCCAGATTATTTCTTTGGGATCTGTTCTCAAGATCTTCCAGTTTATCGTGTATGATGGTGTGGATTTGAGAGTGCTGCTGGAGAGTTCCGTTGTTTTGATAAACTTCATCTTCTAGATTTGGGAACCAGTTTTCTGTGTCTGTCAGTCTGCGTGCTTACTCCCCTAGTTCCTTCCAGAGCTGTGAGATTCCTGAAGCCACGGCTGAGTCCACTGCTGTGGTGATGGTGGGGAGTATTAGGGCTGCTACTGCTTGTGCTATGTTTGTAATGGCATCAGGGTGAGGAGTCCCTTGCGGCTCGAGCGGATGTCTACGCTCTGTCTCCTGACTGTGCTCAGCGGCCATCTTGTCCCCATCAGAGGGGAGACTCGGCAGTACAGTGCGAACAGGAGTCGGGGAGCTGGAGAGGCAGTTGGTGAGGAACTTCTCCATCGTGAGAGAGGGTCAGCCCACGGTGGTTGCGGGTGATTGGCGGGAATTGCCGGGTTTTGTATGCCATATGTGTCTGGGCTGGAACGAAGCCCCTGTGTCCCGCTGCGCCGGAACCGGAAGTGATTTGACCTTTTTGATATCTACACTCATTTTCTTGTATAATCGATGGACCTTTTATGCGTATATGATTGGATCCATAGCATACAAAGTGAGACCCAGGTAAGGCTACCAGGGTCAAATTTGGCAACAGAGGGTCTTAATCAGGGTTAATTCTAAAAAAGTACAACATTTATTGATTTCACAATTTACGTAAAATATAATAAGTCATAATGCGACTATAAATTAAATTCCAACTTATAGCACAAGTGGGCTGACATCAAATTTAATGCTCTAATCAATTACCTAACAGGACCAGATCATCGCTCATCTCGCTATATACCAACTACTTCTAATTAGGTTATTCAGTAAGGTTATTTATTCACAAAGAAGGTGTCAAAATTAATATTATTGAATGACTATTTTTATACAGGGCTTTTTTTCTCAGAGAATAGGTGCAGGAACTCCTCCATTCCGAGTCACCCCTTGACTCCGCCCCTACCCACCTCCGAGCACTGTTCCTTGGTTCCACCCCCTAACCAACCTCCCAGTACCACCCCTTTTAGAGAATACAGAACCAAATATAATTCTGTGGTGCTACATATTCTGTATGGAATTTGTTAATGATAACAAGAAAAGGCAGTAAAATGGACCTAGCAACAATGCACACCCCTGCGACAATAGATCTATCCCAGCAACAATGAACTCCCAACAGCCAGCAACATTAAATCCCTCCCTCAACAGTAGATCCCCATCAGCAACGATTGATCCCCTGCAACATAACACCCACCCCCCAGATATAATAGATCCCCCACCTCAACAATAGACCATCCCAACAACAATAGATCCCCCTGTAAAAATAGATATAATCCAGCAACAATAGATTCCCCAGTAGCAAGCATTAATTGTACCGGCAATGAGCCAGTACACTGATCAGTCATTGATCAGAAAGCAATCCGGGAGGATGTCATATGATGTCCACCCGGATCGACGAGAGGCCAATGCTGGCAACATTTGGCCATAGGCCGGGCAGGAACCGGTTATCTGCTGGATAGAAAGTTCAGATCTCCAGGCAGATCTCTGAAATAGATGGACAGAGCAAGAAATTGGTAAGACAGGTAAGACAACTCTCATATACTGTATGTACAGAAGTTGGACAAAAATATCGAAACACCAGGTAAAAAGAACAAAATTATTACCCGATATGGTGTTGAACTGTCTTTGGCATCCAAGACGGCCTGAATTATCCTGAGAATTGAAAAATATAAGTCTTGGCTCGTGGATAATGGAATCTGACACCACCAGCAAGCATTAATAGACCCTCCAGCAGCCAGCAACATTACACATCAACAGTAGATCCCTCCCAGCAACGACCTACCCCAGCAACAATAGATCCCCCACGAGCAAAAGAACACCTCCCCAGCAACAATAGACCCCCTTCCTCCGTAAAAATAGATCCACTACAGCAACAATAGATTCCCCAGTAAGCAGCATCCATTGACCATCCAGCACACCCCGGCGCCCCTTGCTATTATATATATTAGGTTCTGAAGTGCCTGAACTGCATTCCCCCACGTTCCTGCTGAAAAAAAGCCCTGTTTTTATATATTTTTGAATTAATGCGATCATTATCGCATGACAGCTTTTTTGTGAATGGTAGTTGGTGTCCGGACTTTGTTTTTGAATTTGTGTTTGTATTGTTGTGTCTTTTTTGTTTCTTGTCTGCTTTCATAGCACTACCTCTTAGGTAAGGTAAGCGTTATTATAGGCTTGCCTATAGGTACAATTAATTGATGGGCTTTTACAACCACTTTAAAGTGGTTGTAAAGCCTTACATATACCCAGTGAAGTGAACAGCCTCAAATGATACACAGAGATTAAACTAATCCTCTTACATAGGTTTTACTTGTATATCTGCAGCCTTCTCTTGTCTACACCCTTTCAAAAAGGCAGATTGTGTGAAACATCTTTCTTCATCTGTTAGGAACACAGAGGAGTGGGTGGAGAGAGTGCAGTTACACTGTATGAGAGCTGATTGGAAGAAAGGCACACACACCCCTCCACACAGCAGGAGAACTGAGCTCAGCGAAGCTGCCCCCCTACAATCAGCACAAATAAAAACTCAAGTGTGTTTCTTTAGTGCTACATTTGTACTGTTTGGTGCTGTTTAAATTTATGTTCTATCTTTTATTGTTTTTGCATTATTAATGATTTTTTTAAAGGTCACCAAAGGTCACTCAGCCCCCCTACTACACCCAAATGACACAAAACTGGTCTTGTTGGTTAGTGCCTCATTTGTGCTGGTTTGTGCTGCTAAAATTTTTATTTGTGCTGTTATGTTTTTTTTAGTTATAACAGCTTGTTTTTATATTTGTGCTTTTTTGTGTCATAATAATAAAAATTTGTGCTGCTTTTATTTTTAAGATAATAGCAATTTGTTTTTTCCAGATGATGACATCACCCCGTTCTCCTGTCACGTACCTGGTTAGTGAGCTCCTGGTTAGAAAGCAGCCATGGGAGCAGTATGAGTGCCTGTGATCAGTCCAGTAGACTGCGTGGTGGCAGCAGTCAGCACGTGAATGTGGCGGCAGAACCAGCTGGTGGCAGATGAGCTGGAACTGAGCTTGGCTGGTGGCAGACTGTGGGTAAGCAGCTGGAAGCAGGAGACAGTTGAGACCTTGCTCGGCTGAAGAGCTGTAGCAGGCTGGATTAGCAGGATGCAGGGTCAGATGAGCCGGGTCCATAATGGTCAGGCAGATCAGGCATAGACGGCACACAACAGGATAGTCGGGTCACAAGCCAAGTCAGCAACAGGAGGTAGATCAGGCAAGAAGAGAAGGCAGAAGCAGAATCCAGAGACAAGCCAATGTCAGGGCAGGTAGCAGTCAAACGGAGGTCAGGAGCAAGCTGGGTTAGGATCAGAGGTCAAACACAGGAATCAGGAATGAACACACAGAAGTGGCACACCAAATTGCAGCCTGTTTAAATAGTCTGTCTGGTGCCAGCATTGGTGACAGGCTCACGTTCATCTGCCCAGCCAGTTGCCAGTCTGCGCATGCGCATATGTATGTACAGGGAGACATCATTTGTGCTATGCAAAAGCCTTCCCTGACACCCCCTACAACAGCCAAACAAAATGAAAACGGGCTGGTTGGTTAGTGCCACGTTTGTGTTGGTTTGTGCCTATTTACTTTCCATTCTATCTCCTTTTGTTTTTCAGTTATTGTTTGAACCCCCAAGTTATTCAGTTATTTAATAAAGGTCACCAAAGGTTACCCAGCCCCCCTACAAGAGACAAAAGGCATGAAACTGGGCTGGTTGGTGCCTCCTTTGTGCTGGTTTGTGCTGTTTAAATATCAGTTCTACCGCTTTTTGTTTTTCAGTTATTTACTATTTATTAAAGGTCACCAAAGGTCACTCAGCCCCCCCTACACATGAAACTGGGTTGGTTGGTTAGAGCTGCGTTTGTGCTGTTAAAATTATTATGTGTGCTGCTTTGATTTCTTAATTGTAAAAGTTTGATCAAACCCCACCCACTTGGCATCCCATGTTATTAGATACTATAAGGCCTCATGCACATGAGACGCTGTTAAACGCGTTAAATAGTAAACAACTGAAAAACAAAAAGTGGTAGAACTGATATTTAAACAGCACAAACCAGCACAAAGGAGGTACCCTGACCACTACCTATTACACCTGGATGCGTGTAAAACGCAGCAAACGGGAGCTAGTACCGATATTAGGTACTTCAGGATCCAAACTGGTCGGTGCCCGGTCTCAGTCTTGGACAAGCTCATGGCCCAGTTGGCAGATTTACCCAGGGATAGTCCACTTTTGCCTTTTCACGGGGGCCCTCTCACCTCAGCGCTTTTCATCAAATATTGTCGCATCCTCTTAGGGAATCTGGGGTTGGATCCCAGGTCTTACTCAGGTCATTCTTTCAGGATAGGGGCCGCTTCTGCTGCCTCTTGCCAGGGGGTTCCGGTCCACATCATCAAAAGGTTAGGCAGGTGGAGGTCTTCATGCTACGCCAGGTAAATTCCAGAGCCACTCGTTGAGATGTCCCAGGCATTCATACATTTGGCTGATTAAATCTGTATTATATTTGTTTCAAAAAACCTCCTTTTGCATACTCTTCCTACTGTACATATACACGCACACACACAATATAAATATATATATATATATATATATATATATATATATATATATATATATATATATATATATACACACACACACACACACACACACACACACACATATTATTATACAGTATTTATATAGCGCCAACAGTTTATGTAGCGCTTTACAACTTCAGGGTAGACAGTACAAATACAATACAATTTGATACAGTAGGAATCAGAGGGCCCTGCTCCTTAGAGCTTACAATTTAAGAGGGAAGGTCAAGAGATACAAGAGGTAATAACTATGGGTGATGTGCTGATTGAGAAGATAAATGTAGAGTTGTTAAGTGGGGGCCAGATAGGCTTCTCTGAAGAGATGAGTTTTTAGGGATCGTCTGAAAGTGGATAAAGTAGGAGAAAATCTGACGGATTGGGGTAGAGCATTCCAGAGGATGGGGGAGGCTCTGGAGAAGTCCTGAAGGCGAGCATGGGATGAGGTGACAAGGGAGTTTGAGAGCAGGAGGTCTTGGGAGGAGCGAAGAGAACGATTAGGTTGGTATTATGTGACTAGGTTAGAGATGTAGCTGGGTGCCAGGTTGTGGATGGCTTTGTAAGTTATAGTTAGTATCTTGAATTTAATTCGGTGACTGAGTGGCAGCCAATGGAGAGATTGGCAGAGGGGTGTGGCAGACGCTGAGCGGTTTGTGTGGTGGATGAGCCTGGCAGCAGCGTTCATGATGGACTGAAGTGGGGATAGCCTATTTAGAGGTAAACCAATGTGGAGGGAGTTGCAGTAGTCGAGGCGGGAGATGACCAGGGAGTGGATTAGAAGCTTTGTGGTATCATTGGTTAGGAAGGGGCGTATCTTGGAGATGTTGCGAAGATTGAGGCGGCAAGTTTTGGATAGTGATAGAATGTGGGGTCGAAAGGTTAGTTCAGAGTCCAGGATTACACCTAGGACCTTGGCTTGGGGAGATGGGTTGATAGTTGAGCCGTTGATCTTGACAGGGAAATCAGGGGAAGTGGCACCTGAGGGAGGAAATATCATGAGCTCAGTTTTGGATAGGTTGAGTTTGAGAAAGTGATGTGACATCCAGGCTATGTCTGCTAGTAAGTTGGTAATGCGTGAGGAGACAGATGGAGAGAGCTGGGGGGTGGAGAGATAGATTTGGGTGTCATCAGCGTAGAGATGATATTTAAAGCCGTGGGAGGCAATCAACTGACCCAAGGAGGTGGTGTAGATTGAGAAAAGGAGAGGTCCAAGAACAGAACCTTGGGGGACCCCAACGGAAAAAGGAAGAGGAGAGGAGGAAGTAGAGTTGTAAGTGACACTGAAGGAGCGGTATGATAGGTAGGATGAGAACCAGCGAAGAATACAGTCACGGAGACCAAAGGAGTGGAGTTTTTTGAGGAGGAGGGGGTGGTCCACTGTGTCAAAGGCAGCAGAGAGATCCAGGAGAAGTAGTACAGAATAGTGTCCATTGGCTTTAGCCATTAGTAGGTCATTTGAGAGTTTAAGGAGAGCAGTTTCCGTGGAGTGTTGAGGGCGAAAACCGGACTGAAGGGGATCAAGAAGTTTATTCATGGTCAGATGGTTGCTTAGTCAGTTGTAGACCAGTCTTTCAAGAAGTTTGGAGGAGAAGGAGAGTAAGGAGATGGGACGTAAGTTGTTGAGATTGGTGGGATCCAGTGAGGGCTTTTTTAGTATGGGGGTGACTAGCGCATGTTTTAGAGAGTTTGGGAAGATGCCACAAGAGAGGGAGAGGTTGAAAATGTGAGTTAGAGAGCGTAGCATTTGCGAGGGAACAGGATCCAGGGGGCAAGTGGTTAGATGAGTGCTAAATAAAAGTTTAGCAACCTCAGTAATAGTAGCAGGGTTGAATGAGGGAAGTAATGATTGTGTCTGTGGACATGGGGTGTTGCATGGGGGAGGTTTTTGCGCATTGGTGATCTCCTCATGAATTGTATCAATCTTAGTTTTGAAGTGATTGGCAATCTCCTGGGCAGTGAGTGAGTTGGTGGGTGGAGGCAGTGGAGGACAGAGTAGAGTGTTGAAGGTAGAGAAGAGTTCACGTGGACTGGATGAGAAGGTGTTAAAGAGTGTGATAAAGTAGGTCTGTTTGGCAGTGTGAAGGCAGGAGTAGTATTTTAGGAGGGCAGATTTATATTGTGTGAAGTCTTCCTGGGTCTTAGTCTTATGCCACAGGCGCTCAAGAGCGCGGCTACGTTTTCTGAGACTTCTGGTGTCATCTGTTTGCCAGGGTTGTAGCAGTCGGGGCCTAATTCTGCATGTAGTGAGGGGGGTAAGCTTGTCTAGGGAGGAAGACAGTGAGCTGTTGTAGATGAAAGTAGCTAGGTTGGGGCAGGACAGAGGTGAGATTTTGTCATAGAGGTGATCAGTAGCAGAGTAGAGAAGAGAAGGGTTGAGGTGGCGAAGGTTTCTATGTGTAACTATTAGGCGGTTGGAGGGAGAGGAGGTGGAAGACAGGGAGAGAGCAAAACTAATAAGATGGTGATCAGAGAGTGGGAGTGGATTGTTGGAAAGGTTGCACGGAGTGCACAGATAGGAGAAGACAAGGTCAAGGGTGTTGCCGTTGGAGTGGGTAGGAGCCTGTATCCATTGCTTCAGGTCAAGCGATGAGGTTAGACTGAGAAGTTTAGAAGTAATAGTAGTGTTAGTGTTGACAGGGATGTTGAAGTCCCCAAGAATAATTGTGGGGATTTCAGAAGAGAGAAAGTAGGGTAGCCAGGCAGAGAAGTCATCAATAAAGGCTGATACTGGTCCAGGGGGCCGGTAGATGACAGCAATTCTTAGAGAAATGGGAGAGAAAAGACGAATGCAATTTGCCTCAAAAGAGGAGAGTGTCAGAGAGGGAGGTGGGTGAAGAACCTGATAGGTGCTGCATGGGGCTAGAAGGATTCCCACTCCACCTCCCTTCCCGTCCACTTGGTCTGGGGGAGTGAGTCCAGAGAAGGCCCCCATGGGAGAGGGAAGCAGGAGAAATAGTATCCGATTCATGAAGCCAGGTTTCAGTAATGGCAAGTAGGTTAAAGGAATTTGTGATAAAGAGGTCGTGAGGGGCGGTGAGTTTGTTGCAGACAGAACGTGCATTCCACAGGGCACAGGAAAAGGGGGGGCTGGTTTTGGAAAGAGGAATAGAGTTCTGCGGGTTGCGGCTCCTGCCAGAGGGTGTAGGGGGATGGGAGCGATGGGCAAAGACAGATGATGGTGGCCCAGGGTTTGGGGATATGTCACCAGAGATTAGGAGAAGCAGGAGGGTGAAGGAGGTAATGTGGGACTGTGAAGGGGCATGTCTCAGAGTACTGGAGGTTTTATCAGTGTATGGATGTAGAATGAGCAAGAGTTGGTAGGAGCAGTAGTAGGGAGAAGACAGAAGGCAGGGTGATATGTATAAGCAGGTGGGTGGAGAGGGGGGGTGAAGGTAAGAGAGTTTGAGGAGAGAGGAGAGGAGTGTCAGAAATAGTGGTAGAGAGTGCATGTTACAGAGCAGAAGGGGAGCCTATTAGAGAGACAGGGTCACCTGCAGTCTGTTAGCTGCTTTCCAGTGTAGATTGCTGTATTTGTTTGCTTCGTGCAATCGCTGAAGTCCAGAGATTGAAGTGCATATCACTTGTAGAATCACTTAGAGAAAGAAGCCTTAAGGATAGAAGCCATTGCAATGTGCTCACCCCTTAAGGATGCTCAAATTTATACTGTTATAAGGGTGGGGTTGAAGTTCGTTAATTAATCATGAGTGACTATAAGAATGCCTAACAATCAAAGTGGACTTTTTGCTTCAAAAGTCAGAATAGTGAGGAGGCCAGAGGCCAAGATAAGATCAACACATAAAACTTAGGTAAGACAGTTCAGAGCAACAAATAACAATACACAGGGCAACAGATAGAGAAGGCCACATACCAAAGACACACACACACACACACAGACAGCAGGCAGATCCCAATTTCGGTTAACGGTGGAAGATGTGGTTGAGCTGACACATACCTGTAAAGAGACAGAGAAGGAATGATCAGGTGAGGCAGAACTTAAAGCAGAGATTGAAGTGCATATCACTTGTAGAAAGAATCACTTAGAGAAAGAAGCCTTAAGGATAGAAGCCATTGCAATGTGCTCCCCGAGCAAATACATACATATATATATATATATATATATATATACACACATATATATATACACATACATATATATATATATATACACACACACACACACACACACACACACACACACACACACACACACACATATATATACATACATATATACACACACACATATATATATACACACACACACACACACACACACACTCTCAGGTCCATAAATATTGGGACATCGACACATGGATTTGAAATGAAACTAACAAGATATGCTTTAACTGCAGACTTTCAACTGTAATTTGAGGCCTGGCAGAGCATCACCAGGGATGAAGCCCAGCGTCTGGTGATGTCTATGCATTCCAGACTTCAGGCTGTTATTGACTGCAAAGGATTTGCAACGAAGTATTAAAAAGTGAAAGTTTGATGGGTGATTGTTAATCTGTCCCATTACATTTGGTCCCTTAAAAAGTGGGAGGCACATATACAAACTGTTGTAATTCCTACACCTTTCACCTGATTTCGATGTAAATTTAAAAATGAAAGCTGAAAGTCTGCAGTTAAAGCATATCTTGTTAGTTTCATTTCAAATCCATGTGTCGATGTCCCAATATTTATGGACCTGAGTGTGTGTGTGTGTGTGTGTGTGTGTGTGTGTGTGTGTGTGTGTGTGTGTACACACACACACACACACACACATATATATACATACATATATACACACACACATATATATACACACACACACACACACACACACTCAGGTCCATAAATATTGGGACATCGACACATGGATTTGAAATGAAACTAACAAGATATGCTTTAACTGCAGACTTTCAGCTTTCATTTTTAACCACTTAAGGACCGCCTAACGCCGATTTACGTCGGCAAGGCGGCACGGGCAGGCAAAATCACGTACATGTACGTGATTTGCCTCTCGCGGGTGGGGGGTCCGATCGGACCCCCCCCGGTGCCCGAAGCGGTCCCGTTCTGTTCCCCGGCGATCCGAGATGAGGGGGAGGCCATCCGTTCGTGGCCCCCCCCTCGCGATCGCCGCCGGCCAATGGGAACACTCCTTTGCTGCTGTATGCTAAACAGCAGCAAAGGAAATGATGTCATCTCCCCTCGGCTCGGTAGTTTCCGTTCCAGCGCCGAGGGGAGAAGACATCAATGTGAGTGCACAACACACACACACACAGTAGAACATGCCAGGCATACAAAACACCCCGATCGCCCCCCGATCCCCCCCCAATCACCCCCCCCCCCTGTCACAAACTGACACCAGCAGGTTTTTTTTTTTTTTTTTTTTCTGATTACTGCATAGTGTCAGTTTGTGACAGTTACTGTGTTAGGGCAGTGAGTATTACCCCCCTTTAGGTCTAGGGTACCCCCCTAACCCCCCCTAATAAAGTTTTAACCCCTTGATCACCCCCTGTCACCAGTGTCGCTAAGCGATCATGTTTCTGATCGCTGTATTAGTGTCGCTGGTGACGCTAGTTAGTGAGGTAAATATTTAGGTTCGCCGTCAGCGTTTTATAGCGTCAGGGACCCCCATATACTATCTAATAAATGTTTTAACCCCTTGATTGCCCCCTAGTTAACCCTTTCACCACTGATCACCGTATAACCGTTACGGGTGACGCAGGTTAGTTCGTTTATTTTTTATAGTGTCAGGGCACCCGCCGTTTATTACCTAATAAAGGTTTAGCCCCCTGATCGCCCGGCGGTGATATGCGTCGCCCCAGGCAGCGTCAGATTAGCGCCAGTACCGCTAACACCCACGCACGCAGCATGCGCCTCCCTTAGTGGTATAGTATCTGATCGGATCAATATCTGATCCGATCAGATCTATACTAGCGTCCCCAGCAGTTTAGGGTTCCCAAAAACACAGTGTTAGCGGGATCAGCCCAGATACCCGCTAGCACCTGCGTTTTGCCCCTCCGCCCAGCCCACCCAAGTGCAGTATCGATCGATCACTGTCACTTACAAAACACTAAACGCATAACTGCAGCGTTCACAGAGTCAGGCCTGATCCCTGCGATCGCTAACAGTTTTTTTGGTAGCATTTTGGTGAACTGGCAAGCAAGCACCAGGCAGCGTCAGGTTAGCGCCAGTACCGCTAACACCCACGCACGCACCGTACACCTCCCTTAGTGGTATAGTATCTGATCGGATCAATATCTGATCCGATCAGATCTATACTAGCGTCCCCAGCAGTTTAGGGTTCCCAAAAACGCAGTGTTAGCGGGATCAGCCCAGATACCTGCTAGCACCTGCGTTGTGCCCCTCCGCCCGGCCCAGCCCAGCCCACCCAAGTGCAGTATCGATCGATCACTGACACTTACAAGGCACTAAACGCATAACTGCAGCGTTCGCAGAGTCAGGCCTGATCCCTGCGATCGCTAACAGTTTTTTTGGTAGCATTTTGGTGAACTAGCAAGCACCGGCCCCAGGCAGCGTCAGGTTAGCGCCAGTACCGCTAACACCCACGCACGCAGCATACGCCTCCTTTAGTGGTATAGTATCTGAACGGATCAATATCTGATCCGATCAGATCAGATCTATACTAGCGTCCCCAGCAGTTTAGGGTTCCCAAAAACGCAGTGTTAGCGGGATCAACCCAGATACCTGCTAGCACCTGCGTTTTGCCCC
The DNA here is from genome assembly GCF_042186555.1 of Aquarana catesbeiana. Taxonomy (NCBI): domain Eukaryota; kingdom Metazoa; phylum Chordata; class Amphibia; order Anura; family Ranidae; genus Aquarana; species Aquarana catesbeiana. Next base: position 98,905,867 of record NC_133334.1, on the reverse strand, counting down.
TCCGCCCGGCCCAGTCCAGCCCACCCAAGTGCAGTATCGATCGATCACTGTCACTTACAAAACACTAAACGCATAACTGCAGCGTTCGCAGAGTCAGACCTGATCCCTGCGATCGCTAACAGTTTTTTTGGAAGCTTTTTATTGAACTGGCAAGCACCAGCGGCCTAGTACACCCCGGTCGTAGTCAAACCAGCACTGCAGTAACACTTGGTGACGTGGCGAGTCCCATAAGTGCAGTTCAAGCTGGTGAGGTGACAAGCACAAGTAGTGTCCCGCTGCCACCAAAAAGACAAACACAGGCCCGTCGTGCCCATAGTGCCCTTCCTGCTGCATTCGCCAATCCTAATTGGGAACCCACCACTTCTGCAGCGCCCGTACTTCCCCCATTCACATCCCCCAACGAAATGCAGTCGGCTGCATGAGAGGCATTTTTATGTGCTCCCGAGTACCCCTACCCAACGAACCCCCCCCAAAAAAATGTTGTGTCTGCAGCAAACGCGGATATAGGCGTGACACCCGCTATTATTGTCCCTCCTGTCCTGACAATCCTGGTCTTTGCATTGGTGAATGTTTTGAACGCTACCATACACTAGTTGAGTATTAGCGTAGGGTACAGCATTGCACAGACTAGGCACACTTTCACAGGGTCTCCCAAGATGCCATCGCATTTTGAGAGACCCGAACCTGGAACCGGTTACAGTTATAAAAGTTAGTTACAAAAAAAGTGTAAAAAAAAAAAAAATATATATAAAATAAAAAAAAATAGTTGTCGTTTTATTGTTCTCTCTCTCTATTCTCTCTCTCTATTGTTCTGCTCTTTTTTTACTGTATTCTATTCTGCAGTGTTTTATTGTTATTGTTATTGTTATTGTTATTATGTTTTATCATGTTTGTTTTTCAGGTATGTAATTATTTATACTTTATTGTTTACTGTGCTTTATTGTTAACCATTTTTTTGTCTTCAGGTACGCCATTCACAACTTTGAGTGGTTATACCAGAATGATGCCTGCAGGTTTAGGTATCATCTTGGTATCATTCTTTTCAGCCAGCGGTCGGCTTTCATGTAAAAACAATCCTAGCGGCTAATTAGCCTCTAGACTGCCTTTACAAGCCGTGGGAGGGAATGCCCCCCCCCCCCCACCGTCTTCCGTGTTTTTCTCTGGCTCTCCTGTCTCAACAGGGAACCTGAGAATGCAGCCGGTGATTCAGCCAGCTGACCATAGAGCTGATCAGAGACAAGAGTGGCTCCAAACATCTCTATGGCCTAAGAAACCGGAAGCTACGAGCATTTTATGACTTAGATTTCGCCGGATGTAAATAGCGCCATTGGGAAATTGGGGAAGCATTTTATCACACCGATCTTGGTGTGGTCAGATGCTTTGAGGGCAGAGGAGAGATCTAGGGTCTAATAGACCCCAATTTTTTCAAAAAAGAGTACCTGTCACTACCTATTGCTATCATAGGGGATATTTACATTCCCCGAGATAACAATAAAAATGATTTAAAAAAAAAAAAAAAATGAAAGGAACAGTTTAAAAATAAGATAAAAAAGCAAAAAAATAATAAAGAAAAAAAAAAAAAAAAAAAAAAAAAAAAGCACCCCTGTCGCCCCCTGCTCTTGCGCTAAGGCGAACGCAAGCGGCGGTCTGTCGTCAAACGTAAACAGCAATTGCACCATGCATGTGAGGTATCGCCGCGAAGGTCAGATCGAGGGCAGTAATTTTTGCAGTAGACCTCCTCTGTAGATCTAAAGTGGTAACCTGTAAAGGCTTTTAAAGGCTTTTAAAAATGTATTTATTTTGTTGCCACTGCACGTTTGTGCGCAATTGTAAAGCATGTCATGTTTGGTATCCATGTACTCGGTCTAAGATCATCTTTTTTATTTCATCAAACATTTGGGCAATATAGTGTGTTTTAGTGCATTAAAATTTAAAAAAGTGTGTTTTTTCCCCAAAAAATGCGTTTGAAAAATCGCTGCGCAAATACTGTGTGAAAAAAAAAAATGAAACACCCACCATTTTAATCTGTAGGGCATTTGCTTTAAAAAAATATATAATGTTTGGGGGTTCAAAGTAATTTTCTTGCAAAAAAAAAAAAAACTTTTTCATGTAAAAAATAAGTGTCAGAAAGGGCTTTGTCTTCAAGTGGTTAGAAGAGTGGGTGATGTGTGACATAAGCTTCTAAATGTTGTGCATAAAATGCCAGGACAGTTCAAAACCCCCCCAAATGACCCCATTTTGGAAAGTAGACACCCCAAGCTATTTGCTGAGAGGCATGTCGAGTCCATGGAATATTTTATATTGCGACACAAGTTGCGGGAAAGAGACAAATTTTTTTTTTTTTTTTTTTTTTTTTTTGCACAAAGTTGTCACTAAATGATATATTGCTCAAACATGCCATGGGAATATGTGAAATTACACCCCAAAATACATTCTGCTGCTTCTCCTGAGTACGGGGATACCATATGTGTGAGACTTTTTGGGAGCCTAGCCGTGTACGGGACCCCGAAAACCAAGCACCGCCTTCAGGCTTTCTAAGGGGCGTGAATTTTTGATTTCACTCTTCACTGCCTATCACAGTTTCGGAGGCCATGGAATGCCCAGGTGGCACAAAACCCCCCCAAATGACCCCATTTTGGAAAGTAGACACCCCAAGCTATTTGCTGAGAGGTATAGTGAGTATTTTGCAGACCTCACTTTTTGTCACAAAGTTTTGAAATTTGAAAAAAGAAAAAAAAAAAAAGTTTTTTCTTGTCTTTCTTCATTTTCAAAAACAAATGAGAGCTGCAAAATACTCACCATGCCTCTCAGCAAATAGCTTGGGGTGTCTACTTTCCAAAATGGGGTCATTTGGGGGGGTTTTGTGCCACCTGGGCATTCCATGGCCTCCGAAACGGTGTTAGGCAGTGAAGAGTAAAATCAAAAATTCACGCCCTTAAAAACGCTGAAGGCGGTGATTGGTTTTCGGGGCCCCGTACGCGGCTAGGCTCCCAAAAAGTCCCACACATGTGGTATCCCTATACTCAGGAGAAGCAGCTAAATGTATTTTGGGGTGCAATTCCACATAGGCCCATGGCCTGTGTGAGCAATATATCATTTAGTGACAACTTTGTGCAAAAAAAAAAAAAAAAAAAAAAAAAAAAGTGTCACTTTCCCGCAACTTGTGTCAAAATATAAAATATTCCATGGACTCAATATGCCTCTCAGCAAATAGCTTGGGGTGTCTACTTTCCAAAATGGGGTCATTTGGGGGGGGGTTGTGCCACCTGGGCATTCCATGGCCTCCGAAACTGTGATAGGCAGTGAAGAGTGAAATCAAAAAGTTACACCCTTAGAAATCCTGAAGGCGGTGATTGGTTTTCGGGGTCCCATACGCGGCTAGGCTCCCAAAAAGTCCCACACATGTGGTATCCCCGTACTCAGGAGAAGTAGCTGAATATATTTTGGGGTGCAATTCCACATAGGCCCATGGCCTGTGTGAGCAATATATCATTTAGTGACAACTTTTTGTAAATATTTTTTTTTTTTTTTTGTCATTATTCAATCACTTGGGACAAAAAAAATAAATATTCAATGGGTTCAACATGCCTATCAGCAATTTCCTTGGGGTGTCTACTTTCCAAAATGGGGTCATTTGGGGGGGTTTTGTACTGCCCTGCCATTTTAGCACCTCAAGAAATGACATAGGCAGTCATAAACTAAAAGCTGTGTAAATTCCAGAAAATGTACCCTAGTTTGTAGACGCTATAACTTTTGCGCAAACCAATAAATATACGCTTATTGACATTTTTTTTACCAAAGACATGTGGCCGAATACATTTTGGCCTAAATGTATGACTAAAATTGAGTTTATTGGATTTTTTTTATAACAAAAAGTAGAAAATATCATTTTTTTTCAAAATTTTCGGTCTTTTTCCGTTTATAGCGCAAAAAATAAAAACTGCAGAAGTGATCAAATACCATCAAAAGAAAGCTCTATTTGTGGGAAGAAAAGGACGCAAATTTCGTTTGGGTACAGCATTGCATAACCGCGCAATTAGCAGTTAAAGCGACGCAGTGCCAAATTGGAAAAAGACCTCTGGTCCTTAGGCAGCATAATGGTCCGGGGCTCAAGTGGTTAAATTTACATCGAAATCAGGTGAAAGGTGTAGGAATTACAACAGTTTGTATATGTGCCTCCCACTTTTTAAGGGACCAAATGTAATGGGACAGATTAACAATCACCCATCAAACTTTCACTTTTTAATACTTCGTTGCAAATCCTTTGCAGTCAATAACAGCCTGAAGTCTGGAATGCATAGACATCACCAGACGCTGGGTTTCATCCCTGGTGATGCTCTGCCAGGCCTCAAATTACAGTTGAAAGTCTGCAGTTAAAGCACATCTTGTTTGTTTCTTTTCAAATCCATTGTGGTGGTGTATAGAGCCAAAAAGATTACAATTGTGTCGATGTCCCAATATTTATGGACCTGACTGTATATACACAGTATCTCACAAAAGTGAGTTCACCCCTCAAATTTTTTTAAATATTTTATTATATCTTTTAATGTGACAACACTCAAGAAATTACACTTTGCTACAATGTAAAGTAGTGAGTGTACAGCTTGTATAAGTGTAAATTTGCTGTCCCCTCAAAACAACTCAACACACAGCCATTAATTTCTAAACTGGTGGCAACAAAAGTGAGTACACCCCTAAGTGAAAATGTCTAAATTGGGCCCAATTAGCCATTTCCCCTCCCCAATGTCATGTGATATGTTAGTGTTACAAGGTCTCAGGTGTGTTAAATTTGGTGTTACCTCTCTGAGGATCTGAAAAAAAAAGAATTGTTGCGCTACATAAAGATGGCCTAGGCTATAAGAAGATTGCCAAGACCCTGAAATTGAGCTGCAGCATGGTGGCCAAGACCATACAGCAGTTTAACAGGACAGGTTCCACTCAGAACAGGCCTCGCCATGGTTGACCAAAGAAGTTGAGTGCACGTGCTCAGCGTCATATTCAAAGGTTGTCTTTGGGAAATAGACGTATAAATGCTGCCAGCATTGCTACAGAGGTTGAAGGGGGGGGGGGGGGGGGGTCAGCCTGCCAGTCAGGCCATAAGCTGCACACTGCATAAAATTGGTCTGCATGGCTGTTGTCCCAGAAGAAAGCCTCTTCTAAAAATGATGCACAAGAAAGCCCACAGTTTGCTGAAGACAAGCAGACTAAGGACATGGATTACTGGAACCAATTGCTGTGGTCTGATGAGACCAAGATAAACTTATTTGGTTCAGATGGTGGCAAGCGTGTGTTGTGGCAATGAGGTGAGGAATAAAAAGACAAGTTTGTCTTGCCTACAGTCATGCATGGTGGTGGGAGTGTCATGGTCTGGGGCTGCATGAGTGCTGTCGGCACTGGGGAGCTACAGTTCATTGAGGGAACCATGAATGCCCACATGTACTGTGACAACCTAAAACAGAGCATGATTCTTCCCTTTGGAGACTGGACTGCAGGGCAGTATTCCAACAAGATAACGACCCCAAACACACCTCCAAGATGACCACTGCCTTGCTAAAGAAGTTCAGGGTAAAGGTGATGGACTGGCCAAGCATGTCTCCAGACCTAAACCCTATTGAGCATCTGTGGGGCATCCTCAAACAGAAGGCGGAGGAGCGCAAGGTCTCTAACATCTACCAGCTCTGTGATGTCGTCATGGAGGAGTGGAAGAGGACTCCAATGGCAACCTGTGAAGCTCTGGTGAACTCCATGCCCAAGAGGGTTAAGGCAATGCTGGAAAATAATGGTGGCCACACAAAATATTGAAACTTTGGGCCCAATTTGGACATTTTCACTTAGGGGTGTACTCACTTTTGTTGCCAGCTGTTTAGACATTAATGGCCGTGTAGTGAGTTTTTTTGAGGGAACAGCAAATTTACACTGTTATACAAGCTGTACACTCACTACTTTACATTGTGTCATTTCGCCACTGTTGTCACATTAACCACCTGACATCCGGCCGTAGCCGAATGACGGCTTCAGCGCGGATGTCAATTCCTGGGAGGCCGTCATATGACGGCCTCCCCTTTCCTCGCTCCCCGTGCGCGCTCACGAGCGCGCAACGGGGAAATTCTGTGTTGGCCGTGTCCCTTGGACACAGCCAATCACAGATCGCTGTAAACGGCCAATCACAGCGGCCGTTTACAGCGCGATCGCTGCCTCCAATGAGAGATGATCTAAAATGTAAACAATGGAGATCATCTCTCATTGCCGGCTCTCTCTCCTCACACAGAGACAGCGTGTGAGGAGAGAGAGATCTGTCAGCCATCTGTGAGTTTGTGATTAACATTTACTGTGCCTACAGTGCCCACAGTGCCCATCAATACAGTGCCCATCAATACAGTGCCCCATCAGTACTGTGCCAATCGGTGCCCACCTGTGCCAATCGGTGCCCACCTGTGCCAATCGGTGCCCACCTGTCTGCCCAGCGGTGATTAGTGTCCAGCTGCACATCTGCACAATCAGTGCCCACCTGTGCCACCTCATCAGTGCCCACCTGTGCCACCTCATCAGTGCCCACCTGTGCTTCCTCAGTGCACATCTGTGCCGCCTCATCAGTGCCCATCTGTGCCGCTCCATCTGTGCCGCCCCATCTGTGCCGCCCCATCTGTGCCGCCCCATCTGTGCCGCCCCATCAGTGCCCAGCTGTGCCACCTCATAAGTGCACATCTGTGCAATCTCAGTGCCCACCTGTGCCGCCTCATCAGTGCCCACCTGTGCCGCCTCATCAGTGCACATCTGCACATCTGTTCCACCTAGTTAGTGCACATCTGTTCCACCTCATCAGTGCACATCTGTTCCACCTCGTCAGTGCCCCTCTGTGCCACCTCAGTGCCCATCTGTGCTCATCAGTGCCGCCTCATCAGTGCAGGCTTAGCAACCATGGCCAAAAGAAGCTTTTCCGCCGAGGAGGCGTACCAAATACTGTCCCAGGCCGACGAGAGCAACGGGGAGCTCTCTTTTTCAGATTCCCTTTCCGATTCCGAGTCGGACATAAACTATGAGCCAGTCCTCAGTAGTGAAACACTGAGTGACTCAGAGGAGGAAGAGATTCGGCCCGCCAAACGAAGGCGTTCTGGTGGGGAGGCAGTGGCATCTACCAGCACGGCAGTCCCGTCCACCAGCACGGCAGTCCCGTCCACCAGCACGGCAGTGCCTCGGCAAGAAAGGCCAAGGACCCAAGCCAGTCTTCCCTATGCCCTGCAGAACCCCTTGTGGCTTCCTCCTAATTCAGGAGAAGCCAACATTCCCCCTTTCACTGCCCAGCCAGGAGTCCAGGTGAACACGGAGAATTTTTCCCCAATAGATTTTTTTAATTTATTTTTTACCGAGGACATGCTGTCAAGTATTGTGGCCCAGTGCAACCTTTATGCACATCAATTCATTGCGAATAATCCAACGTCCTACTATGCCCGTCCCTACGAATGGAGAGACCTAACGGTGGTGGAGTTGAAGGTTTTTTTAGGGCTCACATTTAACATGGGACTCACGAAAAAAAACACTTTGCTGTCCTATTGGTCAACCCACCCCCTCCAACACCTGCCAATATACTCCAAGGTGATGCCCAGAAACAGATACCTCATGATATTGAGGTTTCTTCATTTCAACGACAATACCCAGTGCCCTCCCCGAAATGACCCAAACTATGATAGACTTTTCAAAATTCGGCCACCTTTTAAATTATTTTTCTGCACTATTCCCCCTGCTGTTTACCCCAGACAAAAACATATGTGTGGATGAGTCCCTTCTTAAGTTTAGTGGCAGGCTTAAGATGAAGCAATAAATTCCCAGTAAAAGGGCACGCTATGGGGTGAAGGTATACAAATTATGTGACCGAGTCACAGGTTACTTGTATGCCTTCAAAGTGTACGAAGGGAAGGACACCCAGCTGCAACCCCCTAATTGCCCAGACTACTTGGGATCAAGCGGGAAAATTGTTTGGGATCTCAAATACCCCCTACTGGAGAAAGGCTACCACCTGTACGTAGATAACTTCTACACATCTCTGCCCCTGTTCCACAACCTGCATCGGATGAAGACGCCTGCATGTGGTACCATCAAAAAGAACCGGAAGGGCTTTCCTCAAAGTCTGGTCAATAAAAAATTGAGAAAAGGAGAAACGGCGAGTCTACGAAACAATGAGATTTTGGCAGTGAAGTGGAGAGACAAAAGAGATGTATACATGTTGTCTTCAATCCACGATGATACCTTCATGGAAATCCCCAGAAGAAATGGCCCCATACAGAAACCTAAATGCATCTTTGACTATAATTTGTTTATGGGGGGAGTCGGCTTGAATGACCAGATGCTAGAACCGTACCTTGCCACAAGACGGACATACCATTGGTATAAGAAAGTCGCAATTTATTTTTTTCATTTGGCCATCTACAATTCTTATGTCATTTATCGTAACTCCACCCAAAACCCCAAACGCTTCCTTGGCTACCAGGAGGACGTTTTCACTGCCCTTACATTCCCGAACGGCCCCCCAGAAAATATCCGATCTGATGTTCTAAGTCGCCACTTTCCAGATAAGATCCCTCCCAAACCAACAGGCCAACGATGGCAAAAAAAAATGTAAGGTGTGTACCATAGCTGGATTCAGAAGAGACATCTTATTATTGTGCACAATGTGCTTCTGAACCAGGCCTCTGCGTAGGTGAATGTTTTCGTCGTTACCATACTTCAGTAAATTATTAGTGAAGTATGGTAAACGTAAGCCTCCGTTCCTGCAATTTACCCTCACACCCCTTATGCCACTGCCTCCTCTGTAACTGACCCTGGACTGTTATTTGACCATGCTTCTGCCCAACGATTCTGTACATACCTCTGCCTGATCTGGAACTGACCTTGGACTGTTTGACCATGATATTTGCCTGCCTCTTGGACTGATCTTGTACCCTGCAACTGGACTAGTGGGATTCAACACAGGGGTCTCACATATGTGAGGGGCTCCAGAATTGTTTTTCTGGATGAAGAAAACAATTTATTTTGTTTTCTCAATCCTAGATTAGGGTCTGGAGACTCGGAGGCTTCAAAGAGATTTGGGTGGGAGAAGCCTCTACCCCTGTCCCCATTCTGTCCTGAACGAGGCCCTACTTCTGCCTGTAGGACTTACTGCCGTCACGCCTCTGCCTGTTGCACTGACCACACCACATGGACCTGCCTACTACCAGGACCAATATTTTTGGCACTGCGGACAATATCTCTGCCTGCACTGACCCTGGACTTTATATGGACAGTAACCCTGCCTGCTGCCTGGACAATTGTGTTCGCCGCTGCTGACCAAGTCCCTGCCTGCTGCCTGGACCAGTGCTATCCTCCTGTGTACAACTGCGCTACTACAACCACAGGTAATCTTTTTTGTTTACGCTTTGCTCAGCATAATGTATTTTGGGGTGTAATTCTTGGTATGTGCATGCTATGTGTCCCTGGAACACCTGACGGTGTTCCTTGCATGTTTGGCCTCTGTATGTGGCCAGGCAGTGAAAAAGTCCCACACATGTGGTATCGTAATACTCAGGAGGAGTAGCAGAATGTATTTTGGGGTGTCATTTTTGCTATGTAAATGCTATGTGTTGGAAATATCTTATAAACCGACAACTTTGTGTAAAAAAAAAAAAATGCGTTTTCATTTTTTTCCATATTTTCCAAAAATTTCTGGAAAAAAATAAACCATTCAAAAGACTCATTATGCCTCATAGATTATACGTTGGGGTGTTAGCTTTCCAAAATGGGGTCATTTTGTGGGTGTTTCCATTGTCCTGGTGCTCCAGGGCCTTCAAAAGTGTAATAGGTGGTTGAGAAATGTGATGTGTAATTTATGCTCCTAGAACACCTGATGGTGCTCCATGCATGTTGGGCCTCTGTATGTGGCCAGGCAGTGAAAAAGTCCCTCACATGTGGTATCGTAATACTCAGGAGGAGTAGCAGAATGTATTTTGGGTGTCATTTGTGGTATACACATGCCATGTGAGAGAAATAAGCTATTACAATGACAATTTTGTGGGGAAAAAAAAAAAAATCTCAATTTTGCAAAGAATTGTGGGAAAAAAAATACAACTTCAAATAACTCACCATGCCTCTAACTAAATACATTGAAATGTCTACTTTCCAAAAAGGGGTTATTTGGGGGGCATTTGTACTTTCCTGGCTTGTTAGGGTCTCAGGAAATGAGATAGGCCTCAGTACATCAGATGTGATAATTTTTTTATGATTTGCACCATAGCTTGTAGACTCTAAAACTTTCACACAGACCAAATAATTTCCACAAATTTTTGGTTATTTTTACCAAAGATATGTAGCAGTATAAATTGTGGCCAAAATTTATGAAGAAAAATTACGAATTTGCAAAATTTTAATCACAGAAATTAGAAAAAATGTGTTTTTTTTCAAAATTTTCGGTCTTTTTTCATTTATAGCGCAAAAAATAAAAAACCCAGACGTGATCAAATACCACCAAAATAAAGCTCTATTTGTATGAAAAAAAGGACAAAAAAATCATTTGGGTACAGTGTTGCATGACTGAGTAATTGTCATTCAAAGTGTGAGAGCACTGAAAGCTGAAAATTGGTCTGGATAGGAGGGGGGTTTAAGTGCCTAGTAAGCAAGTGGTTAAAAGATATAATAAAATATTTACAAAAATGTGAGGGGTGTACTCACTTTTGTGAGATACTGATTATTATATATATATATATATATATATATATATATATATATATATATATATATATATATATATATATATACATACATACATACACACACACACTCTGCATTCAGTGTAGTGTATATATACAGTGCATTCGGCAGCGTACAGTATATAATACACCGGGCCATAGATATATTTTTTTTCCTGGGGGGGGGTTCAGCCTTGGGTACCCAGGGGACAATGATTAGCGTGCCTGCTACACAGTAAGAAATTGGTGGTGTGCGGAAAAATTGTGCTTAAAACCCTACTCACTGTGTATACAATAGCATATATCACAGCTCTTGTACCTCAAAAAAAAATATGCTTCAATTACTGTGCTACAACCAGGAGTCTAACAAACTTCAGCATACTGGTTTGTAAAATTTTCCCATTGCATATGCTTTCCTACACACATTCTACCTTGAAGAAGAACTTTATTAACAGTGCCTACTGAGCAACCAGCATCTGTACATTATAGCATAAATATTACAAGGGTCAGGAGTATGTCATATAAAGCCTAGCATGTGCAATCACCTTTAGGCAAAACTCTATTGGTGGCAGCAAATCCCTTTAACAGCAAACATTGTATGAAAGAAAAAAAGGGTGGGCGAAGGCCTCTCATCACACTGATGCTACAGATGACCTCCTGATGGTGATCAATCTCCCCTACTCTGTCCCAACCAAGCCAGAGGTAGTCAGCAATGCTCTGGACCCCCTCTTGTACCTGGTGTCCACTTGGTCCCCTGGCTCTGCAGTCCATCCCAGTGGCGGCTGGTGCTCAAAACTGAAACAAACTGAAAAATACTGAAAAGAAAAAAAACAATCAATTGCAGCCTCACTGTGCCCCATCAAATGCGCCCACTTGTGCCCCATCATATGCGGCCACTGTGACACCCCACCTGCCGCACACTGTCTGCTCGGCACTTACCCCATCATGGTGGCAGGTCAGGCAGGAAGTGATGGCGGCGAGCTGTGGGATGGCTCCTGTGTCCTCCATACTTCCCACTTCTCTCTTCTTCCATTCTGCTAGGCATCCAATAGGGGTGCCTGTTCTGTCTCTGTGACAGCTAACTAAACCTTCTTATCCCAATAACTGTAGATACCATATTTCTTTGATCTCAGTTTTATTAGAACAAGCCAGGTGAAACTACAAATAACAGAAATAGACTTTAATAAATATAATATTGCATACAATACAGCATACATTGCAGAAACAACGATGTACAATACAAGATGTGATAGTAAAAACTTACTTTTTAAGTTCTCTAAGGAGTGATGGCGATAGATTGCGAAAGACATGACTTGCTTCCTGCAATGTGTTGAAAAGAATGGTGGATGGTTCACTTCCTGCCAAGACTCTACCCAGAATTCCCTGCTTACTGACAACTTCCTCAATTACACATACAAATAAACAGATAAACAGAACTGCAGCAATATCAAAAAGGAACGCTAGATGGAGCCTGCACACCACATATGATTGTCTTAAGTAAATTACACATTTTGCATGTAAATTTAACAACACAGGTACAAATAGCTAGTATAAAACATCTGGTGGACAGAACACTCCCCGCCTGACATCAAGTGATGTCACTAACAGAGTCCTCCGTAAAAAGCAACAGAATAAGTTCGGTCACTGGTCTCAAGAATACTTTAACCTCATTCTGTTGAAAGATCTTGACCTCAACCTTACGGACACGATTACCCTTGCTTGGCAGTAGGGATGAGCCAAACACCCCCCGGTTCGGTTCGCACCAGAACCTGCGAACGGATCGAAAATTTGCACGAACGTTAGAAACCCATTGAAGTCTATGGGACTCGAACGTTCGAAATCAAAAGCGCTAATTTTAAAGGCTAATTTGCATGGCATTGTCCTAAAAAGGGTTTGGGGACCCGGGTCCTGCTCCAGGGGACATGTATCAATGCAAAAAAAAGTTTTAAAAACGGACGTTTTTTCAGGAGCAGTGATTTTAATGATGCTTAAAGTGAAAAAAGAAAAGTGAAATGTTCCTTTTAATATCATACCTGGGGGGTGTCTATAGTATGCCTGTAAAGTGGCGCGTGTTTCCCGTGCTTAGAACAGTCCCTGCACAAAATGACATTTTTAAAGTAATAAAAGTCTTTTACAACTACTTACGGCTTTAATGTAATGTTCGGTCCTGGTAATATGGATGAAAATCAGTGAGACAAACGGCATGGGTACCCCCCCCCCAGTCCATTACCAGGCCCTTTGGGTCTTGTATGGATATTAAGGGGAACCCCGCACCCAAATTAAAAAAAGGAAAGGCGTGGGGCCCCAGGCCCTCTGAACAGCAGTATACAGGCGGTTCAAACAAGACAGGGACTGTAGGTTTGTTGTTAAGTAGAATCTGTTTGTAATTTGTAACACTGTAACCCCTCACAGATACTCTAGTTGGAGCGCAGGAATGAGCCCTGCTGCAAAGTATTGCATCAAAAATTGTAATTACACACCCCTGTTGAACAGGGGCTGAAAAATTGGGCCTTAGGCTCTGGTGCTGGTACCACAACACTGCAACCCCTCACAGATACTCTAGTTGGAGCACAGGAAGCCCTGCTGCAAAGTATTGCATCTAAAATTGTAATTAATGTGATAAATAGGGGCTGAAAAATTGGGCCTTAGCCACTGGTGGCGGCGCCCAGAACCAAAAATATTCTTAAAAGCTATCAGCATGATCATTGAGAAGGAAGAGGATAGTCACTCAGCATAACAGGATAGTCACTCAGCATCAGCATAGGCAGTCTTGAAGGGATCTGACATTTTAAAAAAAATTATTTGGTTAAATCAGCATCAGGTCCTTGGTAACTGGTGGTGATCCAAGACTGATTCATTTTTATAAAGGTCAGTCGATCAATCGAGTCGGTTGGACAGGCACACCCTGTGATCGGTTACAAAACCTCCAGCAGCATTGAATGTGCGTTCCGAAAGAACGCTGGATGCAGGACAGGCCAGTAGCTCAATTGCATACTGTGCAAGCTCTGGCCAGTGATCCATCCTCAAGACCCAGTAATCCAGAGGATTTTCGGGGGGAAAGGTGTCCAAGTCAGATCTTGCCCCTAGGTATTCTTACACCATGTAGAACAGACGCTGGCGATGTTTGCTGGAACCGATCATACCTTGGGGCTGCGGACTAAAAAATTGTCTGAACGCATCGGTCAGACAGCCACCTTGTCCAAGGCTCCTTCTATGACTGACCGAAGCCTCATTGATGGCCCTCTGCTGCGTGTGCAGCCGCTGCAGCATGGCCAACTTTGAGTATCCACCTGGTGGGCATGTCACAGATTAGGCGGTTCTTGGGCAGGTTAAATTCCTTTTGGAGGTCAGTCAGCCAAGCACTGGCATTATATGACCTGCAGAAATGCACACAGACTTTCCTGGCCTGCCTCAGGACATCCTGTATGCCCGGTACCTGCCCAAGAACCGCTGCACCACCAAGTTAAGGACATAAGCCAAACAGGGCACATGGGTCAGTTGTCCCTGTCGGAGGGCAGAGAGGAGGTTGGTGCCATTGTCGCAAACCACCATACCTGCCTTAAGCTGGCGTGGCGTCAACCACCTCTGAACCTGCCCCTGCATAGCTGAAGAATCTCTGCCCCAGTGTGGCTCCTGTCCCCCAAGCACACCAGCTCAAGCACCGCATGGCATCTTTTGGCCTGCGTGCTTGCATAACCCTTTGAACGCCTACGGAGCACCGCTGGTTCCGAAGTCAAATCAGCACAGGAAGAGGCCATGGAGGAAGAAGAAGAGGAGGGGGTGGAGGAGAGAGGTGTGGCAGAATCACCACTAGTAGTATTTTGGAGGCGTGGTGGCAGAACAACCTCCAACACTATTGCACCCTGTCCTGCATCCTTCTCAGCTGCCAGAAGAGTCACCCAGTGCACGGTGAAAGATAGGTAACGTCCCTGTCCATGCCTGCTGGACCATGAGTCAGCAGTAATATGCACCTTACCGCTGACCGCCTTGTCCAGCGAGGCCAAGACATTGCCTTCCACATGCCGGTAGAGAGCCAGAATCGTCTTCTGTGAGAAAAGTGGTGTTTGGGAACCTGCCACTGAGGAAACGCACATTCCACAAACTCACGGAAGGGGGCAGAGTCTACCAACTGAAAAGGCAGCAGTTGAAGTGCTAGCAATTTAGCCAAGCTAGCATTCTAGCGCTGGGCATGTGGATGGCTGGGAGTGAACTTCTTTCAGTGGTGCAGCGATATGTTCAAACCAATTTAATTTCACCTTTTTGCGCATTTATTGCATGGACAATTTTTTCAATTTATTTATGTTTGCATGTTTTCATACTAATATTTTTCGCATTTATTATTGTGATAATTTATGTTATTATTATTTGAGGCACTCAATTTTGCAGTTCTCATTACACCTTTATTAGCGCGACTTTTTTCTTTTATAACTGACTCCCCTGCCTACTCTATCTAACTTAAATCAAATGACACTGTCTCTCTGTCTATCTCTCTTTCAATGCCGAAACACACTACACAGGGGGTGTGGCCAATTACGGCTCTCTGTACAGACGGCGCTGTGATTGGCCAAGTATGCGGGTCATAGTGCATGCTTGGCCAATCATCAGCCAGCAATGCACTGTGATGCCACAGTGAATTATGGGCCATAACTCACCACTCGAATTTGGCGCGAACGGCCCATATCATTCGTAATTCGGCGAACATGCGTTCGATTCGAACACGAAGCTCATCCCTACTTGGCAGTACTTTGGTGATAAAACCTAAAGGCCACATATTCCTTAGTGCCTGGCAATCTTTCATGAGCACAACATCACCAGGTTTAAGATTAGGCTTTTCAGTGTGCCACTTTCTCCTTACTTGTAGAGTAGATATATTTTGTTCCCTCCACCGGTTCCAGAAGGTATTGGCAAGGGTTTGTACTTGTCTCCATTGACATTTGTAAAAGTCCTTCTCACAAAACTCTCCAGATGGAGCACCGGCAAGAATAGTCTTTTGCGTGAGTAACATGGCAGGTGTGAGGACCACTGGATCTTCAGAGTCATTTGAAATGGAGGTCAAAGGTTTGGCGTTAATGATAGCTGTGACCTCTACCATAAATGTCACTAAACATTCGTGAGTAAGCCTTGCAGTTTCTACTTGTAGGAAGATAGTATCAAGAATTCTGCGGGATGTGCCTATCATCCTCTCCCAAACACCTGCCATGCGAGAAGAGTGAGGTGGGTTGAAGATCCACGTGCAGTCTTGTTCACTCAAGTATCTTTCTATACTGAGAATGCTCAAGTTGGAAGGAATATGCAGTTCTTTTGCTGCTCCCACAAAGTTAGACCCTCTGTCAGAGCAAATGAGTTTCACTAGGCCTCTGATTGCAATGAATTCAGCTAGTTCTGTGGCTAATACTGTAGCACAAAGTTCCAGCCTGGGTATGGTGTGTTCAGGAAGTGGTGCAAGTTTTGCTTTCCCCATTACGAACCCTATGTGGCAGTGTCCTTTGGTGTCTATGGTTTTCAGGTAAGCTACAGCAGTAATTGCTTTGACAGAAGCATCCGAAAACACACAAAGTCTTTGCATCTGAACGTCTGCAGATGACAGAGGAGCATATGGTCGTGGAATTTTAAGGTTGGATAGAGCTGTTAGTGAGTCCTTCCACTCTAGCCATAGGTTCTTCTTGTCGGTGGGGAGAGGGTGGTCCCAATCTAGCGACTGACAGGTTAGGTTTCTCAGTAGTGCTTTACCCTGGATTATGACAGGTGCTGCAAAGCCTAAGGGATCATACAGGCTGTTTATGGTAGACAGGACACCTCTACAAGTAAAGGGTTTTTCTTCTGTGTTTACTTGGAAAGTAAACGTGTCAGATCTTAAATCCTAAAGCAAACCAAGACTACGTTGCATGGGAAGTGAGTCTGTGCCTAGATCTAAGTCTGTTAACTCGTTGGAATGATCTTGGACAGGAAAGGCTTCTAAAACTTCTCTACTGTTGGAAACAATCTTGTGGAGTCTTAAGTTGGAACAAGCAAACATTGCCTAAGTTCTTTTGAGGAGACTGATTGCGGCTTCATTTGTGGGTAGTGATTTCAAGTAATCGTTTACATAGAAATCCTTGTCCACACACTGTCTGACATCTGACCCATACTCTCCCACTCTAGCAGAGTGTCTGAGGCCATATATAGCAACTGCAGGGGAAGGACTGTTGCCAAATATGTGCACCCTCATGCGGTATTCTGTGATGTCTCCAGAGGGGTTGTTGTCCCTGAACCAGAGAAACCTCAGAAAGTTACAGTGTTCTTCTTTAAAAAGAAAGCAATAGAACATTTGCTGTATGTCTGCCATGAATGCGACTGAATCCTTGCGAAAGCGAAGAAGTACTCCTAATAGTCTGTTGTTAAGGTCAGGCCCAGAGAGAAGGACATCATTTAGAGAGACAGAGTGCAGAGATAAGATGTACAGAGTGCAGGGATAAGAAGTATATAATGTCCCAACCGGGGTAGGCTGGACTAGGCCATCAAGGTTTATATCAGTATTATACTTTATGCCTTCTCAGTTTTTGTATTACAAATGTTGTATAATATATGCAGCAACTTCAATTGATTTGTATTTGTTTGATAAATAAAAATTATTGTTAAAAAAAAAGTATATAATGTACAGTATATAATGTGCACTGAGCATGCGCGGGCTGTTGTGGGGCAATAAAAACAGATGGCTGAGGCCCAGTTTTACTACTCCCTGGCCACCCACCTAACATCTAAAACACAGCAGCTGGAGTGCTGTTCACATGCCATTGCTGCAACGCTTTGTGTTACAGCTGTGAAAATTTTAAAACGGCATGTTGAGCTTATCAAACCACCCAAGTCAATAAGGCTGGCCACAACTGTGAACCAAACACCTGTGGTTGTGGTTGTGGTGCATTAACACCATTACAAACTGCAATTCAGAAAAAAAAAATCCACAGGCATTCAAGGGGTGACAGGATCACCTCCTGAACACCTGACAGCATCCACTTAACCGTACTCTGAAAAGCGATCCACTGTGGACTGCTTTTCACAGTTTTGGCTTGTGTGAACCCAGCCTAATAACAACCATTGTAATGCCACCAATATTCCTGTCCTTTTAAAATGGTGACAGTAAGCTGACTTGTATGCTGCACAGGTGTCAGGTTACTTTTACCCTATCAAAAAGGACAGAAATATGGGTGGCATTACAATGGCTGTAATCAGAAGGGGGGGTCCAGGCACTTCTAAAAGCTGTGTTTCATTCATTTCTACTAGGCAAAACATCTCTCTCCTCTCTCTCACCTTGATCAGTGGAGGAACTTCATGGCAGGCAGATCAGGCACTTCAGTGCAGTTCTCCCCTCCTCATCAGAGCTGCCTCTAATCCCGCGGGCTTACTGTAATGCAGGTGCGGGATACACTGCAAAAGAAGTCTTTTGCAGTGTAGTAGTGTAGGACAGTGCACTGTTGGTTGAGAAGGCAACATGAAAAAAATGAAAAAACATACATGCCGCCACCTGCCGGCATCGAGGGATCCTGGATGATGTCAGGACAGGAGGGAGGAACTTTTGAGGAAGTTTCAGCTACATTTTGGTTTTGGAGGCAGCAGGGGGCGGTTCAGCCTGTACAGGCTACACTGCTCCCTGCTGCCTTCTCAGCCAATAGGCTACTGAAGCTTCTTAAATGTCCCTCCCTCCTGTCATCACCTGGGATTCCCCGATGCCCGGCGGGCAGCAGCACATTTGTTTTGTTATGGGAGTGTAGGGGACAGGTTGCGGTGGTGACAGGAGACAGGCTGCATGGTTCCATGAGCTGGTAGTCCAACAGCTACACTAGCCTAGCTGCTGTCACCGTGCCACTGAAAAATGCTCTGGGGGGACTTTGGAACCCACTGGCTCTCCCCCTTATCTACGCCCCTGAGTCTAGTCTAATATATATATATATATATATACAGTATCTCACAAAAGTGAGTACACCTCTCACATTTTTGTACATATTTTATTATATCTTTTCATGTGACAACACTGAAGAAATTACACTTTGCTACAATGTAAAGTAGTGAGCGTACAGCTTGTATAATAGTGTAAATTTGCTGTCCCTCAAAATAACTCAACACACAACCATTAATGTCTAAACCACCTCTAAGTGAAAATGTCCAAATTGGGCCCAAAGTGTCAATATTTTGTGTGGCCACCATTATTTTCCAGCACTGCCTTAATGCTCTTGGGCATGGAGTTTACCAGAGCTTCGCAGGTTGCCACATCATGGAGCTGGTGGATGTTAGAGACCTTGCGCTCCTCTACCTTCCATTTGAGGATGCCCCACAGATGCTCAATAGGGTTTAGGTCTGGAGCCATGCTTGGCCAGTCCATCAATTTTACCCTCAGCTTTTTTAGCAAGGCAATGGTCGTCCTGGAGGTGTGTTTGGGGTCGTTATGTTGGAATAGTGCCCTGTGGCTCAGTCTCCAAAGGGAGGCGATCATGCTCTGCTTCAGTATGTCACAGTACATTTTGACATTCATGGTTCCCTCGATGAACTGTAGCTCCCCAGTGCCGACAGCACTCATGCAGCCCCAGACCATGACACTCCCACCACCATGCTTGACTGCACGCAAGACACACTTGTCTTTGTACTCCTCACCTGGTTCCCTCCACACACACTTGACACCATCTGAACTAAATAAGTTTATCTTGGTCTCATCTAGACATGTGCATTCCGTTTAGTTTCGAATCCTAATTCGGATGAATTTTTCATTATTTACAAAAATTTACAAAAGTAACAAATTTAAACGAATCCGAAAAAAATGATTGAATTCGAAAACAAATTTGAATTGAATTCGAAAAAAAATTCGAAAAAAAATTCAAATCGAATTAGAAAAAAATAGAAAACGATTTTCTAAAAAATACAATATAATAGAATATAAAATAATAAAGCAATAGAATATATATAGAATATATATATTTTTTATTATTCTGTTCTATTGTTTTTCTATGCTTTTCTTTTCTATTATTTTCTTTTCTATCTCGAATTTCATATAAAATGAATTTGAATTTGAATAGAAAACATTAGAATGGTGTAGAAAAGAATAGACTAGAAAATAGAAAAACAATAGAAAAGAATAGAATAAAATATATATATATATATTATATTCTGTTCTGTTCTATTGTTTATTTAGTCTATTCTTTTCTATTATTTTCTATTCTAATCTTTTCTATTCAAATTCAGATTCATTCTATACGAAATTCGAATTTCGGAACATGGCTTCTGAAGTTCGAATTTCATATAGAATGAATTTGAATTTGAATAGAAAAGATTAGAATAGAAAATAATAGAAAATAATAGACTAGAAAAGCAATAGAACAGAATAAAATATAATATACATATAATATTCTTTTCTATTCTGTTCCATAGTTTTTCTATGCTATTCTTTTCTATTCTATTATAAACTTTTATATACGAATTTGAATTAATTCTATGCGAAATTCGAATTTTGGAAGATGGCTTCTGAAATTCGAATTTTGTATAGAATGAATTTAAATTTGAATAGAAAAGAATCGAATAGAAAATAATAGAAAAGAATAGACTAGATAAACAATAGAACAGAAAAGAATATAATATAATATATATATATTTTATTCTATTCTTTTCTATTGTTTTTCTATTTTCTAGTCTATTCTTTTCTACACTATTCTAATGTTTTCTATTCAAATTCAAATTCATTTTATATGAAATTCGAATTTTGGAAGATTTTTATATATATATGAAATATTATTTTGTCTGTTCTATTGTTTTTCTATTCTAATCTTTTCTATTTGAATTCAAATTCATTCTATACGAAATTCAAATTTTGGAAGATGTTTTATATATATATATATATATATATATATATATATATATATATATATATATGTATATTTTATATATTTTTTCTATGCTGATCTATTGTTTTTCTATGCTATTATACTCTATTATTTTCTATTTTATTCTAATCTTTTCTATTTGAATGCAACTTCATTCTATACGAAGTTCGAATTTCGGAAAATGGTTATATAGAAATAGAATTAAATTGAATTCTAATAGAAATGACTAGAATAGAAAAAACAATAGAACAGAATAAAATATAATATATATATTATATTTTTTTTCTATTCTGTTTCATTGTTTTTCTATGCTATTCTTTATTCTAAACTTTTCTATATGAATTTGAAATCATTCTATGCGAAATTCGAATTTCGTAAGATGGCAAGTGAAATTCGAATTTCGTATAGAATGAATCCAAATTTGAATTGAAAAGATTAGAAAAGAAAATAATAGAAAAGAATAGACTAGAAAAACAATAGACCAGAATAGAATAAAATATATATATACCGTATTTTTCGGACTATAAGGCGCACTTAAAAGCCCTAAATTTTCTCACAAATCGACCGTGCGCCTTATAATGCGGTGCGCCTTATATATGACCTGTTGACATCGCTGGAGTTCTTTGGTTAATGCACCCGGAATGATGGCAAGCACCGTATTAGTTTTTTTTCACTTGGGTTTTGACAGTATCTGTCAGATGGGCGCGCATGGAGTCACAGATCAATAGGGATGGAGATTTGTGGAAAAAGCCACCCGGTCTCTTACCGTAAACCGACGTACCGTAAACCTCTCTCAGGTTGTTCTACTGCGTGACTGATAGCGATGAGTTTGAAATCCGCATCATAAGCATGTCTCTTAACAGGAGCCATTTTTGGGGCAGCTAGTACAGTATAGAAAATGAACGAATATATGTGCACGCCTCCTGACTACGATGGCCGTAATGCCCAATCCAAGCAGTGCAGCTTCCTAGCTTTGGTAATCCTACGAAGCTGCACTTCTTGGATTGGGCATTACGGCCATCGTAGTCAGGAGGTGTGCACATATATTCGTTCATTTTCTATACTGTACTAGCTGCCCCAAAAATGGCTCCTGTTAAGAGACATGCTTATGATGCGGATTTCAAACTGAAGGCTATCAGTCATGCAGTAGAGCATGGAAATAGAGTAGCTGCGAGAGAATTCAACATTAATGAATCAATGGTACGGAAGTGGAGGAAGCAAGAAGATGCCCTGCGCCAGGTAAAGAAGACCAAACTGAGTTTCCGAGGAAACAAAGCAAGATGGCCACAGTTGGAGGACAAAATTGAACAGTGGGTTATTGAACAGAGAACCGCAGGTAGAAGTGTCTCTACTGTCTCTATTCGACTCAAAGCAACAGCGATCGCACGCGACATGGAGATCAACGGCTTTCGAGGAGATCCCTCTTGGTGCTTCCGTTTCATGAAAAGGCGGAATCTCTCTATCCGCACAAGAACCACTATGTCACAGCAACTGCCAAAGGATTACGAAGAAAAGCTGGCCATTTTTCGTACCTACTGCAAGAACAAGATCAATGAACAGAAGATCCGGCCAGAGCACATCACCAACATGGACGAGGTCCCCCTTACCTTTGATATCCCTGTAAACCGTACTGTCAAGAGAACAGGGACCAGTACGGTATCTATACGCACTACAGGAAACGAGAAGTCATCCTTCACTGTAGTTCTCGGTTGCCAGGCTAATGGCCAGAAACTACCACCCATGGTAATTTTCAAGAGGAAGACTCTGCCAAAAGAAAGGTTCCCAGTTGGCATCATCACCAAGGCTAACCCGAAGGGCTGGATGGACGAGGAGAAGATGAGTGAGTGGCTGAGAGAGGTTTACGTCAAGAGACCAGGTGGCTTTTTCCACAAATCTCCATCCCTATTGGTCTGTGACTCCATGCGCGCCCATCTGACAGATACTGTCAAAGCCCAAGTGAAGAAAACTAATTCGGAGCTTGCCATCATTCCGGGTGGATTAACCAAAGAACTGCAGCCACTAGATATAGGTGTCAACAGGTCATTTAAAGTTAAATTGCGAGCTGCGTGGGAGCATTGGATGACAGAAGGCGAACACACATTCACCAACACAGGGAGGCAACGCCGGGCGAGTTACGCCACTATCTGCCAGTGGATTGTGGATGCCTGGACGAAGGTATCAGTCACCAGTGTAATCCGAGCTTTCAAGAAGTCCGGAATTATCACTGAACAGCTAAGTACCGGTACCGATGACAGCAACGAGCCTGACTCGGATACTGATGAGAATGATGAGAGGGATACGGGCGTGCTTGATGCCGAAATGGCCCAATTGTTAAACTCAGACACTGAAGATGAAGAATTTGATGGATTTGCGGGAGAAGAATAAAGTGAAAAAGTGAGTGTCTGGTTTTGTACGGTATTCACCGGTAACTGAACAGTGTTAAGAGTTATTGAAGAATAAAGTGAAAAAGTTAGTGTCTGGTTTTGTATTTAACTGAACAGTGTTAAGAGTTATTGTTATAGACCATTTTATGGTTATTGCTAAAGAGTTGAATAAAATTTGACTTACGGTACCGCATCAGAGTTTTGTTTCATTAAATGCGCCTTATAGTCCGGTGCGCCTTATATATGGAAATATCCCCATTAACAGCCGATCATTGCTAGTGCGCCTTATAATCCGGTGCGCCTTATAGTCCGGAAAATACGGTATTGTTGTTTTTCTAGTCTATTCTTTTCTATTATTTTCTATTCTAATCTTTATATATATATTTTATCCTATTCTGTTCTATTGTTTTTCTAGTCTATTCTTTTCTACACTATTCTAATGTTTTCTATCCAAATTCATTTTATACGAAATTCGAATTATATATATATTTTTTCTGTTCTATTGCTTTTCTATTCTATTCTAATCTTTTCTATTTGAATTCGAATTCATTCTATACGAAATTCGAATTTCGGAAAATGGTTATCTAAAAATAGAATGAAATTGAATTCTAATAGAAAAAACTAGAATAGAAAAAACAATAGAACAGAAAAAATTATAATATATATATTGGAATATATATATATATATATATATATATATATATATATATATATATATATATATATATATATATAAAACCATCTTCCGAAATTGAAATTTGGTACAGAATGAATTCGAATTCGAATAGAAAAGATTTGAATAGAATAGAAAATAATAGAAAAGAATAGCATAGAAAAACAATAGAACAGAATAGAAAAAAAAATATAATATATTCTATTCTAATCTTTTCTATTCAAATTCGAATTCATTCTGTACCAAATTCCAATTTCGGAAGATTTTTTATATATATATATATATATATATATATATATATATATATATATATATATATATATATAATTTTTTTTCTATTCTGTTCTATTGTTTTTTTCTATTCTAGTCTTTTCTTTTAGAATTCTATTTCATTCTATGTCATTCAATTTCTATATAACCATTTTCCGAAATTCGAATTTCGTATAGAATGAATTTGCATTCAAATAGAAAAGATTAGAATAAAACAGAAAAGAATAGAAAAGATAAGCATAGAAAAACAATAGTCCAGCATAAAAAAAAATATAATGTATCTTTTTATTAATTAAGCCTTGGTAATAATACCTGGAAGCTGATTAGTTTCTATGCAGAAGTGAGCCTGATTTTGCACTTTCCAGCTTTAGTAAATAAACCCCATTGTGTACTTAAAAGTGGGGTATGTCTGCACTGCCTATTTGTGAAACGTAGCCGTACACTATTTGTTTTCCACAGCACAGGTTTATATATATATATATATATATATATATATATATATATATATATATTTATATACAGTGGGGACGGAAAATATTCAGACCCCCTTAAATTTTTCACTCTTTGTTATATTGCAGCCATTTGCTAAAATCATTTAAGTTCATTTTTTTCCTCATTAATGTACACACAGCACCCCATGTTGACAGAAAAACACAGAATTGTTGATATTTTTGCAGATTTATTAAAAAAGAAAAACTGAAATATCACATGGTCCTAAGTATTCAGACCCTTTGCTGTGGCTTTCATATATTTAATTCAGGTGCTGTCCATTTTTTCTGATCATCCTTGAGATGGTTCTACACCTTCATTTGAGTCCAGCTGTGTTTGATTATACTGATTGGACTTGATTAGGAAAGCCACACACCTGTCTATATAAGACCTTACATCTCACAGTGCATGTCAGAGCAAATGAGAATCATGAGGTCAAAGGAAATGCCTGAAGAGCTCAGAGACAGAATTGTGGCAAGGCACAGATCTGGCCAAGGTTACAAAAAAGTTTCTGCGGCACTTAAGGTTCCTAAGAGCACAGTGGCCTCCATAATCCTTAAATGGAAGACATTTGGGATGACCAGAACCCTTCCTAGAGCTGGCCGTCCGGCCAAACTAAGCTATCGGGAGAGAAGAGCCTTGGTGAGAGAGGTAAAGAAGAACCCAAAGATCACTGTGGCTGAGCTCCAGAGATGCAGTCGGGAGATGGGAGAAAGTTGTAGAAAGTCAACCATCACTGCAGCCCTCCACCAGTCAGGGCTTTACGGCAGGGTGGCCCGACGGAAGCCTCTGCTCAGTGCAAGACACATGAAAGCCTGCATGGAGTTTGCTAAAAAACACCTGAAGGACTCCAAGACGGTGATAAATGATGAGACCAAGATAGAACCTTTTGGCCTTAATTCTAAGCAGTATGTGTGGAGAAAACCAGGCACTGCTCATCACCTATCCAATACAGTCCCCACAGTGAAGCATGGTGGTGGCAGCATCATGCTGTGGGGGTGTTTTTCAGCTGCAGGGACAGGATGACTGGTTGCAATCGAGGGAAAGTTGAATGCGGCCAAGTACAGGGATATCCTGGACGAAAACCTTCTCCATATTGCTCAGGACCTCAGACTGGGCCGAAGGTTTACCTTCCCACAAGACAATGACCCTAAGCACACAGCTAAAATAACAAAGGAGTGGCTTCACAACAACTCCATGACTGTTCTTGAATGGCCCAGCCAGAGCCCTGACTTAAAACCATTTCTGGAGAGACCTAAAAATGGCTGTCCACCAACGTTTACCATCCAACCTGACAGAACTGGAGAGGATCTGCAAGGAGGAATGGCAGAGGATCCCCAAATCCAGGTGTGAAAAACTTGTTGTATCTTTCCCAAAAAGACCCATGGCTGTATTAGATCAAAAGGGTGCTTCTACTAAATGCTAAAGGGTCTGAATACGTAGGAACATGTGATATAGACTAGAAAAACAATAGAACAGAATAGAATAAAATATAATATATATATTATATTTTATTCTGTTCTATTGTTTTTCTAGTCTATTCTTTTCTATTATTTTCTATTCTAATCTTTTCTATTCAAATTCAAATTCATTCTATACGAAATTTGAATTTCAGAAGTCATCTTCTGAAATTCGAATTTCGTATAGAATGAATTCAAATATGAGTAGAAAAGTTTAGAATAGAATAGAAAAGAACAGCATAGAAAAACAATGGAACAGAATAGAAAAAAATATAATATATATAGACTAAAATCAAATTTGAATGGAAAAGATTAGAATAGAATAGAATAGAAAATAATAGAACAGAATAGCATAGAAAAACAATAGAACAGAATAGAATAACATATAATATATATTATATTTTATTCTATTCTGTTCTATTGTTTTTCTAGTCTATTCTTTTCTATTATTTTCTATTCTAATCTTTTCTATTCAAATTCATTATATACAAAATTCAAATTTCAGAAGCCATCTTCTGAAATTCGAATTTCGTATAAAATGAATTCAAATTCGAGTAGAAAAGTTTAGAATAGAATAGAAAAGAATAGCATAGAAAAACAATGGAACAGAAAAATATATAATATTTTTTTCTACTCTGTTTTGAATAGAAAAGATTAGAATAGAAAATAATAGAAAAGAATAGACTAGAAAAACAATAGAACAGAATAGAATAAAATATAATATATATATTATATTTTATTCTGTTCTATTGTTTTTCTAGTCTATTCTTTTCTATTATTTTCTATTCTAATCTTTTCTATTCAAATTTAAATTCATTCTATATGAAATTTGAATTTCAGAAGTCATCTTCTGAAATTCGAATTTCGTATAGAATGAATTCAAATATGTGTAGAAAAGTTTAGAATAGAAAAGAAAAGAACAGCATAGAAAAACAATGGAACAGAATAGAAAAAAATATAATATATATAGACTGAAATCAAATTTGAATGGAAAAGATTAGAATAGAATAGAATAGAATAGAAAATAATAGAACAGAATAGCATAGAAAAACAATAGAACAGAATAGAATAAAATATAATATATATTATATTTTATTCTATTCTGTTCTATTGTTTTTCTAGTCTATTCTTTTCTATTATTTTCTATTCTAATCTTTTCTATTCAAATTCATTATATACAAAATTCGAATTTCAGAAGCCATCTTCTGAAATTCAAATTTTGTATAGAATGAATTCAAATTCGAGTAGAAAAGTTTAGAATAGAATAGAAAAGAACAGCATAGAAAAACAATGGAACAGAATAGAAACAAATATAATATATATAGACTGAAATCAAATTTGAATGGAAAAGATTAGAAAAGTTTAGAATAGAATAGAAAAGAATAGCATAGAAAAACAATGGAACAGAAAAATATATAATAGTTTTTTCTATTCTGTTTTGAATAGAAAAGATTAGAATAGAAAATAATAGAAAAGAATAGACTAGAAAAACAATAGAACAGAATAAAATATAATATATATATATATATTATATTTTATTCTATTCTGTTCTATTGTTTTTCTAGTCTATTCTTTTCTATTATTTTCTATTCTATTCTATTCTATTCTAATCTTTTCCATTCAAATTTGATTTCGGTCTATATATATTATATTTTTTTCTATTCTGTTCCATTGTTTTTCTATGCTGTTCTTTTCTATTCTATTCTAAACTTTTCTACTCATATTTGAATTCATTCTATATGAAATTCAAATTTCAGAAGATGACTTCTGAAATTCGAATTTCATATAGAATGAATTTAAATTTGAATAGAAAAGATTAGAATAGAAAATAATAGAAAAGAATAGACTAGAAAAACAATAGAACAGAATAAAATATAATATATATATTATATTTTATTCTGTTCTATTGTTTTTCTAGTCTATTCTTTTCTATTATTTTCTATTCTAATCTTTTCTATTCAAAACAGAATAGAAAAAACTATTATATATTTTTCTGTTCCATTGTTTTTCTATGCTATTCTTTTCTATTCTATTCTAAACTTTTCTACTCGAATTTGAATTCATTCTATACAAAATTTGAATTTCAGAAGATGGCTTCTGAAATTTGAATTTTGTATATAATGAATTTGAATAGAAAAGATTAGAATAGAAAATAATAGAAAAGAATAGACTAGAAAAACAATAGAACAGAATAGAATAAAATATAATATATATATTATATTTTATTCTGTTCTATTGTTTTTCTAGTCTATTTTTTTCTATTATTTTCTATTCAAATCTTTTCTATTCAAATTTAAATTCATTCAATATGAAATTCGAATTTCAGAAGTCATCTTCTGAAATTCGAATTTCATATAGAATGAATTCAAATATGAGTAAAAAAGTTTAGAATAGAATAGAAAAGAACAGCATAGAAAAACAATGGAACAGAATAGAAAAAAATATAATATATATAGACTGAAATCAAATTTGAATGGAAAAGATTAGAATAGAATAGAATAGAATAGAATAGAAAATAATAGAACAGAATAGCATAGAAAAACAATAGAACAGAATAGAATAAAATATAATATATATATTATATTTTATTCTATTCTGTTCTATTGTTTTTCTAGTCTATTCTTTTTTATTATTTTCTATTCTAATCTTTTCTATTCAAATTCATTATATACAAAATTCGAATTTCAGAAGCCATCTTCTGAAATTCGAATTTCGTATAGAATGAATTCAAATTCGAGTAGAATCTGTCTCTATTCTGTTCCATTGTTTTTCCATTATTTTCTATTATAATCTTTTCTATTTGAATATGAATTCATTCTATATGAAATTTGAATTTCGGAAAATGGTTATATAGAAAAAGAATGAAATCAAATTCTAATAGAAAAGACTAGAATAGAAAAAACAATAGAATAGAATCGAAAAAAAATATTATTTATATATATATATATATATATATATATATATATATATATATATATATATATATGAACCATTTTCCGAAATTGGAATTTGGTACAGAATGAATTTGAATTCAAATAGAAAAGATTAGAATAAAATATATTATATTTTTTTCTATTCTGCTCTATTGTTTTTCTATGCTATTCTTTTCTATTATTTTATATTCTATTCTAATCTTTTCTATTCCAATTCACTTTCATTCTATACGAAATTTGAATTTCGCAAAATGGTTATATATAGTTTACTTTTTCAAATTCGGTCAAATTCGCATTTTTTCAAATTCGAATGCGGTAGAATTTTTTCGTGGGTCGCTTATTATAGGAAGTTAGATTTGCCTCTGTTCCAGCTTGGCTGACGTTGCATGCAGTTCCACATTGTGCCGGTGGGTGTCGTTGTCACCATCGGCAGGTGTTGGAAAAGCAACGTGTTGAAGCGAATGAGTGCTCCTCTGTCCCGGAGATAACTCGGTGGAGGTGGTCCTCTGAGTTGCATTCTAGGAGAGGGTATTTATGGGACAAACGCCATGTTTTAGGGTTCGTTTTCAGCCACCTGCTGGCCCTCCTGGCTGACAGGTATGCACTAGGAATACCACCTCGTGGTCCTCCGTTTGCTGTGGCATGTGGGTGGGCCCAGAAGCCTGTCTGGGGCCTACCACAGCAGCGGAGGAATGGTCCTGAGCTGTCTATCCTGAGTGAAGAAGCTGGACAACCGAGAAGATCCCAGGGCAGGACCCATCATGGAAGGATCATGCAGAGTGCTGGTCTGGAGAGGGGCCTGGTGACTCGGTTGGAGGACGCATTCCGAAGTAATCTTACAGTATAGTACTGCCGGGTTGGCTTAAAGGTTCAAGTACTGTATCTGACATTCATCACAAACCAATACATCCTGTGGCAGAGGATCGTATGGGTTTTATTCCAGATAAGTCTGTGGCAGAGACTTTTGTTCGTGCTACGTGCTGGCTGCTAGGCAAGTGAGAGATGTCTATCCAGGCGGGCAAAGATTAAATCCTACGAAAGGGGGACTATTCAATTACAAGTGTTCAATTACAAAGAATGTTCTGAAGAAATACAACAGAAAGGTATTTGAGCTTCCCTGCAGCTTTCCTACTACCTCTTTCCTGCTACTTCCCTTGTTCGTTTTATTAAAGCATTGGAAAACCTACTCAAGTGTTTGGTACTTATATCGTCCAGAGGTAAACTCAACGGAACCCTAGACCCGGTGCCGGTGAAACAGAGGTGTCGAGAGTGAAGGTAACAAGCCCGCTTAAACCAGCAGCTCCACCGAGAGTTATTGCTACACATCTATTTCACAAAGACAACCTCTGGATATGATGCTGAGCATGTGCGCTCAACTTCTTGGGTCAACAATGGTGAGGCCTGTTATGAGTGGAACCTGTCCTGTTAAACTGCTGTATGGTCTTGGCCACCGTTCTGCAGCTCAGTTTCAGGGTCTTGGCAATCTTCTTATAGAATAGGTCATATTTATGTAGAGCAACAATTCTTTTTTTCAGATTCTCAAAGAGTTCTTTGCCTTGAGGTGCCATGTTGAACTTCCAGTGACCAGTATGAGAGCGTGAGAGTGATAACACCAAATTTAACACACCTGCTCCCCATTCACACCTGAGACCTTGTAACACTAACAAGTCGCATCAGCAGTATTCACCCTCGATCGGATGATCAAGGAATGCATACATGCCGCAAGATGTACAACAAGTCGCCTCTCCACACCGACTGGCATCGTACCTATAAATTTAATGAGGAGTGGGAATTATACCCTGTCCAAATTACCTAACAACTAGCTTCCTGACACTAATACTCAACAAGACAATACACAGGTACTCAATAAGACAATGCACAGGTACTCGCAGACCTACGTGCACCCGCAGACCTACATGCACTCTCAGACCTACGTGCAGACCTACATGCACTCGCAGACCTATTTGCAATCCATGTCCTTAGTCTGCGTGTCTTCAGCAAACTGTTTGCAGGCTTTCTTGTGCATAATTTTTAGAAAAGGCTTCCTTCTGGAACAACAGCCATGCAGACCAATTTGATGCAGTGTGCGGCATATGGTCTGAGCACTGACAGGCTGACCCCCCCCACCCCTTCAACTACTGCAGCAATACTGGCCAAACTCATACATCTATTTCCCAAAGACAACCTCTGGATATGACTCTAAGCACATGCATTCAACTTCTTTGGTCAACCATGGCGAGGTCTGTTCTGAGTGGAACCTGTCCTGTTAAACCACTTTATGGTCTTGACCACCGTGCTTCAGCTCAGTTTCAGGGTCTTGGCAATCTTCTTATAGCCTAGGCCATCATTATGTAGAGCAAACATTATTTTCTTCATATCCTCTGAGAGTTCTTTGCCATGAGGTGCCATGTTGAACTTCCAGTGACCAGTATGAGAGAGAGAGCGATAACACCAAATTTAACACACCTGCCCCCCATTAACACCTGAGACCTTGTAACATAATGAGTCACATGGCACCAGGGAGGAAAAATGGCTAATTGTGCCCAATTTGGTTTCTAATACACTTCAGGTGGTGTACACAGTATATAATACACTGTAGTGCGGTGTTACAAAAAAAAACCATCATGGCCACTAAGGAGAGGCAGACACTAACAGGTCACTAAAAGAGGGCAAGCAGCCTCTGGGTCTACAGTCAACAGTGGTGGTCGTGGACATGGTGCATCCACTGCAGGTGGCCATGGGGAACGCTTTTCCTTTTTTTCTGCTGCTGGCCATGTTATTGAGCCACAACATGCAGAAGAGTTGGTTGAGTGGATACCTAAGCTGTCCTCATCCTCCTCATCCTCTGTCACCCAGGCTCAGAGTAGTTTGCCTTCCAATGCAGCTGCCAAAGTGGCCTGTTCCACTGGCTCCTTGTCCACAGTTACTCCTTCCTTAGCCGCACCATCATGCACAGATTCCCCAGAATTATTCGGCCACAGTGTCGGGTACATGTTGCTGGAGGATGCGCAGCAATTTGAAGGTTCCAATGTGGGTTCCCAAATTGAGGAAGGGAGTAATGTGAGCCTAGAGAGAGGGGATGCCACAGAAGGACAAGAAACTGGCTGTCATGTTCCCCCAGCTGCAGCATACTGCCAAGTTTGCTCCAGTGATGAGGAGGGAGGGGATGATGAGGTCACTGACTGTATTTGGGTGCCTGAGAGAAGAGAGGAGAAAAGTAAGGAAGAAGAGGAAGAGGCACAACTCCAACGAGGCAGGATGTCCTCCAGGGGGCAGCTTAAGGGCAGCCACTCTATTGCATCACACTGCAGAGCTCTGAAGGTGCAGGGCGCTGCTGATTCCCCAATGACTTTTTAAAGTTCCTTGGTGCGGGCCTTTTTCGACACGTGCACAGCGGATTGTACCGTTGCTGTTTGCAACCTATGCCTGAAGCTGATCAAGCATGGCCAGAACAGCAGCTGTTTGGGTACCACATGCTTGACCAGACATATGATGACCTGCCATTGGCAACAGCACTTAAGAGACCCACATCATAGAAAAAGGCGGACTTCTCCTTGCTCCTCATCTGGGTTCTCAAACTCTACTATACCTCCAGTCCTCTCCTGTCCTCAAAAACCTGCACTGAGAGAAATGAAGGTAAAGCAATAGGTGTCATACGTACTTGCAGCCAGTCTGCTAGCAGTACACCACCAGTTGATTTCATCAGTCAAATTCCCCTACCCCATTTACTGAACCATATAAAGAAGATTGGTCCCAGTTATCCACATGCTCATTTCTTTTCATGTAAGGCCATTCCGGCTCTCTACCGTCATGTGGAAGGCAATGTTTTGGCCTTGTTGGACTGGGTGGTCAGCAGTAAAGTTCATATTACTGCTGACTCATAGTCCAGCAGGTATGGGCAGGCACGTTACCTTTCCTTCACAGTGCACTGGGTAATTTTGCTGGTAGCTGGGAAAGATGCAGGACAGGATTCAGTGTTGGAGCTTTTTCTGCCACCACGTCCCCAAAAAGCTAGCGGTGATTCTGCCCCAGCTCTCTGCTCCACCCCTCTTTTTCTTCTTCCTCTATGGCCTCTCCTGCAGAATTGTCCTCTGAACCAGCAATGTTCCGTAAGCAATCAAGGGGCTACACAAGCAGTCAGGCTAAAAGATGCCATGCAGTGCTTGAGTTGGCCTGCCTAGAGGACAGGAGCCACACTGGGGCAGAGATTCTGTCAGCTCTTCAGGGGCAGGCTCAGAGGTGGTTGACGCCAGGCCAGCTTCAGCCAGGAATGGTTGTATGTGACAATGGCACCAACCTTCTCTCTCCGCCCTCCGACAGGGACATTTGACCCATGTTCCACGTTTGGCACACGTGGTTCTTGACCAGGTATCTAGGCTTACTAGATCTCCTGAGGCAGGCCAGAAAAGTCTGTGGTCATTTCTGCCAGTCATACAATGCCAGTGGTCGGCTAAGTGACATTCAAAGGTAATGCAACCTGCCCACCAACCGCCTGATTTGTGACATGCCCACCAGGTGGAACTCAACGTTGGCAATACTGCAGTGGCTGCACACACAGCAGAGGGCCATCAATGAGTACCTGTGCATATATGGCACCAGGACAGGGTCAGGTGAACTTGGATTATTTTTGCCACACCAGTGCCTACTGATCAAGGATGCATGCACAGTCCTGTCACCATTTGAGGAGGCCACAAGGATGGTGAGCAGCTACAATGCATGCATAAGTGACACTGTCCCACTTTTCTTTCTGCTGGAGCACACGCTTTGTGAAAACATGGACAGGGTACTTGAGGCAGAACAGCGGGAGGAAGAGAAAAACTTCCTTTACTCTTAAGGCCCTCTTTATCCAGATAGCATTCCTGCGGGGCCGCCAAACACATAGGAAGAAGAGGAGGAGGAGCATTGTGTCACCATGAATGTAGAGGATAACACGCAGCAGGCTTCAAGGGATGTTTTTCAGTCCCCAGAAACCCAAGAAATTGTACATGGCTGGGAGGAGGTAATTATGGATAATGTGATCTTTAGTGACCCAGAGGACTCAGAATCGAATGCCTCTGCAAACTTACGCTGCATGGCCTCCCTGATTCTGCAAAGCCTGCAAAAGGACCCTAGGATTTGTGGTATTAAGGAGAGGGATTACTACTTGCTGGCAACCCTTCTTGATCCACGTTACAAGGGTAAAGTTGCAGAACTCATCCTGCCTTCGCATAGGGAGCAGAGGATAAAACATCTTCAGGAGGCCTTGAATAAAATTTTGTGTAACGCCTTTCCAGACCCTGGGAGGTTACCATTTCCTGGTGCTGGACAACTTTTCTCAGGCTTCGTTCAGTCAGAGGAAGAGCAGTGGAGAAGGTAGCTGGCTGACAGATGCCTTTTAAACAATTTTTCAGTCTTTAGCGCCAAGGTCTGATAGGTTCAAGCAACCATTGCCAGCGTCTGCATTATATGGTGCAGGAATATCTAGGGGGCAAGAGCAGACTAGGAGACCTTTCCAACATAGCATCCACTGGGTTACTGGGTCTTGAGGATGGACCACTGGCCAGAACTTGCTCAATATGCAATCAAGTTACGGGCCTGTCCTGCATACAGCATGGTTTCTGAACGCACATTCAGTGCTGCTGGAGGGTTTGTAATTGATCAAAGAATGCGCCTGTCCAGAGACTCCGTTGATAGGCTCACATTTATAAAAATGAATCAGTCCTGGATCAGCAGCTATCAAGCACCTGATGCTTATGTAACTGATTGAATTTGCTATTGATCTGGGATCCCTTGAAGACTGCCTATCCTATTCCTCCTGAATCTTGATGATGCTAGCTTCCAACAATATTTATGGCTTAAGGCACCACCAACACCCAAGGTCCAATATTTCTGCACCTGTTTAACAGAGGCATGTAATTACAATTTTTGAAATAATATTTAACAGCAGGGCCCGTTCCTGTACCCAACAAGAGTAACTGTGAGGGGTTACAGTGTTGTGGCACCACCAACACCTAAGGCCCAATTTTTCTGTATAGTATATAGTGCAGTCCGTATAGTATATACAGTATGTCACAAAAGTGAGTACACCCCTCACATTTTTGTAAATATTTTATTATATCTTTTCATGTGACAACACTGAAAAAATTACACTTTGCTACAAAGTAAAGTAGTGAGTGTATGGCTTGTATAACAATGTAAATTTCCTATCCCCTCAAAATAACTCAACACAGCCATTAATGTTGAAACCCTTGGCAACAAAAGTGAGTACACCCCTAAGTGAAAATGTCCAAATTGGGCCCAAAGTTTCAATATTTTGTGTGGCCACCATTATTTTCCAGTACTGCCTTTTTTTTTCCATAAATATTTTATTGTGAACAAAACATGTTACACGGTTTTTACAAACAATAAGTGGAAAGACAACATGGTTCTTATTAACATGACTTATTTCGCTACAGTGAAACGAGTCGGTTATGTATTCAACTGTAAGTCAGACAGACGTTTGACAGAATAAGAAAGCCTCGAACTCGAGGTTTACCTCATCATCTGAGATCCGGAACCATTTTGGGCGGGAGCATCGCCTTGAATGTAATTTCAGAATTTAGGGGCTAGTTGAGGAAATGGACAAATGTAGTCAACTATGAGTCCATATGTTTGTTCCTGAACACGTGTGGATGTGTCGGGCTTGTAGGGTGGGGTCTGTCTGTCTGGTACGTTAGTCTCGTCAATTTTTTGAAAGGTGAGGATTAGATGGCGAGTTACATCACGGAGTTAGGTTAGTCATGGGAGGAAGTAGATGGTTGTCGTCGTCGGTTCAGTTGGGGTATGGGAATAGGAAAGGAGGAAGAGATAGACGTGAAAGGGATTGGGGGATGAAGTGGAAGATAGGAGTATGTGAGGGGGGGGTAAGATAGGAACTGGGGTGTCTCCTCCCCAGTCTCCACCGGGCTTCAAGAGCATGGACGTTCTCGTGCGTGGGTCCCTGTCTGAAGGGGGGTTCCCCCCGGGATCCACATAAGAGCAGGAGTGAGCGAACCAGCGAGTTTCGATGAGTAGGTGTATGACTCAAGGGGGTTTTTGGCTTATTTCAATCAGTCGTTGTGGGAGGTGTCGGAACGGTTTGTCTTCATAATGGAGGAATATCTCTCTGTGGTGCAAAAGTGGGTCCAACAAGCCCACGTTCGGGAGTATTTTAAAGGTGTATCTTTTGCAGTGTGGATTAATTCCTCCATCTCAGCGATTTTGTCCACACGGGAAAACCATTCAGACATAGTTGGGCTACAGGGGGATCTCCATTTGGCTGAGATGCATAATTTGGCTGCGTTGATCATATGCATTCCCAGGGACTTTCTGTATGTGTGGGCTGAGGTGGAGGAATGGTGTAAAATTAGTCTGGTAGGAGTATAATCCATGGAATATGTGGTTACCTGGGACGTGATATCATGAACCTGTTTCCAGAAAGTCTGGAGAAGAGGGCAGGACCACCAGATGTGTAAAAATGTGCCTATATCATTGAGGCATCTCCAACATTTGTTTGACTTGTCATGATTAAATTTGTTTAGAAGTTCAGGTGTACGGTACCAACGGCAAAGGGTCTTGTAATTATTCTCTTGTGTCGTGACATTGAGGGAGCCTTTGTGTGCTATTGTGAAAATTCGTTCCCAGTTCTCTTCCGTTAGGTCTATTTGCAGCTCCCTTTCCCACGCCTGGCAAGCTTTGGTGTCTTTGGGGGAAGTTAGGGCAAAGAGCATGGAGTGGGTATTTGCAATCAGGTGTTGTTGCGGTGTGGTTTGGGAGCATACGTTTTCAAATGGGGTTAAGTTTCTAGATACAGACATGTTTCTGTGTGTTGTTTCAAGAAAATGGCGAATCTGAAAGTAAGTCCATAGCGGGAAGGGTTCACCCCCCGTATTTAGGGGAAGTGCCTCACGGTTTATGAAATTACCTTCTCTAAAGAAGTGTTGAGCTAGTATGTCTTTGTGTGGCCAAGTACCTTTAAGAAAGTTCTCGGACATTCCCGGGACAAAGGCTGGGTTGAGGCGGATAGGCGTAAGGGGCCCTGGGTTAGAGGAGATTTGGAATTTTTTACATACTTCCCTAAAGGTTCTGAGGGTGGCCTCTATTAGGGGGTGTTCCTTTAGGGTTTTGGGGATGTGGCATTGGAGAATCCATGGGGTGCTTCTAATGGGCAAGTGAGAGAACGAGCCTTCTAGTCTCACCCAGTCTTTAACCCCTTCGTGTACTGCCCAGTCTACAATTCTTCCCAGATGGCACGCTCTGGAATAATTCTGTAAATCTGGTAGCCCAATACCCCCTTTGTTTTTGGGTTTCGAGAGTTGGGAGTAGCTTATCCTCGGGCGCTTGTGTTTCCAAAGAAACTGCAGAGATTGTTGTTTGATCGTGTGAAAGAAGGCTACAGGGAGTTTGATGGGTATTGTTTGTAGCAGATATAGGACACGTGGGAGCATGTTCATCTTTAGGATGGCTGCGCGGCCAAACCAAGAAAAGTGGGGTTTGTCCCACCTGCGAAGGTCCTCGGAGATTGTGCGGATCAGCGGGGTGAAGTTTTTAGTGTACAAGTCCGACAGGCGTGTGGTCAATTGGATTCCCAGATAAGTGATGGCGTTTTGTTTCCAAACAAAGGGGAAATTGTCTTGGCATTGGGATACTAGGTCCTCCGGGAGGGAGATGTTGAGGGCATGGGATTTTGAGAAGTTGATCTTTAGGTTGGATATTTGACGAAATAGGTTAAAATCTCTGAGGAGGTTTGGGATCGAGGTAAGTGGGTCACTTAGAAAGAGCAAAATATCATCGGCATAAGCCGCTATTTTATACGTACGTCCTGCGATGGGAATACCCTTGATGTTCTCATTTGATCGTAGGCAGCATAGTAGTGGTTCTAGAGTTAAGATAAAAAGGATAGGGGACAATGGACATCCTTGTCTCGTTCCGTTCCGGATGGAGAAGGCGTCTGACAGGTGGCCGTTGACTTTGACTCTTGCTGTTGGAGTGGTATATAGGGACATAATTAGGTTGAACATTCGGTTCTGCAGACCTAGGTGGCGTAAAACCGCCCCCAGGTAGTCCCAGGCCAGCCTGTCAAACGCCTTCTCAGCATCCAGGGATAGAAAGAAGCCTCTTTGTTTATGGGAGGTTAGCCAATGGTTTAAGTTAATTGCCTTTATGGTGTTGTCCCTGGCCTCTCTGCCAGGAACAAAACCCACCTGGTCTTTCCCTATTATTGTAGGAAGGAGGGGAAGGAGTCGGTTTGCTAGGATTTTTGCGAATAATTTAATATCTACATTGAGTAGGGAGATTGGTCTATAACTAGTGACGGAGGTGGCGTCCTTCCCCTCCTTCGGGATGACCGTGATATGGGCTTCAAGTAGTCTGTGAAAAGGTAAATTTGATGATGTTAGGGAGTTGAAAGTCTTTAGGAAAGGGGCTGATAGTATGTCTATAAAGGTCTTATAATAAGGTGCTGAAAAGCCGTCGGGGCCTGGGCTTTTGCCTGCTTTTAGTTGTTTAATTGCTCTCTTAAGTTCCTCCTCGGATATGGGGCTGTCCAGATCGTGAGCCTCTTCCCGGGGTATGGGTTTGGGGCTATGTTTTTTGAGGAAGTCTGCGATAATGGCTTTTCTAGAGTTTTGGCCTATGGTTGTATCGGGTTGTAGTGGTATGTTGTAAAGTTCTGTGTAGTAGCGTTCAAATTGAGATGCTATGTCTGTGGAGTTTGAACTTGAGTTACCTAGAGGATCTTTAATGGTGTGAATGTTGGTGCTAGCTTTCTTAGATTGTATCGCTCTGGCTAGTAGCTTCCCGCACTTGTTCCCTTGTTCATAAAATAGCTTTTGGTTTAATATAAATTTGCGTCGGGTTTTACGGTTGAGGGCTTCCAGCAGAAGTTTCCTGGTTTGAGTAAGTTCTAGGTATGTGTCTTGTGCTTGAGACTGCTTGTGAAGTACTTCTAGTCTTTTTATTTTGTTGGTGAGTTCCTGTAAAGTTATTTGTTGTGTTTTTTTCCGGTTGGCCTGAAGTGTGAGAAATTCCCCTCGGATAACGCACTTATGTGCTTCCCATAGGGACAGGGGTGCTGTGTCGGAGTTGTCGTTCTCCCTGAAGTAGTTGCTTAGGCTGGTGCGGATGTGGTTAGTGTCGATTTCTGAGGTGAGGAGAGATGGGTCAAGACGCCATATCTTTGTGGCCGAGTTTCTTTCCGGGAAGGATAGGGATAGGGTGATCGGGTGATGATCTGAGATGAGTAGGGGTTCGATGGTAGCAGACTTTAGAAAGGGGAGATCTTTTTGGGAGAGGAAGAGGTAATCAAGTCTAGAGTACCTATTATGAGGTGCAGAGAAAAAGGAGTAATCTTTCCCATTCGGGTGTAGTGTACGCCATGTGTCGTGTAAAAGAAGTTCCTGTATTTGTATTTTGATTTGTCTCAGTGCTCTGTAAGGAAGGGTGGAAGACCCCGATGAGGAATCTAGGGTTGGCTGAAGTGTCACATTAAAGTCACCTCCAAGAATTGTAGTCCCTGCTTGAAAGCCTGCAAGGATGGTTGCGATGGAACGGAAAAAGCTGACCTGGGCAGTATTGGGGCTGTATATGTTTGCTAAAGTGACCATCCGATTGTGGATGGTTCCCTTCAGGAATATATAGCGGCCTTCTGGATCTACTAGGGAATCTATCAGTTGCCATGAAAGATTTTTAGAAATCAAAATTGAAACCCCTTTTGTTTTGGTTAGAGGGTTCGTGGCATGGAAGGAGGTGGGGTATCTGCGGCTTGCCAGTTTAGGGGTATTGTTCGTGCGAAAGTGGGTTTCTTGCAGAAACACCACATCTGCTTTTAATTTACTCATCATGCTGAGAATTTGACTACGTTTCTCAGGGATGTTTAGTCCTTTGACATTTTGAGAGACAACTTTAAACGTGTTGTGTTGTGTAGTTGAGTGTGGGGGGTCCATGATCGTTGGGTATAGTCTAGTTGGTATATAAGATACGGGGAAGGGGTGTAATTTACCGATGTGGCCGATGTGGGTGAGAGTAATCTGTGGAGAGGTTTACGCTCTTCAAGGATATTTAGGCTTTATAGTGGGTAATGCTACGGTGGAGACCAGGGAGGGAGAGAGGCCCAGATAAGTAAAGGCGGGAAGGAGAGTGTATAGAGAGGGGGGGAGAGGGAGGAAAAAAGAGGGGGGGGGGTTGAACAAGTGGGGTTTAGTAACGGGGAATAAGATGTACTTACCGGAGGTAAACGTAGTCCGGCTACCTTACCCTGTTATGGGTTGAAATGTCCGGTGTGGGTCAACTAGGATAGTCACTGTCCTGTTGTGTGGAGGAGTGGAAGGTGCTCGAAGAAAGGTTCGAGATATGTTCTGTCCGTGGGAGGTCATCTCGGGTCTATTCGACTTGTAAGGAGGGAGCCTGCTTATGTATCAAGGGGAAAGATTGTGGTTAGAGATCTCAGATTGATGATGTGAAAGCAAAAACAAACAATAAACAATAATATAGGCATTTGGTACATTGAACCTTAAACTGTGGTCCTAGAAATAGGCTAGCTATGTTCGGGGACATGCGGAGGTCGCCACCCAAACAGTAAACATCAAGGCTCAGGAAGAGTGGCTTTGCTAGACCATTTATATAAATATCTTGAAAAAAGATACAAAAACGAAATTACTGATATTAGTAGCAGCAATAATCTTGAGGAGAGGTTGGGTTTAGTGCAAATCGTGAGCTCGTGGTAAGTATTAAGGCTACCTGGGGGGCGTGGGATGGCTCAGCCTCTAAGAGGCTAGCTTACTATAACTTGGGGGGGCATTTGACTATGGGGGGAAGTAAATAAGGATCCATCGATGCTTACGTGTAAGAACTAGTCTAAGTGTGGTCTTGACATCGAGTTAGGATAGGGCTATACCTCGAGCAGTTGCTCATTCCCGGAGCAGTCTATGGTAGCTTCTAGCGAAATTTAGCGGTAGCTTAGGAATGAGGTGGTCTTTGGTAGGTGTCTAGTTGCCTGTACAGAGCTCGACGGCTGTGGCCCTAGAGTGGTTGGTTTAATATAGCCTGCCCACTATTAGGAAGCTCATCCCCCATGGATATCTCTGGCGAATGTAAGGCAAGTGGGAATATGTCAGGAGGGGTAAGAGCCCTTATCCATGCGGGAGGAGCTCCTCTTCTTCCCTATAAATAAATCAAAACATTCAGCATAAGCATTTTCAAAAGCAGTAAATAAAGTTGAAGAAAAAAAAAAAAAAAAAAAAAAAGGGGGGGGGGGGGGGGGGGGAGAAAAGAGAAAAAAAAAAAAAAGGGGGGGGAGGGGAGAAAGTTCTAAATGTATCTCGGAGCACGGTGGAGTACCGTACGTTAGGCATCTAGCTGGTTTTGGTTCCAGAGGTTCAGTTCAACTCTTTGTTGCGTCGTCTTCATTCTGAAGAAGGTACCTGAGAAGAGGGGGGGGGGTTGGGGTGTGGGGAGAGGGGGGGAGAGGGGGGGATGGTGGGGGGTACCCAGGTTGAGTAGTGAGTTGTGGTGGATGACCCCGTATTGAAAAGGAGGGGGGACCATCTCGAGTTGTCATTCCTAGACTCAGTAGAAGCTGGCAGTTGAATGAGGATGTAGGTGGCTTGTGTGGAGGCCTGTTGTTCAACCAGACATAATTCCACTGATGGTGTAAGCAGCTCAGGTTCTGCTACTTAAGAGAATGGGATGAGTTCTGTTGGAGTCATTGAAAGAGGGCTATTTCCCTGTGGAGAGTGTCCTGGAGTTGGGTTGTAGTGGAGGTGAGTAGCGCGGGGTCTTCATGGATTCCTGAGTTTGTATGAGTATATTGTTATCTATCTGTATCTGGTGAGTTCAGTTCGGGTCCGGTTTGAGGTAAGCCGTTATCAGGTGGATTTCAAGTGTCGATCGGAGTGC
Organism: Aquarana catesbeiana; assembly: GCF_042186555.1. Classification (NCBI taxonomy): domain Eukaryota; kingdom Metazoa; phylum Chordata; class Amphibia; order Anura; family Ranidae; genus Aquarana; species Aquarana catesbeiana. The sequence goes on along the minus strand of NC_133334.1, from coordinate 98,864,207 downwards.
TGTTCAATCCCGGTACTGTGTTCCTGGAACTAGGGTTTGGGTGGCGACCTAAGAGAGACTGCAACTCTGAACATGAGTTGAACTGTTTTCAAACATTTGGACAGGATTGATTACGGCTGATCTGGCCTAGCCCGCCTGTGGGCTGGGGACGCTGTTGGGCTCTGTCGGTCTCTGTCCAGCTGATCCCTCTGAGGAAACGGCCTTGGAGAGGATGATCTGCGTCTTCTAATGTGGAATTCATCTCTCACCGGGATAGCTTCCATGGAGTTGGTTCTTTGGAGCTGGGGGGAGCGATAATCTCTATACCAGTCTGGGAGTTCGATGAATGGTATCTGCAGAGTATTGCAGAACCCCCTTAGATCTTCCGGGATTTTTAGATTTGCAGTGCGTCCAGCATTTGTTGCAGACAGGCAGAAGGGAAATTTCCAACGATATTGGATCCCTTTTTGGCGGAGTAGGTCGAGTAACGGGCGTAAGTCTCTTCTGTTTTGTAGGGTTATGGGGGACAGATCTTGAAAGATCTTGATTTCAGCACCCTGGTACATTAAGCTGCGGCGCTCTCTGGCTCTTCTCAGTATGTCTTCCTTCAATCTAAAATTTACTAGGCAGCATATCACATCTCTGGGAGGGTCTGTGTCTCTGCTTCTGGGTTTGAGAGCCCTGTGTAGACGCTCGTATTCAATGGGAGTTTCGGGGGGTCTTCCTAATAAATCATTGAAAATCTGGATTGTGGCCTGTATAATGTGATTCTGCTCAACGGACTCAGGTATGCCTCTTACCCTTACATTATGGCGGCGTCCGCGGTTGTCCAGATCCTCCATATGCCTGAGTAGATCTCTGAGCTGGCTGTTGCAGATCTGGGATGAATGCTTTAGCTGTTGTAAGGCGGCATCATGGCGGGTAGTGGTAGTTTCTAGGTCATCAATTCTCATGTGCATCGATTGAATCTCCCTCCTGAGATCTGTGAAGGCAGCAGCAAAAGAGTCTTTTATATCTGTGGCCACCGACCTGAGGTCATTCATGGTAAGTGGTCGGGTGGTAGATGGGCTCTCTGCACGCTGTGAGCTTCTCCTGGCAGGGCTGAGGCTTGAGGCCCGTGTTCCGGAGTAGGCCGGAGATGAAGCCGGGGCCTCGCGTGATCGCGGCCGGAAGATTTCCGGTATGTTGTGACCGGTGAGCGGATCCGGGCCCCTGGGGGATCGGGACCGAGACTGGGGTGGTTTGTCTTTCAGTTTCCCCATATTAACGGCTGATTTGGGCTCCTTTAGGCAGCTTACAGGACCTCCGTGGGACAGAGCGAGGAGATCAGGCAGCCATGCTCGTTCGGCTCCAAGCCACGCCCCCCTTCCAGTACTGCCTTAACTCTCTTGGGCATGGAGTTCACCAGAGCTTCACAGGTTGCCACTGGAGTCCTCTTCCACTTCTCCATGATGACATCACGGAGCTGGTGGATGTTATAAACCTTGCGCTCCTCCACCTTGAGGATGCCCCACAGATGCTCAATAGGGTTTAGGTCTGAAGACATGCTTGGCCAGTCAATCACCCTTACCCTCAGCTTCCTTAGCAAGGCAGTGGTCATCTTGGATGTGTGTTTGGGGTCATTATCATGTTGGAATTCTGCCCTGCGGCCCAGTCTCTGAAGGGAGGGGATCATGCTCTGCTTCAGCATGTCACAGTACATGTTAGCATTCATGGTTGCCTCAATGAACTGTAGCTCCCCAGTGTCGGCAGCACTCATGCAGCCCAAGACCATGACACTCCCACCACCGGCTTGACTGTAGGCAAGACACACTTTTTCTTTGTACTCTTCACCTGGTTGACGCCACACGCGCTTGACACCATCTGAACTAAATAAGTTTATCTTGGTCTCATCTGACCACAGGACATGGTTCCAGTAATCACAGTTACATAGTTACATAGTTACATAGCAGGTGAGGTCGAAAAAGACACAAGTCCATCAAGTCCAACCTATGTGTGTGATTATATGTCAGTATTACCTTGTATATCCCTATATGTTGTGGTCGTTCAGGTGCTTATCCAAAAGTTTCTTGAAACTCTGCTCCCCGCTGAGACTACCGCCTGTGGAAGGGAATTCCACATCCTTGCCGCTCTTATGCCCTGTATACACGGTCGGATTTTCCGATGGAAAATGTGCGATCGGAGCTTGTTGTCGGAAATTCCGACCGTGTGTGGGATCCATCAGACTTTTTCCATCGGAATTTCCGACACACAAAGTTTGAGAGCAGGCTATAAAATTTTCCGACAACAAAATCCGATCGGTTAAATTCCAATCGTGTGTACACAAATCCGACGCAAGTGCCACGCATGCTCAGAATAAATTAAGAGACGAAAGCTATTGGCTACTGCCCTGTTTATAGTCCCGACGTATGTGTTTTACGTCACCGCGTTCAGAACGATCGGATTTTCTGACAACTTTGTGCGACCGTGTGTATGCAAGACAAGTTTGAGCCAACATCCGTCAGAAAAAATCTATGGATTTTGTTGTCGGAATGTCCAATCAATGTCCGACCGTGTGTACAGGGCATTACAGTAAAGAACCCTCTACGTAGTTTAAGGTCAAACTTCTTTTCTTCTAATTTTAATGAGTGGCCACGAGTCTTGTTAAACTCCCTTCCGCGAAAAAGTTTTATCCCTATTGAGGGGTCACGAGTAGGGATGAGCTTCGTGTTCGAATCAAATGCATGTTTGACTCGAACATCGTCTGTTCGGTCGTCCGCCGAATTACGAACAATATGGGCCCTTCGCGCCAAATTCGAGTGGCATGTCACGGACCATTTATGGCTCAGGGGGTTTAGTACACACCCCACACTATATAAGGCTGAAGGTACGGCCCTGTGTAGTGTGTTCCGGTGTTGAGAGAGAGATAGATAGACAGAGAGACAGTGTCATTTGATTTAAGTTAGATAGAGTAGGCAGGTGAGTCGGATAGCTGTACTTACAGTGCATTGTGTATATATATATACATCCTAGGGGTTGTATATATATATATATATATATATATATATATATATATATATATATATATATTGTATTCAGTTTAGCTAGATCCGTTCCTGTTATTTTCTTCCTACTACTGACAGGCAGGTAGGTGTTTTTACATTATTTACAGCTACCTGAAGAAAATTGCTGGTGCTCTTCTGATCCTATTAGTCCTATTAGCTACAGTATTTACAAGTTAGTGTAGTGGGTCCTCTGCACAGTGTGCACCTAAAGCTACCTGAAGAAAATTAGTGGTGTTCTTCTGATCCTATTAGTACAGTACTGCAGGCAGCTGCAATATTTACAAGTTAGTGTAGTGCATTCTCTGCACAGTGTGCACCTAAAGCTACCTGAAGAAAATTAGTGGTGTTCTAATCCTATTAGTACAGTACCGCAGGCAGCTGTAGTATTTACAATTTAATGTAGTGCGTCCCCTGCACAGTGTGCACCTAAAGCTACCTGAACAAAATTAGTGGTGTTCTTCTGATCCTATTAATACAACAGGCAGGCAGCTACAGTATTTACAGTTAGTGTAGTGCGTCCTCTGCACAGTGTGCACCTAAAGCTACCTGGAGACAATTGCTGTTGTTCTGCTCCTATTAATACCACAGGCAGGCAGCTACAGTATTTACAGTTAGTGCACTGTGTCCTATGCACAGTGTGCACCTAAAGCTACCTGAAGAAAATTAGTGGTGTTCTTCTGATCCTATTAATACCATAGGCAGGCAGCTACAGTATTTACAGTTAGTGTACTGTGTCCTCTGCACAGTGTGCACCTAAAGCTACCTGAAGAAAATTAGTGGTGTTCTTCTGATCCTATTAATACCACAGGCAGGCAGCTACAGCATTTACAGTTAGTGTAGTGGGTCCTCTGCACAGTGTGCACCTAAAGCACCCTGGAGACAATTGCTGTTGTTCTGCTCCTATTAATACCACAGGCAGGCAGCTACAGTATTTACAGTTAGTGCACTGTGTCCTCTGCAAAGTGTGCACCTAAAGCTACCTGAAGAAAATTAGTGGTGTTCTGATCCTATTAGTACAGTACCGCAGGCAGCTGCAGTATTTACAATTTAATGTAGTGCGTCCCCTGCACAGTGTGCACCTAAAGCTACCTGAAGAAAATTAGTGGTGTTCTTCTGATCCTATTAATACAACAGGCAGGCAGCTACAGTATTTACAGTTAGTGTAGTGCGTCCTCTGCACAGTGTGCACCTAAAGCTACCTGGAGACAATTGCTGTTGTTCTGCTCCTATTAATACCACAGGCAGGCAGCTACAGTATTTACAGTTAGTGCACTGTGTCCTATGAACAGTGTGCACCTAAAGCTACCTGAAGAAAATTAGTGGTGTTCTTCTGATCCTATTAATACCATAGGCAGGCAGCTACAGTATTTACAGTTAGTGTACTGTGTCCTCTGCACAGTGTGCACCTAAAGCTACCTGAAGAAAATTAGTGGTGTTCTTCTGATCCTATTAATACCACAGGCAGGCAGCTACAGCATTTACAGTTAGTGTAGTGGGTCCTCTGCACAGTGTGCACCTAAAGCACCCTGGAGACAATTGCTGTTGTTCTGCTCCTATTAATACCACAGGCAGGCAGCTACAGTATTTACAGTTAGTGCACTGTGTCCTCTGCACAGTGTGCACCTAAAGCTACCTGAAGAAAATTAGTGGTGTTCTTCTGATCCTATTAATACCACAGGAAGGCAGCTACAGTATTTACAGTTAGTGTACTGTGTCCTCTGCACAGTGTGCACCTAAAGCTACCTGAATACAATTGGTGGTGTTCTTCTGCTCCTATTAATACCACAGGCAGGCAGCTACAGTATTTACAGTTAGTGTACTGTATCCTCTGCACAGTGTGCATCTAATTTTAATGAGTGGCCACGAGTCTTGTTAAACTTCCTTCCGCGAAAAAGTTTTATCCCTATTGAGGGGTCACGAGTAGGGATGAGCTTCGTGTTCGAATCAAATGCATGTTTTACTCGAACATCGTCTGTTCGGTCGTCCGCCGAATTACGAACAATATGGGCCCTTCGCGCCAAATTCGAGTGGCATGTCACGGACCATTTATGGCTCAGGGGGTTTAGTACACACCCCGCACTATATAAGGCTGAATGCACGGCCCTGTGTAGTGTGTTCCGGTGTTGAGAGAGAGATAGATAGACAGAGAGACAGTGTCATTTGATTTAAGTTAGATAGAGTAGACAGGTGAGTCGGATAGCTGTACTTACAGTGTATTGTGTATATATATATATACATCCTAGGGGTTGTATATATATATATATATATATATATATATATATATATATATATATATATATATATATATACTGTATTCAGTTTAGCTAGATCCGTTCCTGTTATTTTCTTCCTACTACTGACAGGCAGGTAGGTGTTTTTACATTATTTACAGCTACCTGAAGAAAATTGCTGGTGCTCTTCTGATCCTATTAGTCCTATTAGCTACAGTATTTACAAGTTAGTGTAGTGGGTCCTCTGCACAGTGTGCACCTAAAGCTACCTGAAGAAAATTAGTGGTGTTCTTCTGATCCTATTAGTACAGTACTGCAGGCAGCTGCAATATTTACAAGTTAGTGTAGTGCATTCTCTGCACAGTGTGCACCTAAAGCTACCTGAAGAAAATTAGTGGTGTTCTGATCCTATTAGTACAGTACCGAAGGCAGCTGCAGTATTTACAATTTAATGTAGTGCGTCCCCTGCACAGTGTGCACCTAAAGCTACCTGAAGAAAATTAGTGGTGTTCTTCTGATCCTATTAATACAACAGGCAGGCAGCTACAGTATTTACAGTTAGTGTAGTGCGTCCTCTGCACAGTGTGCACCTAAAGCTACCTGGAGACAATTGCTGTTGTTCTGCTCCTATTAATACCACAGGCAGGCAGCTACAGTATTTACAGTTAGTGCACTGTGTCCTCTGCACAGTGTGCACCTAAAGCTACCTGAAGAAAATTAGTGGTGTTCTTCTGATCCTATTAATACCACAGGAAGGCAGCTACAGTATTTACAGTTAGTGTACTGTGTCCTCTGCACAGTGTGCACCTAAAGCTACCTGAATACAATTGGTGGTGTTCTTCTGATCCTATTAATACCACAGGCAGGCAGCTACAGTATTTAGAGTTTGTGTTCTGCGTCCTCTGCACAGTATGCACCTAAAGCTACCTGAAGAAAATTGCTGTTGTTCTGCTCCTATTAATACCACAGGCAGGCAGCTACAGTATTTACAGTTAGTGTATTGTGTCCTCTGCACAGTGTGCATCTAATTTTAATGAGTAGCCACGAGTCTTGTTAAACTCCCTTCTGCGAAAAAGTTTTATCCCTATTGTGGGGTCACGAGTAGGGATGAGCTTCGTGTTCGAATCGAACGCATGTTCGACTCGAACATCGCCTGTTCGGTCGTTCACCGAATTACGAACGATATGGGCCCTTCACACCAAATTCGAGTGGCATGGCATGGCCCATAATTCACTGCGCAGTGCATTGCTGGCTGATGATTGGCCAAGCATGCATTATGACCCGCATGCTTGGCCAATCACAGTGCCGTCTGTACAGAGAGCCGTAATTGGCCAAAGCCAGGGTGGCTTTGGCCAATTATGGCTCAGGGGGTTTAGTACACGCCCCACACTAGGCCCTGTGTAGTGTGTTCTAGCGTTGAGAGAGAGATAGATAGACAGAGAGACAGTGTCATTTGAGTTAAGTTAGGTAGAGTAGGCAGGCGAGTCAGTTAGCTGTACTTACAGTGTATTGTGTATATATATATATATATATATATATATATATATATACATCCTAGGTGTTGTGTGTATATATATATATATATATATATATATATATATATATATATATATATACTGTATTCAGTTTAGCTAGATCCGTTCCTGTTATTTTCTTCCTACTACTGACAGGCAGGCAGGTGTTTTTACAGTAATTACAGCTACCTGAAGAAAATTGCTGGTGTTCTTCTGATCCTATTAGTCCTATTAGCTACAGTATTTACAAGTTAGTGTAGTGCGTCATCTGCACAGTGTGCACCTAAAGCTACCTAAAGAAAATTAGTGGTGTTCTTCTGATCCTATCAGTACAGTACCGCAGGCAGCTGCAGTATTTACAAGTTAGTGTAGTGCGTCCTCTGCACAGTGTGCACCTAAAGCTACCTGAAGAAAATTAGTGGTGTTCTTCTGATCCTATTAGTACAGTACCACAGGCAGCTGTAGTATTTACAAGTTAGTGTAGTGCGTCCTCTACACAGTGTGCACCTAAAGCTACCTGAAGAAAATTAGTGGTGTTCTTTTGATCCTATTAGTACAGTACCGCAGGCAGCTGCAGTATTTACAAGTTAGTGTAGTGCATCCTCTGCACAGTGTGCACCTATAGCTACCTGAAGAAAATTTGTGGTGTTCTTCTGCTCCTATTAGTACAATACCGCAGGCAGCTGTAGTATTTACAAGTTAGTGTAGTGCGTCCTCTGCACAGTGTGCACCCAAAGCTACCTGAAGAAAATTAGTGGTGTTCTTCTGGTCCTATTAGTACAGTAACGCAGGCAGCTGCAGTATTTAAAGTTAGTTTAGTGCTTCCTCTGAACAGTGTGCACCTAAAGCTACCTAAACAAAATTAGTGGTGTTCTTCTGATCCTATTAGTACAGTACCGCAGGCAGCTGCAGTATTTACAATTTAGTGTAGTGCATCCCCTGCACAGTGTGCACCTAAAGCTACCTGAAGAAAATTAGTGGTGCTCTTCTGATCCTTTTAATACCACAGGCAGGCAGCTACAGTATTTACAGTTAGTGTAGTACGTCCTCTGCACAGTGTGCACCTAAAACTACCTGGAGACAATTACTGTTGTTCTGCTTCTATTAATACCACAGGCAGGCAGCTACAGTATTTACAGTTAGTGCACTGTGTCCTCTGCACAGTGTGCACCTAAAGCTACTTGAAGAAAATTAGTGCTGTTGTTCTGCTCCTATTAATACCACAAGCAGAAAGCTACAGTATTTACAGTTAGTGCACTGTGTCCTCTGCACAGTGTGTACCTAAGCTACCTGGAGACAATTGCTGTTGTTCTGCTCCTATTAATACCACAGGCAGGCAGCTACAGTATTTACAGTTAGTGCACTGTGTCCTCTGCACAGTGTGCACCTAAAGCTACCTGAAGAAAATTAGTGGTGTTCTTCTGATCCTATTAATACCACAGGCAGGCAGCTACAGTATTTACAGTTAGTGTACTGTGTCCTCTGCACAGTGTGCACCTAAAGCTACCTGAAGAAAATTAGTGGTGTTCTTCTGATCCTATTAATACCACAGGCAGGTTGCTACAGCATTTTCAGTTAGTTTTGATGCGTCCTCTGCACAGTGTGCACCTAAAGCTACCTGAAGACAATTGCTGTTGTTCTGCTCCTATTAATACCACAGGCAGGCAGCTACAGTATTTACAGTTAGTGCACTGTGCTCTCTGCACAGTGTGCACCTAAAGCTTCCTAAAGAAAATTAGTGGTGTTCTTCTGATCCTATTAATACCACAGGCAGGCAGCTACAGCATTTACATTTAGTGTAGTGCGTCCTCTGCACAGTGTGCACCTAAAGCTACCTGGAGACAATAGCTGTTGTTCTGCTCCTATTAATACCACAGGCAGGCAGCTACAGTATTTACAGTTAGTGTACTGTGTCCTCTGCACAGTGTGCACCTAAAGTTACCTGAAGAAAATTAGTGGTGTTCTGCTGATCCTATTAATACCACAGGCAGGCAGCTACAGTATTTACAGTTAGTGCACTGTGTCCTCTGCACAGTGTGCACCTAAAGCTACCTGAAGAAAATTAGTGGTGTTCTTCTGATCCTATTATTACCACAGGCAGGAAGCTACAGCATTTACAGTTAGTATAGTGCATCCTCTGCACAGTGTGCACCTAAAGCTACCTGGAGACAATAGCTGTTGTTCTGCTCCTATTAATACCACAGGCAGGAAGCTACAGTATTTACAGTTAGTGCACTGTGTCCTCTGCACAGTGTGCACCTAAAGCTTCCTAAAGAAAATTAGTGTTGTTCTTCTGATCCTATTAATACCACAGGCAGGAAGCTACAGTATTTACAGTTAGTGTACTGTGTCCTCTGCACAGTGTGCACCTAAAGCTACCTGAAGAAAATTAGTGGTGTTCTTATGATAATATTAATACCACAGGCAGGCAGCTACAGCATTTACAGTTAGTGTAGTGCATCCTCTGCACAGTGTGCACCTAAAGCTACCTGGAGACAATAGCTGTTGTTCTGTTCCTATTAATACCACAGGCAGGAAGCTACAGTATTTACAGTTAGTGTACTGTGTCCTCTGCACAGTGTGCACCTAAAGCTACCTGGAGACAATTGCTGTTGTTCTGCTCCTATTAATACCACAGGCAGGCAGCTACAGTATTTACAGTTAGTGCACTGTGTCCTCTGCACAGTGTGCACCTAAAGCTACCTGAAAAAAATTAGTGGTGTTCTTCTGATCCTATTAATACCACAGGCAGGTAGCTACAGTATTTACAGTTAGTGCACTGTGTCCTCTGCACAGTGTGCACCTAAAGCTACCTGAAGAAAATTAGTGGTGTTCTTCTGATCCTATTAATACCACAGGCAGGCAGCTACAGCATTTACAGTTAGTGTAGTGCGTCCTCTGCACAGTGTGCACCTAAAGCTACCTGGAGACAATTGCTGTTGTTCTGCTCCTATTAATACCACAGGCAGGCAGCTACAGTATTTACAGTTAGTGAACTGTGTCCTCTGCACAGTGTATACCTAAAGCTACCTGAAGAAAATTAGTGGTGTTCTTCTGATCCTATTAATACCACAGGCAGGCAGCTACAGTATTTACAGTTAGTGAACTGTGTCCTCTGCACAGTGTGCACCTAAAGCTACCTGAAGAAAATTAATGGTGTTCTTCTGATCCTATTAATACCACAGGCAGGCAGCTACAGCATTTACAGTTAGTGTAGTGCGTCCTCTGCACAGTGTGCACCTATAGCTACCTGGAGACAATAGCTGTTGTTCTGCTCCTATTAATACCACAGGCAGGAAGCTACAGTATTTAATGTTAGTGTACTGTGTCCTCTGCACAGTGTGCACCTAAAGTTACCTGAAGAAAATTAGTGGTGTTCTGCTGATCCTATTAATACCACAGGCAGGCAGCTACAGTATTTACAGTTAGTGCACTGTGTCCTCTGCACAGTGTGCACCTAAAGCTACCTGAAGAAAATTAGTGGTGTTCTTCTGATCCTATTAATACCACAGGCAGGAAGCTACAGCATTTACAGTTAGTGTAGTGCGTCCTCTGCACAGTGTGCACCTAAAGCTACCTGGAGACAATTGCTGTTCTTCTACTCCTATTAATACCACAGGCAGGCAGCTACAGTATTTACAGTTAGTGCACTGTGTCCTCTGCACAGTGTGCACCTAAAGCTTCCTAAAGAAAATTAGTGTTGTTCCTCTGATCCTATTAATACCACAGGCAGGCAGCTACAGTATTTACAGTTAGTGCACTGTGTCCTCTGCACAGTGTGCGCCTAAAGCTACCTGAAGAAAATTAGTGGTGTTCTTCTGATCCTATTAATACCACAGGCAGGAAGCTACAGCATTTACAGTTAGTGTAGTGCGTCCTCTGCACAGTGTGCACCTAAAGCTACCTGGAGACAATTGCTGTTCTTCTACTCCTATTAATACCACAGGCAGGCAGCTACAGTATTTACAGTTAGTGCACTGTGTCCTCTGCACAGTGTGCACCTAAAGCTTCCTAAAGAAAATTAGTGTTGTTCTTCTGATCCTATTAATACCACAGGCAGGCAGCTACAGTATTTACAGTTAGTGTACTGTGTCCTCTGCACAGTGTGCACCTAAAGCTACCTGAAGAAAATTAGTGGTGTTCTTATGATCCTATTAATACCACAGGCGGGCAGCTACAGCATTTACAGTTAGTGTAGTGCATCCTCTGCACAGTGTGCACCTAAAGCTACCTGGAGACAATAGCTGTTGTTCTGTTCCTATTAATACCACAGGCAGGAAGCTACAGTATTTATAGTTAGTGTACTGTGTCCTCTGCACAATGTGCACCTAAAGCTACCTGGAGACAATTGCTGTTGTTCTGCTCCTATTAATACCACAGGCAGGCAGCTACAGTATTTACAGTTAGTGCACTGTGTCCTCTGCACAGTGTGCACCTAAAGCTACCTGAAAAAAATTTGTGGTGTTCTTCTGATCCTATTAATACCACAGGCAGGTAGCTACAGTATTTACAGTTAGTGCACTGTGTCCTCTGCACAGTGTGCACCTAAAGCTACCTGAAGAAAATTAGTGGTGTTCTTCTGATCCTATTAATACCACAGGCAGGCAGCTACAGCATTTACAGTTAGTGTAGTGCGTCCTCGGCACAGTGTGCACCTAAAGCTACTTGGAGACAATTGCTGTTGTTCTGCTCCTATTAATACCACAGGCAGGCAGCTACAGTATTTACAGTTAGTGAACTGTGTCCTCTGCACAGTGTGCACCTAAAGCTACCTGAAGAAAATTAATGGTGTTCTTCTGATCCTATTAATACCACAGGCAGGCAGCTACAGCATTTACAGTTAGTGTAGTGCGTCCTCTGCACAGTGTGCACCTATAGCTACCTGGAGACAATAGCTGTTGTTCTGCTCCTATTAATACCACAGACAGGAAGCTACAGTATTTACAGTTAGTGTACTGTGTCCTCTGCACAGTGTGCACCTAAAGCTACCTGAAGAAAATTAGTGGTGTTCTTCTGATCCTATTAATACCACAGGCAGGCAGCTACAGCATTTACAGTTAGTGTAGTGCGTCCTCTGCACAGTGTGCACCTAAAGCTACTTGGAGACAATTGCTGTTGTTCTGCTCCTATTAATACCACAGGCAGGCAGCTACAGTATTTACAGTTAGTGAACTGTGTCCTCTGCACAGTGTGCACCTAAAGCTACCTGAAGAAAATTAATGGTGTTCTTCTGATCCTATTAATACCACAGGCAGGCAGCTACAGCATTTACAGTTAGTGTAGTGCGTCCTCTGCACAGTGTGCACCTAAAGCTACCTGCAGACAATTGCTGTTGTTCTGCTCCTAATAATACCACAGGCAGGCAGCTACAGTATTTACAGTTAGTGCACTGTGTTCTCTGCACAGTATGCACCTAAAGCTACCTGAAGAAAATTAGTGGTGTTCTTCTGATCCTATTAATGCCACAGGCAGGCAGCTACAGTATTTACAGTTAGTGTACTGTGTCCTCTGCACAGTGTGCTCCTAAAGCTACCTGAAGAAAATTAGTGGTGTTCTTCTGATCCTATTAATACCACAAGCAGGCAGCTACAGCATTTATAGTTAGTGTAGTGCATCCTCTGCACAGTGTGCACCTAAAGCTACCTGGAGACAATTGCTGTTGTTCTAATCCTATTAATACCACAGGCAGGCAGCTACAGTATTTACAGTTAGTGCACTGTGTCCTCTGCACAGTGTGCACCTAAAGCTACATGAAGAAAATTAATGGTGTTCTTCTGATCCTATTAATACCACAGGCAGGCAGCTACAGTATTTACAGCTAGTGTACTGCGTCCTCTGCACAGTGTGCACCTAAAGGTACCTGAAGAAAATTGGTGCTGTTCTTCTGATCCTATTAATACCACAGGCAGGCAGCTACAGTATTTACAGTTAGTGAACTGTGTCCTCTGCACAGTGTGCACCTAAAGCTACCTGAAGAAAATTAATGGTTTTCTTCTGATCCTATTAATACCACAGGCAGGCAGCTACAGCATTTACAGTTAGTGAACTGTGTCCTCTGCACAGTGTGCACCTAAAGCTACCTGAAGAAAATTAATGGTGTTCTTCTGATCCTATTAATACCACAGGCAGGCAGCTACAGCATTTACAGTTAGTGTAGTGCGTCCTCTGCACAGTGTGCACCTATAGCTACCTGGAGACAATAGCTGTTGTTCTGCTCCTATTAATACCACAGGCAGGAAGCTACAGTATTTAATGTTAGTGTACTGTGTCCTCTGCACAGTGTGCACCTAAAGTTACCTGAAGAAAATTAGTGGTGTTCTGCTGATCCTATTAATACCACAGGCAGGCAGCTACAGTATTTACAGTTAGTGCACTGTGTCCTCTGCACAGTGTGCACCTAAAGCTACCTGAAGAAAATTAGTGGTGTTCTTCTGATCCTATTAATACCACAGGCAGGAAGCTACAGCATTTACAGTTAGTGTAGTGCGTCCTCTGCACAGTGTGCACCTAAAGCTACCTGGAGACGATTGCTGTTCTTCTACTCCTATTAATACCACAGGCAGGCAGCTACAGTATTTACAGTTAGTGCACTGTGTCCTCTGCACAGTGTGCACCTAAAGCTTCCTAAAGAAAATTAGTGTTGTTCCTCTGATCCTATTAATACCACAGGCAGGCAGCTACAGTATTTACAGTTAGTGCACTGTGTCCTCTGCACAGTGTGCGCCTAAAGCTACCTGAAGAAAATTAGTGGTGTTCTTCTGATCCTATTAATACCACAGGCAGGAAGCTACAGCATTTACAGTTAGTGTAGTGCGTCCTCTGCACAGTGTGCACCTAAAGCTACCTGGAGACAATTGCTGTTCTTCTACTCCTATTAATACCACAGGCAGGCAGCTACAGTATTTACAGTTAGTGCACTGTGTCCTCTGCACAGTGTGCACCTAAAGCTTCCTAAAGAAAATTAGTGTTGTTCTTCTGATCCTATTAATACCACAGGCAGGCAGCTACAGTATTTACAGTTAGTGTACTGTGTCCTCTGCACAGTGTGCACCTAAAGCTACCTGAAGAAAATTAGTGGTGTTCTTATGATCCTATTAATACCACAGGCGGGCAGCTACAGCATTTACAGTTAGTGTAGTGCATCCTCTGCACAGTGTGCACCTAAAGCTACCTGGAGACAATAGCTGTTGTTCTGTTCCTATTAATACCACAGGCAGGAAGCTACAGTATTTATAGTTAGTGTACTGTGTCCTCTGCACAATGTGCACCTAAAGCTACCTGGAGACAATTGCTGTTGTTCTGCTCCTATTAATACCACAGGCAGGCAGCTACAGTATTTACAGTTAGTGCACTGTGTCCTCTGCACAGTGTGCACCTAAAGCTACCTGAAAAAAATTTGTGGTGTTCTTCTGATCCTATTAATACCACAGGCAGGTAGCTACAGTATTTACAGTTAGTGCACTGTGTCCTCTGCACAGTGTGCACCTAAAGCTACCTGAAGAAAATTAGTGGTGTTCTTCTGATCCTATTAATACCACAGGCAGGCAGCTACAGCATTTACAGTTAGTGTAGTGCGTCCTCTGCACAGTGTGCACCTAAAGCTACTTGGAGACAATTGCTGTTGTTCTGCTCCTATTAATACCACAGGCAGGCAGCTACAGTATTTACAGTTAGTGAACTGTGTCCTCTGCACAGTGTGCACCTAAAGCTACCTGAAGAAAATTAATGGTGTTCTTCTGATCCTATTAATACCACAGGCAGGCAGCTACAGCATTTACAGTTAGTGTAGTGCGTCCTCTGCACAGTGTGCACCTAAAGCTACCTGCAGACAATTGCTGTTGTTCTGCTCCTAATAATACCACAGGCAGGCAGCTACAGTATTTACAGTTAGTGCACTGTGTTCTCTGCACAGTATGCACCTAAAGCTACCTGAAGAAAATTAGTGGTGTTCTTCTGATCCTATTAATGCCACAGGCAGGCAGCTACAGTATTTACAGTTAGTGTACTGTGTCCTCTGCACAGTGTGCTCCTAAAGCTACCTGAAGAAAATTAGTGGTGTTCTTCTGATCCTATTAATACCACAAGCAGGCAGCTACAGCATTTATAGTTAGTGTAGTGCATCCTCTGCACAGTGTGCACCTAAAGCTACCTGGAGACAATTGCTGTTGTTCTAATCCTATTAATACCACAGGCAGGCAGCTACAGTATTTACAGTTAGTGCACTGTGTCCTCTGCACAGTGTGCACCTAAAGCTACATGAAGAAAATTAATGGTGTTCTTCTGATCCTATTAATACCACAGGCAGGCAGCTACAGTATTTACAGCTAGTGTACTGCGTCCTCTGCACAGTGTGCACCTAAAGGTACCTGAAGAAAATTGGTGCTGTTCTTCTGATCCTATTAATACCACAGGCAGGCAGCTACAGTATTTACAGTTAGTGAACTGTGTCCTCTGCACAGTGTGCACCTAAAGCTACCTGAAGAAAATTAATGGTTTTCTTCTGATCCTATTAATACCACAGGCAGGCAGCTACAGCATTTACAGTTAGTGAACTGTGTCCTCTGCACAGTGTGCACCTAAAGCTACCTGAAGAAAATTAATGGTGTTCTTCTGATCCTATTAATACCACAGGCAGGCAGCTACAGCATTTACAGTTAGTGTAGTGCGTCCTCTGCACAGTGTGCACCTATAGCTACCTGGAGACAATAGCTGTTGTTCTGCTCCTATTAATACCACAGGCAGGAAGCTACAGTATTTAATGTTAGTGTACTGTGTCCTCTGCACAGTGTGCACCTAAAGTTACCTGAAGAAAATTAGTGGTGTTCTGCTGATCCTATTAATACCACAGGCAGGCAGCTACAGTATTTACAGTTAGTGCACTGTGTCCTCTGCACAGTGTGCACCTAAAGCTACCTGAAGAAAATTAGTGGTGTTCTTCTGATCCTATTAATACCACAGGCAGGAAGCTACAGCATTTACAGTTAGTGTAGTGCGTCCTCTGCACAGTGTGCACCTAAAGCTACCTGGAGACGATTGCTGTTCTTCTACTCCTATTAATACCACAGGCAGGCAGCTACAGTATTTACAGTTAGTGCACTGTGTCCTCTGCACAGTGTGCACCTAAAGCTTCCTAAAGAAAATTAGTGTTGTTCCTCTGATCCTATTAATACCACAGGCAGGCAGCTACAGTATTTACAGTTAGTGCACTGTGTCCTCTGCACAGTGTGCGCCTAAAGCTACCTGAAGAAAATTAGTGGTGTTCTTCTGATCCTATTAATACCACAGGCAGGAAGCTACAGCATTTACAGTTAGTGTAGTGCGTCCTCTGCACAGTGTGCACCTAAAGCTACCTGGAGACAATTGCTGTTCTTCTACTCCTATTAATACCACAGGCAGGCAGCTACAGTATTTACAGTTAGTGCACTGTGTCCTCTGCACAGTGTGCACCTAAAGCTTCCTAAAGAAAATTAGTGTTGTTCTTCTGATCCTATTAATACCACAGGCAGGCAGCTACAGTATTTACAGTTAGTGTACTGTGTCCTCTGCACAGTGTGCACCTAAAGCTACCTGAAGAAAATTAGTGGTGTTCTTATGATCCTATTAATACCACAGGCGGGCAGCTACAGCATTTACAGTTAGTGTAGTGCATCCTCTGCACAGTGTGCACCTAAAGCTACCTGGAGACAATAGCTGTTGTTCTGTTCCTATTAATACCACAGGCAGGAAGCTACAGTATTTATAGTTAGTGTACTGTGTCCTCTGCACAATGTGCACCTAAAGCTACCTGGAGACAATTGCTGTTGTTCTGCTCCTATTAATACCACAGGCAGGCAGCTACAGTATTTACAGTTAGTGCACTGTGTCCTCTGCACAGTGTGCACCTAAAGCTACCTGAAAAAAATTTGTGGTGTTCTTCTGATCCTATTAATACCACAGGCAGGTAGCTACAGTATTTACAGTTAGTGCACTGTGTCCTCTGCACAGTGTGCACCTAAAGCTACCTGAAGAAAATTAGTGGTGTTCTTCTGATCCTATTAATACCACAGGCAGGCAGCTACAGCATTTACAGTTAGTGTAGTGCGTCCTCTGCACAGTGTGCACCTAAAGCTACTTGGAGACAATTGCTGTTGTTCTGCTCCTATTAATACCACAGGCAGGCAGCTACAGTATTTACAGTTAGTGAACTGTGTCCTCTGCACAGTGTGCACCTAAAGCTACCTGAAGAAAATTAATGGTGTTCTTCTGATCCTATTAATACCACAGGCAGGCAGCTACAGCATTTACAGTTAGTGTAGTGCGTCCTCTGCACAGTGTGCACCTAAAGCTACCTGCAGACAATTGCTGTTGTTCTGCTCCTAATAATACCACAGGCAGGCAGCTACAGTATTTACAGTTAGTGCACTGTGTTCTCTGCACAGTATGCACCTAAAGCTACCTGAAGAAAATTAGTGGTGTTCTTCTGATCCTATTAATGCCACAGGCAGGCAGCTACAGTATTTACAGTTAGTGTACTGTGTCCTCTGCACAGTGTGCTCCTAAAGCTACCTGAAGAAAATTAGTGGTGTTCTTCTGATCCTATTAATACCACAAGCAGGCAGCTACAGCATTTATAGTTAGTGTAGTGCATCCTCTGCACAGTGTGCACCTAAAGCTACCTGGAGACAATTGCTGTTGTTCTAATCCTATTAATACCACAGGCAGGCAGCTACAGTATTTACAGTTAGTGCACTGTGTCCTCTGCACAGTGTGCACCTAAAGCTACATGAAGAAAATTAATGGTGTTCTTCTGATCCTATTAATACCACAGGCAGGCAGCTACAGTATTTACAGCTAGTGTACTGCGTCCTCTGCACAGTGTGCACCTAAAGGTACCTGAAGAAAATTGGTGGTGTTCTTCTGATCCTATTAATACCACAGGCAGGCAGCTACAGTATTTACAGTTAGTGAACTGTGTCCTCTGCACAGTGTGCACCTAAAGCTACCTGAAGAAAATTAATGGTTTTCTTCTGATCCTATTAATACCACAGGCAGGCAGCTACAGCATTTACAGTTAGTGTAGTGCGTCCTCTGCACAGTGTGCACCTATAGCTACCTGGAGACAATAGCTGTTTTTCTGCTCCTATTAATACCACAGACAGGAAGCTACAGTATTTACAGTTAGTGTACTGTGTCCTCTGCACAGTGTGCACTTAAAGCTACCTGAAGAAAATTAGTGTTGTTCTTCTGATCCTATTAATACCACAGGCAGGAAGCTACAGTATTTACAGTTAGTGTACTGTGTCCTCTGCACAGTGTGCACCTAAAGCTACCTGAAGAAAATTAGTGGTGTTCTTATGATAATATTAATACCACAGGCAGGCAGCTACAGCATTTACAGTTAGTGTAGTGCATCCTCTGCACAGTGTGCACCTAAAGCTACCTGGAGACAATAGCTGTTGTTCTGTTCCTATTAATACCACAGGCAGGAAGCTACAGTATTTACAGTTAGTGTACTGTGTCCTCTGCACAGTGTGCACCTAAAGCTACCTGGAGACAATTGCTGTTGTTCTGCTCCTATTAATACCACAGGCAGGCAGCTACAGTATTTACAGTTAGTGCACTGTGTCCTCTGCACAGTGTGCACCTAAAGCTACCTGAAAAAAATTAGTGGTGTTCTTCTGATCCTATTAATACCACAGGCAGGTAGCTACAGTATTTACAGTTAGTGCACTGTGTCCTCTGCACAGTGTGCACCTAAAGCTACCTGAAGAAAATTAGTGGTGTTCTTCTTATCCTATTAATATCACAGGCAGGCAGCTACAGCATTTACAGTTAGTGTAGTGCGTCCTCTGCACAGTGTGCACCTAAAGCTACCTGGAGACAATTGCTGTTGTTCTGCTCCTATTAATACCACAGGCAGGCAGCTACAGTATTTACAGTTAGTGAACTGTGTCCTCTGCACAGTGTATACCTAAAGCTACCTGAAGAAAATTAGTGGTGTTCTTCTGATCCTATTAATACCACAGGCAGGCAGCTACAGTATTTACAGTTAGTGAACTGTGTCCTCTGCACAGTGTGCACCTAAAGCTACCTGAAGAAAATTAATGGTGTTCTTCTGATCCTATTAATACCACAGGCAGGCAGCTACAGCATTTACAGTTAGTGTAGTGCGTCCTCTGCACAGTGTGCACCTATAGCTACCTGGAGACAATAGCTGTTGTTCTGCTCCTATTAATACCACAGGCAGGAAGCTACAGTATTTAATGTTAGTGTACTGTGTCCTCTGCACAGTGTGCACCTAAAGCTATATGAAGAAAATTAGTGGTATTCTTCTGATCCTATTAATACCACAGGCAGGAAGCTACAGCATTTACAGTTAGTGTAGTGCGTCCTCTGCACAGTGTGCACCTAAAGCTACTTGGAGACAATTGCTGTTCTTCTACTCCTATTAATACCACAGGCAGGCAGCTACAGTATTTACAGTTAGTGCACTGTGTCCTCTGCACAGTGTGCACCTAAAGCTTCCTAAAGAAAATTAGTGTTGTTCTTCTGATCCTATTAATACCACAGGCAGGCAGCTACAGTATTTACAGTTAGTGCACTGTGTCCTCTGCACAGTGTGCACCTAAAGCTACCTGAAGAAAATTAGTGGTGTTCTTCTGATCCTATTAATACCACAGGCAGGAAGCTACAGCATTTACAGTTAGTGTAGTGCGTCCTCTGCACAGTGTACACCTAAAGCTACCTGGAGACAATTGCTGTTCTTCTACTCCTATTAATACCACAGGCAGGCAGCTACAGTATTTACAGTTAGTGCACTGTGTCCTCTGCACAGTGTGCACCTAAAGCTTCCTAAAGAAAATTAGTGTTGTTCTTCTGATCCTATTAATACCACAGGCAGGCAGCTACAGTATTTACAGTTAGTGTACTGTGTCCTCTGCACAGTGTGCACCTAAAGCTACCTGAAGAAAATTAGTGGTGTTCTTATGATCCTATTAATACCACAGGCAGGCAGCTACAGCATTTACAGTTAGTGTAGTGCATCCTCTGCACAGTGTGCACCTAAAGCTACCTGGAGACAATAGCTGTTGTTCTGTTCCTATTAATACCACAGGCAGGAAGCTACAGTATTTATAGTTAGTGTACTGTGTCCTCTGCACAATGTGCACCTAAAGCTACCTGGAGACAATTGCTGTTGTTCTGCTCCTATTAATACCACAGGCAGGCAGCTACAGTATTTACAGTTAGTGCACTGTGTCCTCTGCACAGTGTGCACCTAAAGCTACCTGAAAAAAATTAGTGGTGTTCTTCTGATCCTATTAATACCACAGGCAGGCAGCTACAGCATTTACAGTTAGTGTAGTGCGTCCTCTGCACAGTGTGCACCTAAAGCTACTTGGAGACAATTGCTGTTGTTCTGCTCCTATTAATACCACAGGCAGGCAGCTACAGTATTTACAGTTAGTGAACTGTGTCCTCTGCACAGTGTGCACCTAAAGCTACATGAAGAAAATTAATTGTGTTCTTCTGATCCTATTAATACCACAGGCAGGCAGCTACAGCATTTACAGTTAGTGTAGTGCGTCCTCTGCACAGTGTGCACCTATAGCTACCTGGAGACAATAGCTGTTGTTCTGCTCCTATTAATACCACAGACAGGAAGCTACAGTATTTACAGTTAGTGTACTGTGTCCTCTGCACAGTGTGCACCTAAAGCTACCTGAAGAAAATTAGTGGTGTTCTTCTGATCCTATTAATACCACAGGCAGGCAGCTACAGCATTTACAGTTAGTGTAGTGCGTCCTCTGCACAGTGTGCACCTAAAGCTACCTGCAGACAATTGCTGTTGTTCTGCTCCTATAATACCACAGGCAGGCAGCTACAGTATTTACAGTTAGTGCACTGTGTTCTCTGCACAGTATGCACCTAAAGCTACCTGAAGAAAATTAGTGGTGTTCTTCTGATCCTATTAATGCCACAGGCAGGCAGCTACAGTATTTACAGTTAGTGTACTGTGTCCTCTGCACAGTGTGCTCCTAAAGCTACCTGAAGAAAATTAGTGGTGTTCTTCTGATCCTATTAATACCACAAGCAGGCAGCTACAGCATTTATAGTTAGTGTAGTGCATCCTCGGCACAGTGTGCACCTAAAGCTACCTGGAGACAATTGCTGTTGTTCTGATCCTATTAATACCACAGGCAGGCAGCTACAGTATTTACAGTTAGTGCACTGTGTCCTCTGCACAGTGTGCACCTAAAGCTACATGAAGAAAATTAATGGTGTTCTTCTGATCCTATTAATACCACAGGCAGGCAGCTACAGTATTTACAGCTAGTGTACTGCGTCCTCTGCACAGTGTCCACCTAAAGGTACCTGAAGAAAATTGGTGGTGTTCTTCTGATCCTATTAATACCACAGGCAGGCAGCTACAGTATTTACAGTTAGTGAACTGTGTCCTCTGCACAGTGTGCACCTAAAGCTACCTGAAGAAAATTAATGGTGTTCTTCTGATCCTATTAATACCACAGGCAGGCAGCTACAGCATTTACAGTTAGTGTAGTGCGTCCTCTGCACAGTGTGCACCTATAGCTACCTGGAGACAATAGCTGTTGTTCTGCTCCTATTAATACCACAGACAGGAAGCTACAGTATTTACAGTTAGTGTACTGTGTCCTCTGCACAGTGTGCACTTAAAGCTACCTGAAGAAAATTAGTGGTGTTCTTCTGATCCTATTAATACCACAGGCAGGCAGCTACAGCATTTACAGTTAGTGTAGTGCATCCTCTGCACAGTGTGCACCTAAAGCTACCTGTAGACAATTGCTGTTGTTCTGATCCTATTAATGCCACAGGCAGGCAGCTACAGTATTTACAGTTAGTGCACTGTGTCCTCTGCACAGTGTGCACCTAAAGCTACATGAAGAAAATTAGTGGTGTTCTTCTGATCCTATATTAATACCACAGGCAGGCAGCTACAGTATTTACAGTTAGTGTACTGTGTCCTCTGCACAGTGTGCACCTAAAGCTACCTGAATAAAATTGGTGGTGTTCTTCTGATCCTATTAATACCACAGGCAGGCAGCTACAGTATTTACAGTTAGTGTACTGTGTTCTCTGCACAGAGTGCACCTAAAGCTACCTGAATAAAATTGGTGGTGTTCTTCTGATCCTATATTAATACCACAGGCAGGCAGCTACAGTATTTACAGTTAGTGCACTGTGTCCTCTGCACAGTGTGCACCTAAAGCTACCTGAAAAAAATTAGTGGTGTTCTTCTGATCCTATTAATACCACAGGCAGGCAGCTACAGCATTTACAGTTAGTGTAGTGCGTCCTCTGCACAGTGTGCACCTATAGCTACCTGGAGACAATAGCTGTTGTTCTGCTCCTATTAATACCACAGACAGGAAGCTACAGTATTTACAGTTAGTGTACTGTGTCCTCTGCACAGTGTGCACCTAAAGCTACCTGAAGAAAATTAGTGGTGTTCTTCTGATCCTATTAATACCACAGGCAGGCAGCTACAGCATTTACAGTTAGTGTAGTGCGTCCTCTGCACAGTGTGCACCTAAAGCTACCTGCAGACAATTGCTGTTGTTCTGCTCCTAATAATACCACAGGCAGGCAGCTACAGTATTTACAGTTAGTGCACTGTGTTCTCTGCACAGTATGCACCTAAAGCTACCTGAAGAAAATTAGTGGTGTTCTTCTGATCCTATTAATGCCACAGGCAGGCAGCAACAGTATTTACAGTTAGTGTACTGTGTCCTCTGCACAGTGTGCTCCTAAAGCTACCTGAAGAAAATTAGTGGTGTTCTTCTGATCCTATTAATACCACAAGCAGGCAGCTACAGCATTTATAGTTAGTGTAGTGCATCCTCGGCACAGTGTGCACCTAAAGCTACCTGGAGACAATTGCTGTTGTTCTGATCCTATTAATACCACAGGCAGGCAGCTACAGTATTTACAGTTAGTGCACTGTGTCCTCTGCACAGTGTGCACCTAAAGCTACATGAAGAAAATTAATGGTGTTCTTCTGATCCTATTAATACCACAGGCAGGCAGCTACAGTATTTACAGCTAGTGTACTGCGTCCTCTGCACAGTGTCCACCTAAAGGTACCTGAAGAAAATTGGTGGTGTTCTTCTGATCCTATTAATACCACAGGCAGGCAGCTACAGTATTTACAGTTAGTGAACTGTGTCCTCTGCACAGTGTGCACCTAAAGCTACCTGAAGAAAATTAATGGTGTTCTTCTGATCCTATTAATACCACAGGCAGGCAGCTACAGCATTTACAGTTAGTGTAGTGCATCCTCTGCACAGTGTGCACCTATAGCTACCTGGAGACAATAGCTGTTGTTCTGCTCCTATTAATACCACAGACAGGAAGCTACAGTATTTACAGTTAGTGTACTGTGTCCTCTGCACAGTGTGCACTTAAAGCTACCTGAAGAAAATTAGTGGTGTTCTTCTGATCCTATTAATACCACAGGCAGGCAGCTACAGCATTTACAGTTAGTGTAGTGCATCCTCTGCACAGTGTGCACCTAAAGCTACCTGTAGACAATTGCTGTTGTTCTGATCCTATTAATGCCACAGGCAGGCAGCTACAGTATTTACAGTTAGTGCACTGTGTCCTCTGCACAGTGTGCACCTAAAGCTACATGAAGAAAATTAGTGGTGTTCTTCTGATCCTATATTAATACCACAGGCAGGCAGCTACAGTATTTACAGTTAGTGTACTGTGTCCTCTGCACAGTGTGCACCTAAAGCTACCTGAATAAAATTGGTGGTGTTCTTCTGATCCTATTAATACCACAGGCAGGCAGCTACAGTATTTACAGTTAGTGTACTGTGTCCTCTGCACATCCTAAAGCTACCTGAAGACAATTGCTGGTGTTCTCATACTAATAATACCACAGGCAGGCAGTTGATTCTGCTAGCTGCAGTATCAGTATATATATACATCCCAGCTTTGTGCAGCTACATTTCACTGCAGGCCATTAGTATGTCTGGAAGGCCAACAAGGAGAGGTAGACAGTCACAAGCCAATAGGGAAAAAGTATTATACAAATAAACAAACAAATAGCGCAGGTTACATGGTTCGTGTTATATACAATTGTTGCTATAAAAATGTCCTTTTGAGCAATGCGCTCTTTGTGAGATGCAAACAGTCTATAGATAGGGCAGCCTTTTGATGGGAGGTGAAGCCGCTCCAAGTATGCAAAGGAAAAACAACAAGAAAGGCGCCTCTTAGTAAACTGTATATTTAATGGTGTATAAGCATTAAAAACACTCACATTAAAAACTTAGATAGCCCTAGCTTGAGAAAGGAGCGCGCTCGAGTGCGCATGCTCTGAAACGCGTCGCCTTACGGCAGTACAGCACATACTTTGGATGTGCGTTCCAGCGTCCCAGCCTCCCAATTGACTACTCGGCGGTGCCCAAGCCTCGTTCTGGACAATCACTGATACCGGAAGCTTCTGCCACACGGACCAGCCGTCAGCAATAGAGGAATAAGACTGTGGACAGAGGAGGACGCAATCCTGTATGCCTATACTGAGCTCCCCATGCCGGACTATCTAAGTTTTTAATGTGAGTGTTTTTAATGCTTATACACCATTAAATATACAGTTTACTAAGAGGCGCCTTTCTTGTTGTTTTTCCTTTACAAGCCAATAGGGGCAAGCAGGCTCTGTCTAGAGGCAACAGTGCTGGTCGTGGAGACAGTGCATCCTCATCAGCACGTGGCCGTGGGACACGCTTGTCCTTTTTTTCGGCAGCTGGCCGCATTGAGACGCAACATGCGGAAGACTTGGTAGAGTGGATGACTAAGTCATCCTCATTCTCCTCATCCTCTCTCACCCAGGCTCAGGGTACTTTGTCTGGCAAAGCACCTGCCAACGTAGCCTCTTCCCTCGGCTCAATGGCATCAGTCACTCCTTCCCTAGCCCCACCATGTCCTACTGAGGAGTCCCCTGAACTGTTTGACCACAGTGTTGGGTACATGCTCCAGGAGGATGCCCAGCGTTTTGAAGGCCTCGATGATGGTACCCAGCTAGAGGAAGGCAGTAACGTGAGCCCAGAGAGAGGGGGTGCCCAAGAAGGGCAGTAATCTGGCAGTCATGTTCCCCCAGCTGCAGCATACTGCCAGCTTTTCTCCAGTGATGAGGAGGGAGGGGATGATGAGGTCACTGACTCCACGTGGGTGCCTGATGGGAGAGAGGAGGAGGCACATCACCAACGAGGCAGGATGCCCTCCAGGGGCCAGCTTAAGGGCAGCACACCGACTGCATCACACCGCAGAGCTCCGCATGTGCAGGGCGCTGCTGTCTCTGCACGTTATTCCAAAAGTTCTTTGGTGTATGCCTTTTTTGAGACAAGTGCATCAGATCCCACCACTGCTATTTGCAACATATGTCTCAAGCGTATCTCTCGTGGCCAAAACATCTCCCGCTTAGGCACCACATGCTTGACCTGCCATGCAGTTCATTGGCAAGTGTACCTAAAAGACCCACACCAAAGAACAAAGAGGACCTCTCCTTGCTCCTCATCATCTGTAATCTCCAACCCCACTATACCTTCAGTCCTCTCTGAGACCTGCACTGAGAGGTATGAAGGTGTAGAATTAGGTGTGTCACAGCCAAATACTTGGGGGCAATCTGCTATCTGTACACCGATGTCAGATTGTACCAGGCAAATTTCCCTGCCCCAGCTGCTGCACCACCGAAAGAAGTTCGCTCCCAGCCATCCACATGCCCAGTGGTTGAATGCTAGCTTGGCTAAATTGCTAGCACTTCAACTGCTGCCTTTTCAGTTGGTAGACTCTGCCACCTTCCGTGAGTTTGTGGAATGTGCGGTTCTTCAGTGGCAGGTTCCCAAACTCCACTTTTTCTCACGGAAGGCAATTCCGGCTCTCTACCAGCATGTGGAAGGCAATATCTTGGCCTCGCTGTACAGGGCGGTCAGCGGTAAGGTACATATTACCGCTGACTCATGGTCCAGCAGGCATGGACAGGGACGTTACCTATCTTTCACCACGCTCTGGGTGACTCTTCTGGCAGCTGGGAAGGATGCAGGACAGGGTGCAGTAGTGTTGGAGGTTGTTCTGCCACCATGCCTCCAAAATACTACTAGTGGTGATTCTGCCACACCTCTATCCTCCACCCCCTCCTCTTCTTCTTCCTCCATGGCCTCTTCCTGTGCTGATTTTACTTTGGAACCAGCGGTGCTCCATAGGCGTTCAAGGGGCAATGCAAGCACGCAGTCCAAAAGATGCCATGTGGTGCTTGAACTGGTGTGCTTGGGGGACAGGAGCCACACTGTGGCAGAGATTCAGTCAGCTCTGCAGGGGCAGGTTCAGAGGTGGTTGACGCCATGCCAGCTTAAGGCAGGTATAGTGGTTTGCAACAATGGCACCAACCTCCTCTCCGCCCTCCGACAGGAACAACTGACCCATGTGCCCTGTTTGGCTCACGTCCTTAACTTGGTGGTGCAGCAGTTCTTGGGCAGGTACCCGGCTTACAGGATGTCCTGAGGCCGGCCAGGAAAGTCTGTGTGCATTTCCGCCGGTCATATAATGCCAGTGCTCGGCTGGCAGACCTCCAAAAGGAATTTAACCTGCTCAAGAACCGCCTAATCTGTGACATGCCCACCAGGTGGAACTCAATGTTGGCCATGCTGCAGCGGCTCCATCAGTGAGGTCCATCAGTGAGTACCTGTGCGACTATGGCACCAGGACAGGGTCAGGGGAGCTTGTTTTTTTTTTCCCCACGCCAGTGGGCCTTGATCAGGGATGCATGCACTGTCCTGTCACCATTTGAGGAGGCCACGAGGATGGTGAGCAGTGACAGTTCATGCATCAGTGACACTGTCCCCCTTGTCCACCTGTTGGAGCACACGCTGCGTGGAATAATGGACAGGGCACTTGAGGCAGAACAGAGGCAGGAAGAGGAGGACTTCCTTAGCTCTCAAGGCCCCCTTTATCCAGAAAGTGTTCCTGCATGCCTGCTGATCACACAGGAATAGGGATGAGCTGAACACCCCCCTGTTCGGTTCGCACCAGAACATGCGAACAGGAAAAAAGTTTGTTCGAACACGCGAACACCGTTAAAGTCTATGGGACACGAACATGAATAATCAAAAGTGCTATTTTTAAAGGCTTATATGCAAGTTATTGTCATAAAAAGTGTTTGGGGACCTGGGTCCTGCCCCAGGGGACATGGATCAATGCAAAAAAAAGTTTTAAAAACGGACGTTTTTTCAGGAGCAGTGATTTTAATAATGCTTAAAGTGAAACAATAAAAGTGTAATATCCCTTTAAATTTCGTACCTGGGGGGTGTCTATAGTATAACACAATGAGTGTAGCGCTAAAGAATTATTGAAACGTCCAATGTCAAAAACATTAAACCAACAGTTCCAAATGTAAATTGTAGGAGAAAGTCATCCATATATATATAAATAAGGAATCTTCAGGAACTGTAAAACTTCAAACAAAGATATATAACATCTGAAGTTAAGACAGACACACCACCACCGACAATGAAGAGGCTTGCCAGATAGAATGGACCCAAAGGGGCATACGCCGAGTTGGGTCGGATAAGGCTTGGGTGGTGAGTGGCTGTAGGTGGCCCAGAGGGGCGATGTTTATGGAATGAACCACAAGTTGCTGTATTCCTCAGAGCGATGTTAGAAACCTGGAGGTGCGAAGTTTATGGAACGAACCACAAGTTGCTGTATCCCTCGGAGTGATGTTAAAAACCAAGTAATAGTGATGACAAATGGAAAAAAAGGAGGAATGGCCACATAGTGTGAATCTGTATACAAAAGTAGAATTTATTAAAAATAAAGATATACACTCACATGTAGATCCATTAAAAACAGCGCTGTAAAAGAGTGGTGACAGTGGGGTCCTACCCGATGCGTATCGTCTTCTTAGACGTCGTCTGGGGGGTTCCGCCCACTGCAGCCAACAAGGTATATATAGGGGATACATCCATGTTAATGGGAAGAAGCTCCACGAACGCAAAAATCATCACTTCCGGTATTCGGGCAAGATGGCCGCCCGGCGTGCGTTCCACGCCTCACATTGATTACAATGTGGATACTGGACGTGAGGAGGTCAAAGTATATACAACAGATCAGACCTAATTAAAACCAGTTTTGCCGGATAGGGCAAAGGTTATCTTTAGGGGAGCCCCCACTTTACAGAGCAAAATTGCTCCAAACATCATCAATCCTCCCATACGCCAACCACTTTTCTATGAGATGGAAGGATTCTACTCATGTAGAAAATGCATTGTGTGCCAACACAATTCTGGCATTGGAAGGAAAACCGTGTCGTTTAGTTCTTTGGTCACCCAAAAAAGATATTCCATTAAACAGTTTTGCACTTGCACCACCAGTCACATTGTATACTTAATCACATGTCATTGTGGGAAACAATATGTGGGCCGCACCATCCGCTCTTTTGCTATAAGAGTAGCGGAACACATCGCTCTTATTAAGAGTGGGGACACTAAACATACTGTCCCCCGACATTATAAGCTACACCACAATCGTGTTATTGAGGGGAAACAATTTGTGGTGATAGATAGATATGTTCCTCCCTGGAGGGGTGGTGCCATGACCAGGGGTGTGTCCCGCTTGGAGACCTTCTGGATCCATGAGCTCCGTACACTTTTCCCATTGGGTATCAATGTTGAATTAGACGTCAATGCTTTTATTAATAAAGCTTGATGCTTTGTTTATTTATTTTAATTATTTTTTGTTGCTCTCTCCTTTTTACTTTTTTAAGGTCATATTTTATATGTATGTACTCATTGTATATATATATATGCACTGTCTTTACAGTATATGTGCATTTGACGAATATCTTATGTACATCATTATGGGAATCCACTCCACGATTGCGCATTCATATATGTTTCCAGAAGAGTATAATTATTATTGTACTCTTTTTTATATCCTTTTTTAACCTTTTTCTGTTTCAATATTTCATTTCACTTCATTCAGCACTAATCACCGCATGTCACGCTCTTGGGGCAATACCGTATATACTCAAGTATAAGTCGTTCCGAGTATAAGTCGAGGCCCTAATGTACCACAAAAAAATGGGAAAAACTTATTGACCCAAGTATAAGACGAGGGTGAGAAATGCACAGCTACTGTAAGTGGAAAAGAGGGTCAACAATGCCCATTTGCAGCCTCACTGTGCCCATTTGCAGCCATAGGTCCCCTGAACTTCAAACTCAGTAGTTAAGGGTTCCTAGATGCCCCCTAGCTGCAGCCAAAATTTGGGGTCTCTGAACCCAAAGGGTCCCAAAATGACATTGCTGCAGATGGACACAGTTGACCGACTTTGGGGCCCTGTATCTCGGGGCCACTTAGTGCTAGGAACCCCAAATTTGGTGTGAAAACCCAGTGGAACTAGCTGGAGTTTCTAGCACCAAGTGGCCCCGAGATACAGGGCCCCAAAAATCGGTTCAGAAAATGTCAAGCACTTTTCTGCAGCAGAGAATGACATTTTCTGAACCGGTTTGGGGCCCCGTATCTCTGGGCCACTTGATGCTAGGAACCCCAGCTTTGGATATGTTATGGTACCAGTTCCACTGGGTTTGCACACCAAATTTGGGGTTCCTAGCACCAAGTGGCCCTGAGATATGGTGCCCCAAAATCGGTTCAGAAAATGTCAAGCACTTTTCTGCAGCAGAGAATGACATTTTCTCTGAACCGATTTTGGGGCCCCATATCTCGGAATCACTTGGAGCTAGAAACTCCTTTGGATATGTTGTGGTACTAGTTCCACTGGGTTAGCACACCAAATTTGGGGTTCCTAGCACCGAGTGGCCCTGAAATACGGGGCCCCAAATTCAGTTCGGAAAATGAAATTT
Source organism: Aquarana catesbeiana (assembly GCF_042186555.1). Lineage (NCBI taxonomy): Eukaryota > Metazoa > Chordata > Amphibia > Anura > Ranidae > Aquarana > Aquarana catesbeiana. The sequence continues at coordinate 98,834,565 of NC_133334.1, read as the reverse complement.
TTTGCTGCAGAAAAGTGCTTGACTAGTATAAGTCGAGGGGGGCATTTTCAGCACAAAAAAAGTGCTGAAAAACTCGACTTATACTCGAGTATATACGGTATATATATATATATATATATATATATTTTTTTTTGGGCGCGTGTTCATGTTTTATATTTATTGTCATCAGACTCATTCACATGTTCGATGCTCTCATGATACGTAATTTAAACACTTGCATTTTTTAGTTTTTCATGATTATGCACCAATCTATATGTACATATACATGGGAATATTTGCTCCCTTCCATTTTACTGATTTGGGGCCACTTCATGCACTTCCAGGCCATGCGTATGATGTAGCGGTGTGTGGGTGGTGACGTTTCCGTCTTCCCAGCAAAGGTTCGCCCCTTCACCAGCGTACGGACGATTCACATTTTTTCCACCACGCATGCGCAGGACACGTTGTGTTGTGCCGCTGGGTGTAGACGTTGTTGTCTTCCCAGCGGAGGCCCACCCCCTCACCAGCGTCATTAGGACATTTCACCTTTTTTCTTCACCACGCATGCGCATAACGCGCATGCGCTGTATCTTTCATTAGACTTAGATGTGCGCGCACATTGTTGCGCCGCTATTAGTTACACATTGTTTTTAAAGAACGGTTTTGATTTCTTTTCATCTGTCACTTTATTTACACACCGCATACCTAACGTTTTCGGTCACTCATAAGTTTTAATTTTGTCTGATCTGTTGTATATACTTTGACCTCCTCACGTCCAGTATCCACATTGTAATCAATGTGAGGCGTGGAACGCACGCCGGGCGGCCATCTTGCCCGAATACCGGAAGTGATGATTTTTGCGTTCGTGGAGCTTCTTCCCATTAACATGGATGTATCCCCTATATATACCTTGTTGGCTGCAGTGGGCGGAACCCCCCAGACGACGTCTAAGAAGACGATACGCATCGGGTAGGACCCCACTGTCACCACTCTTTTACAGCGCTGTTTTTAATGGATCTACATGTGAGTGTATATCTTTATTTTTAATAAATTCTACTTTTGTATACAGATTCACACTATGTGGCCATTCCTCCTTTTTTTCCATTTGTCATCACTATTACTTGGTTTTTAACATCACTCCGAGGGATACAGCAACTTGTGGTTCGTTCCATAAACTTCGCACCTCCAGGTTTCTAACATCGCTCTGAGGAATACAGCAACTTGTGGTTCATTCCATAAACATCGCCCCTCTGGGCCACCTACAGCCACTCACCACCCAAGCCTTATCCGACCCAACTCGGCGTATGCCCCTTTGGGTCCATTCTATCTGGCAAGCCTCTTCATTGTCGGTGGTGGTGTGTCTGTCTTAACTTCAGATGTTATATATCTTTGTTTGAAGTTTTACAGTTCCTGAAGATTCCTTATTTATATATATATGGATGACTTTCTCCTACAATTTACATTTGGAACTGTTGGTTTAATGTTTTTGACATTGGACGTTTCAATAATTCTTTAGCGCTACACTCACTGTGTTTTACTTTTTGGCATATATCTTGTTGGTCGTGTTAGCTGCTTTTTTCTTTCTAGGACAGCACAGAATTAATTTGTATATATCTTTCCTGGGTGTCTATAGTATGCCTGTAAAGGGGCGCATGTTTCCCGTGTTTAGAACAGTCTGACAGCAAAATTACATTTCAAAGGAAAAAAGGTCATTTAAAACTACTCGCGGCTATTGCATTGCCGGTCCGACAATACACATAGAAGTTTATTGATAAAAACGACATGGGAATTCCCCACAGGGGAACCCCGAACCAAAATAATAAAAAAAAAATATGACGTGGGGGGTCCCCCTAAATTCCATACCAGGCCCGGCCAAAATTTTAAAAAAAATGACATGGGGGGTCCCCCTAAATTCCATACCAGACCCTTCAGGTCTGGTATGGATTTTAAGGGGAACCCCACACCAAAATTAAAAAAAAAAAAAACGGCGTTGGGTCCCCCCAAAAATCCATACCAGAACCTTATCCGAGCACGCAACCTGGCAGGCCGCAGAAAAAGAGGGGGGGATGAGAGAGCGGCCCCCCTCCTGAACCGTACCAGGCCACATGCCCTCAACATTGGGAGGGTGCTTTGGGGTAGCCCCCCAAAACACCTTGTCCCCATGTTGATGAGGACAAGGGCCTCATCCCCACAACCCTGGCCGGGGGTGCTTATCGGAATCTGGAAGCCCGCTTTAACAAGGGGACCCCCAGATCGTGGCCCCCCCTGTGTGAAATGGTAAGGGGGTACAAAAGTACCCCTACCATTTCACTAAAAACTGTCAAAAATGTTAAAAATGACAAGAGACAGTTTTTGACAATTCCTTTATTTAAATGCTTCTTCTTTCTTCTATCTTCCTTCATCTTCTTCTTCTTCTGGTTCTTCTGGTTCTTCCTCCGGTGTTCTAGTCCAGCATCTCCTCCGCGGCGTCTTCTTCCCTTCTTCTCCTCAGGCCGCTCCGCATCCATGGCATGGAGGGAGGCTCCCGCTCTTCTCTTCATCTTCTTCTCTTCTTCATCTTCTTCTCTTCTTTATCTTATTCTCCGGGCCGCTCCGCATCCATGCTGGCATGGAGGGAGGCTCCCGCTGTGTGACGCGTCTCCTCTTCTGACGGTTCTTAAATGATGGGGGGGCGGGGCCACCCGGTGACCCCTCCCCCTCTGACGTACCGTGACTTGACGGGACTTCCCTGTGACGTCACGGGGAATGCCACAGGGAAGTCCCATCATGTCCCGTGCATCAGAGGGGGGCGGGGACACCCGGGTGGCCCCACCCCCCATTATTTAAGAACCGTCAGAAGAGGAGACGCGTCACACAGCGGGAGCCTCCCTCCATGCCAGCATGGATGCGGAGCGGCCCGGAGAAGAAGATGAAGAGAAGAAGATGAAGAAGAGAAGAAGATGAAGAGAAGAGCGGGAGCCTCCCTCCATGCCATGGATGCGGAGCGGCCCGAGGAAAGAAGGGAAGAAGACGCCGCGGAGGAGATGCTGGACGAGAACACCGGCGGAAGAACCAGAAGAACCAGAAGAAGAAGATGAAGGAAGATAGAAGAAAGAAGAAACAAGAAGCATTTAAAGACCCCCACAACCACCGGCCAGGGTTGTGGCGATGAGGCCTTTGTCCTCATCAACATGGGGACAAGGTGTTTTGGGGGGCTACCCCAAAGCACCCTCCCAATGTTGAGGGCATGTGGCCTGGTACGGTTCAGGGGGGGCGCTCTCTCGTCCCCCCCTCTTTTCCTGTGGCCTGCCAGGTTGCGTGCTCGGATAAGGGTCTGGTATGGATTTTTGGGGAGACCCCATGCCGTTTTTTTTTTTAATTTTGGCGCGGGGTTCCCCTTAATATCCATACCAGATCTGAAGGGTATGGTATGGAATTTAGGGGGACCCCCCACGTCATTTTCTTTTTAAATTTTGGCTGGTGTTCCCCTTAATATCCATACCAGACCTGAAGGGCCTGGTATGGAATTTAGGGGGACCCCCCACGTCATATTTTTAAAAAAATTTTGGTTCGGGGTTCCCCTGTGGGGAATTCCTATGCCGTTTTTATCAATGAACTTCTATGTGTATTGTCGGACCGGCAATGCAATAGCCGCGAGTAGTTTTAAATGACTTTTTTTCCTTTGAAATTTAATTTTGCTGTCAGACTGTTCTAAACACAAGAGACATGCGCCCCTTTACAGGCATACTATAGACACCCCCCAGCTACGAAATTTAAAGGGATATTACACTTTTATTGTTTCACTTTAAGCATTATTAAAATCACTGCTCCCGAAAAAACGTCCATTTTTAAAACTTTTTTTTGCATTGATCCATGTCCCCTGGGGCAGGACCCAGCTCCCCAAACACTTTTAATGACAATAACTTGCATATAATCCTTTAAAATTAGCACTTTTGATTTCTTCCATAGACTTTTAAAGGGTGTTCCGCGGCATTCGAATTTGCCGCGAACACCCCAAATTGTTCGCTGTTCGGCAAATTTGCGAACAGCCGATGTTCGAGTCGAACATGAGTTCGACTCGAACTCAAAGCTCATCCCTACACAGGAAGAGGACAAGGAGGAGGAGGAGGAGAAAGAGGAGGATTGTGTCAGCATGGAGGTGGAGCCTGGCACTCAGCATCAGCAGCAGTCTTTAAGGGATCATTTACAGTCCCAAGAAACCCATGGACTTGTACGTGGCTGGGAGGAGGTGGCTGCGGATCATGTCGTCCTTAGTGACCCAGAGGACTCCGGACTGAATGCCTCAGCAAACCTACGCTGCATGGCCTCCCTGATCCTGCAAAGCCTGCGGAAGGATCCTCGTATTCGTGGTATCAAGGAGAGGGATCAATACTGGCTGGAAACCCTCCTTGATCCACGTTACAAGGGTAAGGTTGCAGACCTTATCTTGCCATCGCAGAGAGAGCAGAGGATGAAACATCTTCGGGAGGCCTTGCAGAAAGGTCTGTGCAACGCTTTCCCAGAGACTGGGAGGTTACAAACTCCTGTTCCTGGACAACGTGTTGCTGAGGCTTCGGTCAGTCAAAGAAGGAGCGTGGATAAGGTGGCCGTCTGACCGTTGTGTTCAGACAATTTTTTAGTCCTCTGCCCCAAGGTATGTCTGTTTTACATGGTACAGGAATACCTAGGGGCAAGATCTGACTTGGACACCTTTCCCACCGAAAAATACGGGGGGTTACTGGGTCTTGAGGATGGATCACTGGCCAGAGCTTGCACAGTATGCAATTGAGCTACTGGCCTGTCCTGCATCCAGCGTTGTTTCGGAACGCACATTCATTGCTGCTGGAGGTTTTGTAACCGATCACAGGGTGCGCCTGTCCACCGACTTGGTCGATCGACTGACCTTCATAAAAATGAATCGGTCTTGGATCACCACCAGCTACCAAGCACCTGATGCTAATGTAAAAAAATCATTTTTTCTGAAATGTCAGATCCCTTCAAGACTGTCTATGCTGATGCTGAGTGACTATCCTGTTATGCTGAGTGACTATCCTGTTATGCTGAGTGACTATCCTCTTCCTCCTCAATGATCATGCTGATAGCTTGTAGGAATATTTTTGGTTCTGGGCAGTGCCACCAGTGGCTAAGGCCCAATTTTTCATCCCCTGTTTAACAGGGGTGTGTAATTACAATTTTTGATGCAATACTTTGCAGCAGGGCTCATTCCTGTGCTCCAACTAGAGTATCTGTGAGGGGTTGCAGTGTTGTGGCACCAGCACAAGTGCCTAAGGCCCAATTTTTTCAGCCCCTGTTTAACAGGGGCGTGTAATTACAATTTTTGATGCAATAATTTGCAGCAGGGCTCGTTTCTGCGCTCCAACTAGAGTATCTGTGAGGGGTTGCAGTGTTTTGGCACCAGTGCTTAAGGCCCAATTTTTCTGCCCCTGTTCAACGGGGACATGTAATTACAATTCTTGCTCTAATATTTCACAGCAGGGCCCGTTTCTGCACCCACCAAGAGTAAGTGTGAGGACTTACAGTGTTGTGGCACCAGCACCACCACCACCAAAGGCCCAATTTTTCTGCCCCTGTTCAATAGGTGCATGTAATTACAATTCTTGATCTAATATTTCACAGCAGGGCCCGTTTCTGTGCCCACCAAGAGTAACTGTGAGGACTTACAGTGTTGTGGCACCAGCACCACCACCACCAAAGGCCCAATTTTTCTGACCCTGTTCAACAGGGGCATGTAATTACAATTTTTGATCTAATATTTCACAGCAGAGCCCGTTCCTGCACCCACCAAGAGTAACTGTGAGGGCTTGCAGTGTTGTGGCAACACCAACACCTAAGGCCCCAATTTCTGCAGAGTATATAGGGCAGGCCCCTACTTTCAAACATCTAACTTACAAACGACTCCTACTTGCAAACGGAAGTAGACAGGAAGTAAGATGAAATCTACCCCTAGGAAGGGAGATTCTCTCCTGAAAGAGTTAATATGGGAAAAACGTGTCTCCTCTCCACTGATGCTTTATCACCAATCCTTGTTTCACTAAAAACCCCAAATTGTCAAAAAACATTTGTCATTGGGACAGAAAGTGAGGTAAAATCTTCTGAAGAGGTGCACAGACAGCAAAACAAATGTCACAGGGGTGATAACCCTTCCCTATGTTTTCCAAAAAGCTTATAAATAAATTTTTTGGCTGGAGCTACACTTTAAAAATGTACCAGTTCAAAATTACAAACAGATTCTACTTAACAACAAACCTACAGTCCCTGTCTTGTTTGCACCGCCTGTATACTGCTGTTCAGAGGGCCTGGGGCCCCACGCCTTTCCTTTTTTTAATTTGGGTGCGGGGTTCCCCTTAATATCCATATAAGACCCAAAGGGCCTGGCAATGGACTGGAGGGTACCCATGCCATTTGTCTCACTGATTTTCATCCATATTGCCAGGACCCGACATTACATTAAAGCCGTAAGCAGTTTTAAATGACTTTTATTACTTTAAAAATGTCATTTTGTGCAGGGACTGTTCTAAGCACGGGAAACACGCGCCACTTTACAGGCATACTATTGACACCCCCCAGGTACGATATTTAACCAGTTGACGACTGCCTCACGCAGATATACATCTGCAGAATGGCACGAGCAGGCAAAATCACGTACCTGGTACGTGATTGCCTTCCCACGGGCGGGGGGTCCGATCGGACCCCCCCGGTGCCTGAGGCGGTCGCCTTTGGTCTGGCAGCGATCAGAGATGAGGGGGAGGCCATCCGATCGTGGCCCCCCCCCTCGCGATCGCTCCAAGCCAAAGAGGATCTTCCCCTGCCTCTGTGTAGTACACAGAGGCAGAGGATGTGATGTCATCTCTCCTTGGCTCAGCAGTTTCCGTTCCGGCGCCGCGGAGAGAAGACACCTGGGTGAGTGCACAAACAGACACACACACAGTTTTTAATGGATCTACATGTGAGTGTATATCTTTATTTTTAATAAATTCTACTTTTGTATACGGATTCACACTATGTGGCCATTCCTCCTTTTTTTCCATTTGTCATCACCATTACTTGGTTTTTAACATCGCTCCGAGGGATACAGCAACTTGTGGTTCGTTCCATAAACTTCGTCTCTCCGGGTTTCTAACATGGCTCTGAGGAATACAGCAACTTGTGGTTCATTCCATAAACATCGCCCCTCTGGGCCACCTACAGCCACTCACCACCCAAGCCTTATCCGACCCAACTCTGCGTATGCCCCCTTGGGTCCATTCTATCTGGTAAGCCTCTTCATTGTCGGTGGTGGTGTGTCTGTCTTCACTTCAGATGTTATATATCTTTGTTTGAAGTTTTACAGCTCCTGAAGATTCCTTATTTATATATATATTTATGGATGACTTTCTCCTACAATTTACATTTGGAACTGTTGGTTTAATGTTTTTGACATTGGACGTTTCAATAATTCTTTAGCGCTACACTCACTGTGTTTTACTTTTTGGCATATATCTTGTTGGTCGTGTTAGCTGCTTTTTTCTTTCTAGGACAGCACAGAATTAATTTGTATATATCTTTCCTGGGTGTCTATAGTATGCCTGTAAAGGGGCGCATGTTTCCCGTGTTTAGAACAGTCTGACAGCAAAATTACATTTCAAAGGAAAAAAGGTCATTTAAAACTACTCGCGGCTATTGCATTGCCGGTCTGACAATACACATAGAAGTTTATTGATAAAAACGACATGGGAATTCCCCACAGGGGAACCCCGAACCAAAATAATAAAAAAAAAATATGACGTGGGGGGTCCCCCTAAATTCCATACCAGGCCCGGCCAAAATTAAAAAAAAAATGACGTGGGGGGTCCCCCTAAATTCCATACCAGACCCTTCAGGTCTGGTATGGATTTTAAGGGGAACCCCACACCAAAATTAAAAAAAAAAAACGGCGTTGGGTCCCCCCAAAAATCCATACCAGAACCTTATCTGAACACGCAACCTGGCAGGCCGCAGAAAAAGAGGGGGGATGAGAGAGCGGCCCCCCCTCCTGAACCGTACCAGGCCACATGCCCTCAACATTGGGAGGGTGCTTTGGGGTAGCCCCCCAAAACACCTTGTCCCCATGTTGATGAGGACAAGGGCCTCATCCCCACAACCCTGGCCGGGGGTGCTTATCGGAATCTGGAAGCCCCTTTTAACAAGGGGACCCCCAGATCGTGGCCCCCCCCTGTGTGAAATGGTAAGGGGGTACAAAAGTACCCCTACCATTTCACTAAAAACTGTCAAAAATGTTAAAAATGACAAGAGACAGTTTTTGACAATTCCTTTATTTAAATGCTTCTTCTTTCTTCTATCTTCCTTCATCTTCTTCTTCTTCTGGTTCTTCTGGTTCTTCCTCCGGTGTTCTCGTCCAGCATCTCCTCCGCGGCGTCTTCTTCCCTTCTTCTCCTCAGGCCGCTCCGCATCCATGGCATGGAGGGAGGCTCCCGCTCTTCTCTTCATCTTCTTCTCTTCTTCATCTTCTTCTCTTCTTCATCTTCTTCTCCGGGCCGCTCCGCATCCATGCTGGCATGGAGGGAGGCTCCCGCTGTGTGACGCGTCTCCTCTTCTGACGGTTCTTAAATGATGGGGGGGCGGGGCCACCCGGTGACCCCTCCCCCTCTGACGTACCGTGACTTGACGGGACTTCCCTGTGACGTCACGGGGAATGTCACAGGGAAGTCCCATCATGTCCCGTGCATCAGAGGGGGGCGGGGACACCCGGGTGGCCCCACCCCCCATTATTTAAGAACCGTCAGAAGAGGAGACGCGTCACACAGCGGGAGCCTCCCTCCATGCCAGCATGGATGCGGAGCGGCCCGGAGAAGAAGATGAAGAAGAGAAGAAGATGAAGAAGAGAAGAAGATGAAGAGAAGAGCGGGAGCCTCCCTCCATGCCATGGATGCGGAGCGGCCCGAGGAAAGAAGGGAAGAAGACGCCGCGGAGGAGATGCTGGACGAGAACACCGGCGGAAGAACCAGAAGAACCAGAAGAACCAGAAGAAGAAGAAGATGAAGGAAGATAGAAGAAAGAAGAAACAAGAAGCATTTAAAGACCCCCACAACCACCGGCCAGGGTTGTGGCGATGAGGCCTTTGTCCTCATCAACATGGGGACAAGGTGTTTTGGGGGGCTACCCCAAAGCACCCTCCCAATGTTGAGGGCATGTGACCTGGTACGGTTCAGGGGGGGCGCTCTCTCGTCCCCCCTCTTTTCCTGCGGCCTGCCAGGTTGCGTGCTCGGATAAGGGTCTGGTATGGATTCTTGGGGAGACCCCATGCCGTTTTTTTTTTTTAATTGTGGCGCGGGGTTCCCCTTAATATCCATACCAGATCTGAAGGTTATGGTATGGAATTTAGGGGGACCCCCCACGTCATTTTCTTTTTAAATTTTGGCCGGTGTTCCCCTTAATATCCATACCAGACCTGAAGGGCCTGGTATGGAATTTAGGGGGACCCCCCACGTCATATTTTTAAAAAAATTTTGGTTCGGGGTTCCCCTGTGGGGAATTCCTATGCCGTTTTTATCAATTAACTTCTATGTGTATTGTCGGACCGGCAATGCAATAGCCGCGAGTAGTTTTAAATGACTTTTTTTCCTTTGAAATTTAATTTTGCTGTCAGACTGTTCTCAACACAAGAGACATGCGCCCCTTTACAGGCATACTATAGACACCCCCCAGCTACGAAATTTAAAGGGATATTACACTTTTATTGTTTCACTTTAAGCATTATTAAAATCACTGCTCCCGAAAAAACGTCCATTTTTAAAACTTTTTTTTGCATTGATCCATGTCCCCTGGGGCAGGACCCAGCTCCCCAAACACTTTTAATGACAATAACTTGCATATAATCCTTTAAAATTAGCACTTTTGATTTCTCCCATAGACTTTTAAAGGGTGTTCCGCGGCATTCGAATTTGCCGCGAACACCCCAAATTGTTCGCTGTTCGGCAAACTTGCGAACAGCCGATGTTCGAGTCGAACATGAGTTCGACTCAAACTCAAAGCTCATCCCTACACAGGAAGAGGACAAGGAGGAAGAGAAAGAGGAGGATTGTGTCAGCATGGAGGTGGAGCCTGGCACTCAGCATCAGCAGCAGTCTTTAAGGGATCATTTACAGTCCCAAGAAACCCATGGACTTGTACGTGGCTGGGAGGAGGTGGCTGCGGATCATGTCGTCCTTAGTGACCCAGAGGACTCCGGACTGAATGCCTCAGCAAACCTACGCTGCATGGCCTCCCTGATCCTGCAAAGCCTGCGGAAGGATCCTCGTATTCGTGGTATCAAGGAGAGGGATCAATACTGGCTGGAAACCCTCCTTGATCCACGTTACAAGGGTAAGGTTGCAGACCTTATCTTGCCATCGCAGAGGGAGCAGAGGATGAAACATCTTCGGGAGGCCTTGCAGAAAGGTCTGTGCAACGCTTTCCCAGAGACTGGGAGGTTACAAACTCCTGTTCCTGGACAACGTGTTGCTGAGGCTTCGGTCAGTCAAAGAAGGAGCGTGGATAAGGTGGCCGTCTGACCGTTGTGTTCAGACAATTTTTTAGTCCGCTGCCCCAAGGTATGTCTGTTTTACATGGTACAGGAATACCTAGGGGCAAGATCTGACTTGGACACCTTTCCCACCGAAAAATACGGGGGGTTACTGGGTCTTGAGGATGGATCACTGGCCAGAGCTTGCACAGTATGCAATTGAGCTACTGGCCTGTCCTGCATCCAGCGTTGTTTCGGAACGCACATTCATTGCTGCTGGAGGTTTTGTAACCGATCACAGGGTGCGCCTGTCCACCGACTTGGTCGATCGACTGACCTTCATAAAAATGAATCAGTCTTGGATCACCACCAGCTACCAAGCACCTGATGCTAATGTAAAAAAATCATTTTTTCTGAAATGTCAGATCCCTTCAAGACTGTCTATGCTGATGCTGAGTGACTATCCTGTTATGCTGAGTGACTATCCTGTTATGCTGAGTGACTATCCTCTTCCTCCTCAATGATCATGCTGATAGCTTGTAGGAATATTTTTGGTTCTGGGCAGTGCCACCAGTGGCTAAGGCCCAATTTTTCATCCTCTGTTTAACAGGGGTGTGTAATTACAATTTTTGATGCAATACTTTGCAGCAGGGCTCGTTCCTGTGCTCCAACTAGAGTATCTGTGAGGGGTTGCAGTGTTGTGGCACCAGCACAAGTGCCTAAGGCCCAATTTTTTCAGCCCCTGTTTAACAGGGGCGTGTAATTACAATTTTTGATGCAATAATTTGCAGCAGGGCTCGTTTCTGCGCTCCAACTAGAGTATCTGAGAGGGGTTGCAGTGTTGTGGCACCAGCACAAGTGCCTAAGGCCCAATTTTTCAGCCCCTGTGTAACAGGGGTGTGTAATTACAATTTTTGATGCAATATTTTGCAGGAGGGCTCATTCCTGCGCTCCAACTAGAGTATCTGTGAGGGGTTGCAGTGTTTTGGCACCAGTGCTTAAGGCCCAATTTTTCTGCCCCTGTTCAACGGGGACATGTAATTACAATTCTTGCTCTAATATTTCACAGCAGGGCCCGTTTCTGCACCCACCAAGAGTAAGTGTGAGGACTTACAGTGTTGTGGCACCAGCACCACCACCACCACCACCAAAGGCCAAATTTTTCTGCCCCTGTTCAATAGGTGCATGTAATTACAATTCTTGATCTAATATTTCACAGCAGGGCCCGTTTCTGTGCCCACCAAGAGTAACTGTGAGGACTTACAGTGTTGTGGCACCAGCACCACCACCACCAAAGGCCCAATTTTTCTGACCCTGTTCAACAGGGGCATGTAATTACAATTTTTGATCTAATATTTCACAGCAGAGCCCGTTCCTGCACCCACCAAGAGTAACTATGAGGGCATGCAGTGTTGTGGCAACACCAACACCTAAGGCCCCAATTTCTGCAGAGTATATAGGGCAGGCCCCTACTTTCAAACATCTAACTTACAAACGACTCCTACTTGCAAACGGAAGTAGACAGGAAGTAAGATGAAATCTACCCCTAGGAAGGGAGATTCTCTCCTGAAAGAGTTAATATGGGAAAAACGTGTCTCCTCTCCACTGATGCTTTATCACCAATCCTTGTTTCACTAAAAACCCCAAATTGTCAAAAAACATTTGTCATTGGGACAGAAAGTGAGGTAAAATCTTCTGAAGAGGTGCACAGACAGCAAAACAAATGTCACAGGGGTGATAACCCTTCCCCATGTTTTCCAAAAAGCTTATAAATAGATTTTTTGGCTGGAGCTACACTTTAAAAATGTACCAGTTCAAAATTACAAACAGATTCTACTTAACAACAAACCTACAGTCCCTGTCTTGTTTGCACCGCCTGTATACTGCTGTTCAGAGGGCCTGGGGCCCCACGCCTTTCCTTGTTTTAATTTGGGTGCGGGGTTCCCCTTAATATCCATATAAGACCCAAAGGGCCTGGCAATGGACTGGAGGGTACCCATGCCATTTGTCTCACTGATTTTCATCCATATTACCAGGACCCGACATTACATTAAAGCCGTAAGCAGTTTTAAATGACTTTTATTACTTTAAAAATGTCATTTTGTGCAGGGACTGTTCTAAGCACGGGAAACACGCGCCACTTTACAGGCATACTATAGACACCCCCCAGGTACGATATTTAACCAGTTGACGACTGCCTCACGCAGATATACATCTGCAGAATGGCACGGGCAGGCAAAATCACGTACCTGGTACGTGAATGCCTTCCCGCGGGCGGGGGGTCCGATCGGACCCCCCCGGTGCCTGAGGCGGTCGCCTTTGGTCTGGCAGCGATCAGAGATGAGGGGGAGGCCATCCGATCGTGGCCCCCCCTCGCAATCGCTCCCAGCCAATGAGGATCTTCCCCTGCCTCTGTGTAGTACACAGAGGCAGAGGTTGTGATGTCATCTCTCCTCGGCTCGGCAGTTTCCGTTCCGGCGCCGCGGAGAGAAGACACCTGAGTGAGTGCACAAACAGACACACACACAATAGAACATGCCAGGCACACTTTACACCCCCGATCCCCCCCGATCGCCCCCGATCGCCCCCCGATCACCCCCCAATCACCCCTCCCCCCCGTCACACTGACACCAAGCAGTTTTTTTTTTTTCTGATTACTGCATAATGTCATTTTGTGACAGTTAGAAGTGGTAGGGCAGTTAGTATTAGCCCACTTTAGGTCTAGGGTACCCCCCTAACCCCCCCTAATAAAGTTTTAACCCCTTGATCACCCCCCGTCACCAGTGTCGCTAAGCGATCATTTTTCTGATCGCTGTATTAGTGTCACTGGTGATGTTAGTTAGGGACGTAAATATTTAGGTTCGCCGTCAGCATTTTATAGCGACAGGGACCCCCATATACTACCTAATAAAGGTTCTAACCCCTTGATTGCCCCCTAGTTAACCCTTTCACCACTGATCACCTTATAACCATTACGGTTGACGCTGGTTAGTTCGTTTATTTTTTATAGTGTCAGGGCACCCGCCGTTTATTACTGAATAAAGGTTTAGCCCCCTGATCACCCGGCAGTGATATGCGTCGCCCCAGGCAGCGTCAGGTTAGCGCCAGTACCGCTAACACCCACGCACGCAGCATACACCTCCCTTAGTGCTATAGTATCTGAACGGATCGATATCTGATCTGATCAGATCTATACTCCCCAGCAGTTTAGGGTCCCCAAAAAAACACAGTGTGAGCAGGATCAGCCCAGATACCTGCTAGCACCTGCGTTTTGCCCCTCTGCCCGGCCCAGCCCAGCCCACCCAAGTGCAGTATCGATCGATCACTGACACTTACAAAACACTAAACGCATAACTGCAGCGTTCGCAGAGTCAGACCTGATCCCTGCGATCGCTAACAGTTTTTTTGGCAGCGTTTTGGTGAACTGGCAAGCACCAGCGGCCTAGTACACCCCGGTCGTAATCAAACCAGCACTGCAGTAATACTTGGTGATGTGGCGATTCCCATAAGTGCAGTTCAAGCTGGTGAGGTGGCAAGCAAAAGTAGTGTCCCGTTGCCATCAAAAAGACAAACACAGGCCCGTCGTGCCCATAATGCCCTTCCTGCTGCATTTGCCAATCCCTAATTGGGAACCCACCACTTCTGCAGCACCCGTACTTCCCCCATTCACATCCCCAACCAAATGCAGCCGGCTGCATGAGAGGCATTTTCTTTATATCCTCCCGAGTACCCCTACCCAACGAACCCCCCAAAAAAAGATGTTGTGTCTGCAGAAAGCGCGGATATAGGCGTGACACCCGCTATTATTGTCCCTCCTGTCCTGATAATCCTGGTCTTTGCATTGGTGAATGTTTTGAACGCTACCATACACTAGTTGAGTATTAGCGTAGGGTACAGCATTGCACAGACTAGGCACACTTTCACAGGGTCTCCCAAGATGCCATCGCATTTTGAGAGACCCGAACCTGGAACCGGTTACAGTTATAAAAATTACAGTTACAAAAAAAAGTGTAAAAAAAAAAAAAAAAACACAAACAAAAATATAAAATAAAAAAAAATAGTTGTCGTTTTATTGTTCTCTCTCTCTCTATTCTCTCTATTGTTCTGCTCTTTTTTACTGTATTCTATTCTGCAATGTTTTATTGTTATTATGTTTTATCATGTTTGCTTTTCAGGTATGCAATTTTTTATACTTTACCGTTTACTGTGCTTTATTGTTAACCATTTTTTTGTCTTCAGGTACGCCATTCACAACTTTGAGTGGTTATGCCAGAATGATGCCTGCAGGTTTAGGTATCATTTTGGTATCATTCTTTTCAGCCAGCGGTCGGCTTTCATGTAAAAGCAATCCTAGCAGCTAATTAGCCTCTAGACTGCTTTTACAAGCAGTGGGAGGGAATGCCCCCCCCCACCATCTTCCGTGTTTTTCTCTGGCTCTCCTGTCTCAACAGGGGAACCTGAGAATGCAGCCGGTGATTCAGCCAGCTGACCATAGAGTTGATCAGAGTGGCTCCAAACATCTCTATGGCCTAAGAAACCGGAAGCTACGAGCATTTTATGACTTAGATTTTGCCGGATGTAAACAGCGCCATTGGGAAATTGGGGAAGCATTTTATCACACCGATCTTGGTGTGGTCAGATGCTTTGAGGGCAGAGGAGAAATCTAGGGTCTAATAGACCCCAATTTTTTCAAAAAAAAGTACCTGTCACTACCTATTGCTATCATAGGGGATATTTACATTCCCTGAAATAAAAATGATTTAAAAAAAAAAAATGAAAGGAACAGTTTAAAAATAAGATAAAAAAGCAAAAAAATAATAAAGAAAAAAAAAAAAAGCACCCCTGTCCCCCCTGCTCTCGCGCTAAGGCGAACGCAAGCGTCGGTCTGGCGTCAAATGTAAACAGCAATTGCACCATGCATGTGAGGTATCACCGCGAAAGTCAGATCAAGAGCAGTAATTTTAGCAGTAGACCTCCTTTGTAAATCTAAAGTGGTAACCTGTAAAGGCTTTTAAAGGCTTTTAAAAATGTATTAATTTTGTTGCCACTGCACGTTTGTGCGCAATTTTAAAGCATGTCATGTTTGGTATCCATGTACTCGGCCTAAGATCATCTTTTTTATTTCATCAAACATTTGGGCAATATAGTGTGTTTTAGTGCATTAAAATTTTAAAAAGTGTGTTTTTTCCCAAAAAAATGAGTTTGAAAAATCTCTGCGCAAATACTGTGTGAAAAAAAAAAAATGAAACACCCACCATTTTAATCTGTAGGGCATTTGCTTTAAAAGAATATATAATGTTTGGGGGTTCAAAGTAATTTTCTTGCAAAAAAAAATAATTTTTTCATGTAATCAAAAAGTGTCAGAAAGGGCTTTGTCTTCAAGTGGTTAGAAGAGTGGGTGATGTGTGACATAAGCTTCTAAATGTTGTGCATAAAATGCCAGGACAGTTCAACCCCCCCCCCAAATTACCCCATTTTGGAAAGTAGACACCCCAAGCTATTTGCTGAGAGGCATGTCGAGTCCATGGAATATTTTATATTGTGACACAAGTTGCGGGAAAGAGACAAATTTTTTTTTTTTTTGCACAAAGTTGTCACTAAATTATATATTGCTCAAATATGCCATGGGAATATGTGAAATTACACCCCAAAATACATTCTGTTGCTTCTCCTGAGTATGGGGATACCACATGTGTGGGACTTTTTAGGAGCCTAGCCGCGCACGGGACCCCGAAAACCAAGCACCACCTTCAGGCTTTCTAAAGGCGTAAATTTTTGATTTCACTCTTCACTGCCTATCACAGTTTCGGAGGCCATGGAATGCCCAGGTGGCAAACCCCCCCCCAAATGGCCCCATTTTGGAAAGTAGACACCCCAAGCTATTTGCTGAGAGGTATAGTGAGTATTTTGCAGACCTCACTTTTTGTCACAAAGTTTTGAAAATTGAAAAAAGAAAAAAAAATGTTTTTCTTGTCTTTCTTCATTTTCAAAAACAAATGAGAGCTGCAAATACTCACCATGCCTCTCAGCAAATAGCTTGGGGTGTCTACTTTCCAAAATGGGGTCATTTGGGGGGGTTTGTGCCACCTGGGCATTCCATGGCCTCCGAAACTGTGATAGGCAGTGAAGAGTGAAATCAAAAATTTACACCCTTAGAAATCCTGAAGGCGGTGATTGGTTTTCGGGGCCCCGTACGCGGCTAGGCTCCCAAAAAGTCCCACACATGCGGTATCCCCATACTCAGGAGAAGCAGCTAAATGTATTTTGGGGTCCAATTCCACATATGCCCATGGCCTGTGTGAGCAATATATCATTTAGTGACAACTTTGTGCAAAAAAAAAAAAAAATTTGTCACTTTCCCGCAACTTGTGTCAAAATATAAAATATTCCATGGACTCAACATGCCTCAAAGCAAATAGCTTGGGGTGTCTACTTTCCAAAATGGGGTCATTTGGGGGGGGGGTTTATGCCATCTGGGCATTTTATGGCCTTCAAAACTGTGATAGGTAGTGAGGGGTAAAATCAAAAATTTACGCCCTTAGAAATCCTGAAGGCAGTGATTGTTTTTCGGGCCCCGTACGCGGCTAGGCTCCCAAAAAGTCCCACACATGGGGTATTCCCATACTCAGGAGAAGCAGCTAAATGTATTTTAGGGTGCAATTCCACATATGCCCATGGCCTGTGTGAGCAATATATCATTTAGTGACAACTTTTTGTAATTTTTTTTTTGTCATTATTCAATCACTTGGGACAAAAAAAAAGAATATTCAATGGGCTCAACATGCCTCTCAGCAATTTCCTTGGGGTGTCTACTTTCCAAAATGGGGTCATTTGTGGGGGTTTTGTACTGCCCTGCCATTTTAGCACCTCAAGAAACGACATAGGCAGTTATAAATTAAAGGCTGTGTAAATTCCAGAAAATGAACTCTAGTTTGTAGGCACTATAACTTTTGCGCAAACCAATAAATATACACTTATTGACTTTTTTTTACCAAAGACATGTGGCCGAATACATTTTGGCCTAAATGTATGACTAAAATTGAGTTTATTGGATTTTTTTTAGAACAAAAAGTAGAAAATATCTTTTTTTTTCAAAATTTTCGGTCTTTTTCCGTGTATAGCACAAAAAATAAAAACGGCAGAGGTGATCAAATAACATCAAAAGAAAGCTCTATTTGTGGGAAGAAAAGGACGCAAATTTCGTTTGGGTACAGCATTGCATGACTGCGCAATTAGCAGTTAAAGCGACGCAGTGCCAAATTGGAAAAAGTCCTCTGGTCCTTAAGCAGCATAATGGTCCGGTCCTTAAGTGGTTAAAGAAATATTTCACTTTTTTTTCACTTTGAGCTTCATTAAAATCACTGCTCCTGAAAAAACTGCAGTTTTTAAAACTTTTTTTGCATTGATACATGTCCCCTGGGGCAGGACCCGGGTCCCCGAACCCTTTTTAGGACAATACCATGCAAATTAGCCTTTAAAATTAGCACTTTTGATTTTGAACGTTCGAGTTACATAAACTTCAATAGGGTTCTAATGTTCGTGCAAATTTTTGGTCCGTTCGCAGGTTCTGGTGTGAACCGAACCGGGGGGGGGGTGTTCAGCTCATCCCTAGTCACGAGTATGGTATTTGTAAATTGAAATCATATCCCCTCTCAAGCGTCTCTTCTCCAGAGAGAATAAGTTCAGTGCTCGCAACCTTTCCTCATAACTAATATCCTCCAGACCCTGTATTAGCTTTGTTGCCCTTCTTTGTACTCGCTCCATTTCCAGTACATCCTTCCTAAGGACTGGTGCCCAGAACTGGACAGAATACTCTAGGTACGGCCAGACCAGAGTCTTGTAGAGCGGGAGAATTATCATTTTATCTCTGGAATTAATTCCCTTTTAATGCATGACAATATTCTGTTTACTTTGCTAGCAGCAGCTTGGCATTGCATGCCATTGCTGAGCCTATCATCTACTAGGACCCCCAGGTCCTTTTCCATCCTAGATTCCCCCAGAGGTTCTCCCCCCAATTTATAGATTGAATTCATATTTTTGCCACCTAAATGCATTATTTTACATTTTTCTACATTGAACCTCATTTGCCATGTAGTTGCCCACCCCATTCATTTGTTCAGATCTTTTTGAAGGTTTCCACATCCTGCTGAGAATTTATTGCCCTGCTTAGCTTAGTATCGTCCACAAATACAGAGATTGAACTGTTTACCCCATCCTCCAGGTCTTTTATGAACAAATTAAACAGGATTGGTCCCAGCACAGAACCCTGGGGGACCCCACTACCCACCCCTGATCATTCAGAGTACTCTCAATTTATCACTACCCTTTGAACTCGCCCTTGAAGCCAGTTTTCAATTCATGTACTCACCCTATGGTCCATGCCAACAGACCTTATTTTGTACAGTAAACCTTTATGGGGAACTGTGTCAAATGCTTTTGCAAAATCCAGATACACCACGTCTATGGGTCTTCCTTTATCTAGATGGCAACTCACCTCCTCATAGAAGGTTAATAGATTGGTTTGTCAAGAACGATTCTTCATGAATCCATGCTGATTACTGCTAATGATACTATTCTCATTACTAAAATCTTGTATATAGTCCCTTATCACCCCCTCCAAGAGGTTACATACTATTGATGTTAGGCTAACTGGTCTATAATTCCCAGGGATGTATTTTGGGCCCTTTTTAAATATTGGTGCTACAATGGCTTTTCTCCAATCAGCTGGTACCATGCCAGTCAGCAGACTGTCAGTAAAAATTATGAACAATGGTCTGGAAATTACTTGACTGAGTTCCCTAAGTACTCTCGGGTGCAAGCCATCTGGTCCCGGTCATTTATTAATGTTAAGTTTCCCAAGTCTAATTTTAATTCTGTCCTCTGTTAACCATGGAGGTGCTTCCTATGATGTGTCATGAGGATAAACATTGCAGTTTTGGTTACTGAAGCCCCCCGATTCCCTCGTGAAGACTGAGGAGAAGAATAAATTCAATACCTTTGCCATCTCCCCATCCTTTGTAACCAGATGTCTTTCCTCATTCTTTATGGGGCCAATATGTTCTCTCCTCCCTTTTTTACTGTTTACATACTTAAAGAATGTCTTGGGATTTTTTTTTGCTCTCCTCCGCTATGTGTCTTTCATGCTCTATCTTAGCCGTCCTTATTGCACCCTTACATTTCTTGTTGCATTCTTTATAAAGTCTGAATGCTGAGGATGATCCCTCAACCTTGTATTTTTTGAAGGCCTTCTCCTTTGCTTTTACAGTATATGCATTTTTACATTGCAGTTAAGCCATCCAGGACTTTTGTTTTCTCTTTTAAATTTATTACCCAATGGGATGCATTGGCTAATGCACTTATTTAATATGCTCTTAAAGCAAACCCATCTCTCCTCTGTGTTCTTTGTTCCTAAGATTGTATCCCAATTTATGCCTTCTAGCAAGGTTCGTAGTTTAGGGAAGTTGGCTCTTTTGAAATTCAGTGTCTTTGTATTCCCCTTATGTTTCCTATTTGTGTGATTTATACTGAAGCCAATTGACCTGTGATTGCTGTTACCTAATTTGCCCCGTATATCCTCATCTGTGATTAGGTGTGTATTTTTGGTAATCAGTAGATCCAGTAACGCTTTATTGCTAGTTGGTACGTCTACCATCTGACTCATAAAATTGTCCTGCAAGACATTTAGGAACTGGCGAGCCTTAGATGAATGCATGGTTCCCTCCGCCCAGTCTATGTCTGGATAATTAAAATCCCCCATTATGATAACACTTCCCATCCTTGCTGCTAATCCAATTTGTGAAAGGAGATCTGTCTCCCCTTCCTCCCTCATGTTAGGGTGCCTATAGCGCCTATAGCATACTCCCAGTATTATTTTCCCCTTAGCTTCATCAGTTTGGAGCTCTACCCATAAGGATTCCACCTCCTCCCTAGCTCCCTTAGTGATGTCATCTCTCACATTCACTTGTACATTATTCTTGATATATAGGCATATCCCTCCCCCTTTTTTACACTCCCTATTCTTGTGATAAAGGGTATACCCTAGAATGGTTGCCAGCCAATCATAAAAGCTGTTGAACCAGGTCTCTGAAATTCCCACAAAATCCAAATCCTCCTCATATAACAGTATTTTTAGTTCACCCATCTTGTCCGCCAGGCTCCTGGCATTGGTGAACATGCCACGTAGTTTAGACTGGTCGCATGTTAGCCTCTTATTGGGTGTTCCGGGATTGCAACTAGAACTTGCTACAATACGTACCTTGGGTTTATGTGCTTTGGTCAACTGAACACTAATGCCCCCAATATTAACCTCTGGTATATGTTCTGCGCTGACTATCTCTACCTCTGGACCCTCCCCCTGTCGCATAGTTTAAAAACCCCTCTAACTTTTTGGCCATCTTCATTCCCAGCTGATCTGCACCCTCCTCATTTAGGTGCAGTCCATCCCTTCTATAATACTGGTTATCAACTGAGAAGTCGGCCCAGTCCTCCAGGAACCCAAACCCCTCCTTACTACACCAGCTCTTCAGCCACTTGTTTACTTCCCTAATCTCCCTCTGCGTTTCTGGTGTGGCTTGATGTACCAATAGTATTCCTGAGAATACTACCTGGGAGCTCCTTTTCCTCAATTTAGCTCCCAAATCCCTAAAATCGTTCTTTAGGACACTCCATCTGCCTCTGACTTTGTCATTGGTGCCAACGTGCACCATAACAGCCGGGTCTTCCCCAGCCCCACCCAGTAATCTGTCCACAAGATCCGTGATGTGCCCAACATGAGCGCCCGGTAGACAACATACATCTTGGCGCTTCAGGTCATTGTTACAGATTGGCCTCTCTGTCCTTCTAAGAATTGAGTCCCCTACCACCAGAATCTGTCTTTCCTTTCCCTTTGCTTCCCCCCCACTCTCACTGGAGGAGTTCTTCCCCTGGCAGCTAGGAGAGTCCCTCAGTTCCAGCAGTGGCGGTCCCTGACTGGTTTCACCAATGTCACTCAATGGAGTGTACTTATTGGGATTATCCAGCTCTGGATCGGCCTCCCTGGCACTTCCCCCTCTACCCTTCCTGACTGTCACCCATCTACTCTTTCCTAGTGCCTGCACCTCTTTGTCTCCACCCGCCTCTGTGCTGGCCCCTGCCGTGTACGTTACTGGCTCTCCTTTAGTATGGAGAGACTTCTCAGTGCTTCCCCTGATTCAGAACCTGGGCTTCCAGGGAAACAATGTGCTTACATTTTGCACAGCAGTATTCACCCTTGATCGGATGATCAAGGAATGCATACATGCCGCAAGATGTACAACAAGTCGCCTCTCCACACCGCCTGGCATCGTACCTATTAATTTAATGAGGAGTGGGAATTATACCCTGTCCAAATTACCTAACAACTAGCTTCCTGACACTAATACTCAACAAGACAATACACAGGTACTCAATAAGACAATACACAGGTACTCGCAGACCTACATGCACCCGCAGACCTACATGCACTCTCAGACCTACGTGCAGACCTACGTGCACTCGCAGACCTATTTACAATCCATGTCCTTAGTCTGCGTGTCTTCAGCAAACTGATTGCGGGCTTTCTTGTGCATAATTTTTAGAAAAGGCTTCCTTCTGGGACAACAGCCATGCAGACCAATTTGATGCAGTGTGCGGCATATGGTCTGAACACTGACAGGCTGACCCCCCCACCCCTTCAACCCCTGCAGCAATACTGGCCACACTCATACATCTATTTCCCAAAGACAACCTCTGGATATGACTCTAAGCATGCATTCAACTTCTTTGGTCAACCATGGCGAGGTCTGTTCTGAGTGGAACCTGTCCTGTTAAACCGCTGTATGGTCTTGACCACTGTGCTTCAGCTCAGTTTCAGGGTCTTGGCAATCTTCTTATAGCCTAGGCCATCATTATGTAGAGCAAACATTATTTTCTTCATATCCTCTGAGAGTTCTTTGCCATGAGGTGCCATGTTGAACTTCCAGTGATCAGTATGAGAGAGTGAGAGTGATAACCCAAATTGTAACACACCTGCTCCCCATTCACACCTGAGACCTTGTAATACTAATGATTCAATGACGCCGGGGAGGGAAAATGGCTAATTGGGCCCAATTTGGATATTTTCACTTAGGGGTGTACTCAAATTTGTTGCCAGCGGTTTAGACATTAATGGTTGTGTGTTTAGTTATTTTGAGGGGACAGCAAATTTACACAATTATGCATTGTAGCAAAATGTAATTTCTTCAGTGTTGTAACATGAAAATATATAATAAAATATTTACAAAAATGTGAGGGGTGTACTCACTTTTCTGTATACGGCAATTCAGAGTATATGGTGCAGTCAGTGTAGTATATATAATACAGTGCAGGGTATATAGTGCAGTGTACAATATATAATATAGTGTGTTGAAGTGGTTAAAGGGAATCCTATGACAGAATTAAGAAAAAAAAAACGGCATCCCCCCCTCCCCTTTGGGTCTGGCATAGATTTTAAGGGGAACTCCACACCAAATTTTTTTAAAAAATGGTGTGGGGTCCCCTCAAAATCCATACCAGACACTTATCTGAGTCTGCAATCTGTCAGGCAGCAGGAAGGGGGGGGGCAGAGAGAGGGCCCCCTCCTGAACTGTACCAGGCCACATGCCCTCAACATGGGGAGGCTGCTTTGGGGTCTCTCCCAAAGCACCTTTTCCTCATGTTGATGGGGACAAGGTCCTTATCCCCACAACCCTTGGCCGGTGGTTGTGGGCGTCTGTGGGTGGGGGGCTTATCGGAATCTGGAAGAACCCTTTAACAAGGGGGCCCACAGATCCTGCCCCCCTATGTGAATGGGTATTGGGTACATTGTAACGCTACCCATTCAACAAAAAAAGTGTCAAAAAGTAAAAACCACAATACACAGTTTTTGACAAGTCCTTTATTAAAAAAGAAAAAAAGTGTCTTGCTATGTCCATCCATCCTCATGGCGCCTACAGACCCAAAAAATATATAAAAAACAAAACCTCCGCCTTGATAGGAGGAGTCCCGACGACTGCTGTCTCTTGGCTGTGACAGCTTATCAGGTACCAGTTGCTGGAGGCCAATGGAGAGAGGGCTTCCTTTTGCAGCTAATTTCCAGACTCCCCTGAAGGTGAGACAGGAGGAGTCGGGCACAAAGTAGCACAGGTCGCTTGTGAAGTTGCTGGCAGAAAGCTCAGGAATGCTGCTGTTGTGATGAACAGAGTCTGCAGGCAGTTGGCACCTGTGAGGTGAGACAGGTCTGTAAAGTTACTGAGATAATAGAGTAGTCAACACAAGTCGAGATCAGAACCAGGTTTAAAGCAGAGCAGACAAAGTCAGGTGGAAGCCGGGTCAAACACGAGATGCAGGCAGAGGGTATCCATGAGACGAGTCAGGGTCAGGAACTGTAGATAGGCAGACAGGTCAGGAACAAGCCGGGTCAGAAACTAGGGAACAAAGGAGCAATGAAAAACACAGGTAACAAGCTAAGATCAGTCAGCAGCTTCAAGCACTGATACACTTCCTTATAAAGGCCCATGTGATGTGCTGCTGGGGATGCTGGGTCCTAGAGCCCTTCTCCTGTTGGTCCCCTGACAGATGCTGGGTCCTAAAGACCTTCTCCTGCTGTCAGCGCCCTGACACAGCTGTTATATAGGCAAGGGTGGGGCCACCCGGTGACATAACCAAGTGACCCCACCTCTTCTGATGTCATGTGCTGTCATGGGGGTTGGGGTCATCCGGTTACATCAGTGGGTGGGCTTGCCTGTATAAGAGTTGTCACAGCGAAAAAACAGCAGTCGGCAGGATGCCTCCCATGGAGGTGGAGTATTTTCATTTTTCTTTCTTTTCTATTTTTCGGGTCCTTCAGTGCCCTGATTGAAGATGGATGTACATTGCAGGACACTTTTTCTTTTTAATAAAGAAATTGTAAAAAACTCCTGTCGTTTTTACTTTTTTGACACTTTTTTTGGTGAATGAGTAGGTGTACAATGTACCTGATACCCATTCACATGGGGGGGCGGGATCTGGGAGCCCCCTTGTTAAAGGGGGCTTCCAGATTCCGATAAGCTCCCCCCCGCAGACCCCCACAACCACCGGGCAAGGGTTGTGGGGATTAGGCCCTTGTCCCCATGGCCCTTGTCCCCAAGCACAATTCCCATGTTGAGGGCATGTGGCCTGGCCAGTTCAGGAGGAGAGGGTGCTCTCTCGTCCCCCCCATTTTCCTGCGGCCTGCCAGGTTGCATGCTCAGATAAGGGTCTGGTTTGGATTTTGGGGGACCCCCACGCCATTTTTTTTTAATTTTGGCGTGGGGGTCCCCCCAAAATCCATATCAGACCCTTCAGGTCTGGTATGGATTTTAAGGGGAAGGTGTGTGCAGTTCCCTTCAATATCCATACCAGATCCGAAGGGCCTGGTATGGACTGGGGGGGACCCACGCTGGTTAATTCAATGATATTTTTACAGTATGTATATTGCCGGGATCCGGCATTACATTACAGCGGTGAGCAATTTTAAATTACATTTTTTCCTTTAGGAATGTAATTTTCTGCGGTACTGTTATAAACTTTGGAAAGATGTGCTACAGGCAGAATAAGGGACCCCCCCAGGCACTATATTTAAAGGAATTTTTATTGTTTCACTTTAAGCATTATTAAAATCACTGCTCCGGAAAAAACTGCCGTTTTGAAAACTTTTTTGCATTGATACATGTCCCCTGGGGCAGTACCCAGGTCCCCAAACACTTTTTATGGCAATAACTTGCATATAAGCCTTTAAAATTAACACTTTAATTTTTTACGATTGTGTCCCATAGACTTTAATGTTGTTCGCACAAACTTTTTGCCTGTTCGCATGTTCTGGTGCAAACTGAACCGGGGGGGGGGGGGTGTTTGGCTCATCCCTAATTGTGTGTAGACTTTGGTCTTTTGGAAGAAGTCACGGTCACCTATCAGCACAAGAAAGCCTGTGGGACTTTTTTGTACAGCTCAGTGTGATAGAGAAGAGTCCTCAAAAAGTTGTATGTCAAATGGACTTAATGTAAAAACTGACATTAGGTCCATTGCCTCCTTCCTGCTGACATATAAAATATTAGCTGGGTTTAGTTCAAATAGGGCATATTAAAGTGTAAGCCAGTAGAAAACCATGTTTATCCACCCATGGATGCACAGGTGTTCCCCATACCGACAGTCTTCTTGATGTCAGTTGGGATGCAGCAGCTGCACAGACACAGCCACTGCTATCAACTTGACATCCATGTGGGTGCAGATGTGTGCGGATGCATGTCTACACTGTGTGAGTTTGGGGAGATGCAATCGCACAAACACAGATGTCAAATTGGGAGAAGCAGCTGTTTCTATGTAGCTGCTGCATCCCAAATGACATCACATCTATGGACTGCCTCCATGGGGATGCACGGAACACCTATGCATCCTCGTGCAGGTACCCCTTCATGGTGGTAAGCTTTAGTGTGTACTTACATTGCTGTTAAAATTGCATCAATTTATTCAAGGGAACTGCTTTATTCCCCTGGAGGGACACACGGTCGATGCTTCCATTTTACAACTATAGGTATTGTCACACAGCACTTGTAACAGCCATTGTGACAGACATAGGCACGTGATATGTATTCTTATGGAGGGATCTGGGGTCTGTAAGACCCCAAATCCCTCCTTTGCACTTGAAAGCATTCAAAAAGGCAAGATCGGTGTTTTTTAATACATTTGATTTTTTAAAATGGGTGCATTTAGGACTCCAGTAAACTGGTAGTGATATCATGACATTGCTTCTGGGTTACTAAATCCTAGACCTGATCAACGCCGATACCAGCTTTCTTTGGGTCTCCAGCCAGCCAATTGACATGCCGGCTGGTCGCTCGGGTCTTTCAGGTCTCCTGGATGGACGGGAGAGCCCGGGTGAGCGGCGGAAGGTAGCAGGAGGGGGGACGTCCCCTCCAGCTGCTTCTGAAAACAATTGAGCTGCAGCTTAGCCACATCAGTTGTTATTACAAGAGAGCTGACCGTCAAGTGGTTAAGACAAACTTGGGACACATATAGCACTGCATTTATGTAGAATCTAGCTTACAGTCTACTAATTTGTACTTTATCGCTGACTACAGTTGAAATATTAAACTCCCCCAATGCCTCAGTAATGTTATGATGAGTAAAATTACAGAAACCAGGTGCTAAGATCAGTTGAAAAACAAACTCTGTTTTGTTTTGTATATTGATTGATGTACACCGTGCTGACAAGTAGTTTCTTTGGATTATAGTCTGCATTCCAACATAAAGCATCTCAATGAGTGGACAGTTATTCCAAGATTTATTTTAGTGAACACGTAGTAACACATTCTTTTATGATGCTCGGAATCTTCATGACGATGAACTGAATTTCATGGTAGATTAATCTCATTTAAACAATCAGTGAGCATTTATAATAAGGACAACACCTTGTTTTATCTTCCTCATTGCTAGGTCTTTAGTGTTTAAAAAGAAAAAGCTGAAAGAGTAGAACGTTGAGCAATTTGCTGGTAATACCTTTTATTTTCATATGGAAAACAATAACACCTGGCATGTTATAGTTGTATTTTACACCTTAAAAAATGCAAGCATATTCGCTTCCTTGACATGAACAAC
The DNA here is from genome assembly GCF_042186555.1 of Aquarana catesbeiana. Taxonomy (NCBI): domain Eukaryota; kingdom Metazoa; phylum Chordata; class Amphibia; order Anura; family Ranidae; genus Aquarana; species Aquarana catesbeiana. The sequence continues at coordinate 98,807,480 of NC_133334.1, read as the reverse complement.
ATGCCTCGTGGCAACAAAATAGTTCACATTAACCGGTTCAGGACCAGCCGCTGCAGTTATACTGCGGCAGGTTGGCCCAGTTGTGCGAAGCGTCATAGCTATATGTCGTGTGCGCCCCCCCTAGGCGGCCGCGACGATCAGATTCGCTTCAGAACCGATCAAACCCCTTCACCCCCTGTCACTGTGTTACCCAGTGCAGTGTTCATATTTTTTTTTTATCACTGTACTGGTGTCATTAGTGACAAAAATCAGTGTCACTTAGTGGTAGGCCCAGATAGGTTTAGGGAACCCCCCTAATGCCCCCTAATAAAGGTTTAACCCCTTGATCACCCCCTGTCACCAGTGATTATGTGTCATGGGTGACGCTGGTTAGCTGTTTTTTTTTTTATAGCGTCAGGGCACCCGCCGTATATTACCTAAATAAAGCTTTAACCCGCTGATCACCCGGCAGGTGATATCAGTTAGGTTTTAGTGTCAGATAGGGTCTGTGTCACCCCAGGCAGCGTCAGATTAGTGCCAGTAGCAATAACACCCATGCACGCACCATACACCTCCCTTAGTAGTATAGTGTCTGATCAGATCGATAACTGATCTGATCAGGTCTATACTAGCGTCCCCAGCAGTTTAGGGTTCTCAAAAACGCAGTGTTAGTGGGATCAGCCCAGATACCTAATAGCACCTGCGTTTAGCCCCTCAGCCCAGCCCAGCCCAGCCCACCCAAGTGCAGTATCAATCGAACACGGTCACTTACAAAAACACTAAACACATAACTGCACGTTCACAGGGATCAGGCCTCACTCTGCGAACAATGCAGTTATGTGTTTTTTTGTAGCATTTGAAGCAGTCGCTGACAGTCAGAGAGCTCTTTTTCCTGTGAGTCTCACTACTGTACCAGTAAATTTAGAGACCAAATTGTCAAATCAAAGGTACAGTAGTGAAGAGGCCTACACATTTCTGAGCATGACAGATAGTGAAGAGGAAGACACCCATCTGTCAGATTCAGGCTCAGAATACGAACCGGTAGACAGCAGCGGCATCATGACAGATAGCTCTGACGACGGAGTAGTGGTCCCTGCCAAGGTCAGGCGTATCCGACCCCGTTCTTCTGCTGTCGTTGAGGTTCAAGAGCTGCAGGGCTCTCATATGGAGCAGAGAGCCAGTACTAGTGCCTCTTATCCTTCTGGTAAACTGGCAAGCACCAGCGGCCTAGTACATCCTGGTCGTACATCAAGCACTGCAGTAACACATAAATGCAGTTCAAGCTGGTGAGGTGGCTATCATGAGTAATGTCCCACAGCCACCAAGAAGAAGACAAACACAGGTCCGTCGAGCCCATAGTGCCATTCCTGCTGCATTTACCAATCCTAACTGGGAGCCGACCACTTCTGCAGCACCTGTACTTCCCCCATTCACTGGCCAAACCGGAATTCAGGTGGAAACAGGTGATTTTACGTCACTTGGTTTTTATTCGCTGTTTTTCACGGAAGATCTCTATAGATCTATTGTGGACCAAAGCAATATGTATGCTGGTCAATTCATCACCGCTAATCCCCAGTTGACCCTTGCCAGAGATTGGAGACCTATTACGGTCTCCGAATTTAAGACCTTCCTGGGCCTATCCCTCCTCATGGGCATTACTAAAAAGAATGAGTTGAGTTCATATTGGTCCACTGACCCAAGTCACCATATGCCTGTGTTCTCTGCCTCCATGACCAGGACACGATACAAGCAGATCTTGCAGTTCATGCACTTCAATGATAATGAACTCTGTCGTCCTTGGGGTGACCCTAGATTTGATCAGCTCTACAAAATTTTGCCCCTCGTAAACCACTTCAACCAACAGTTTGCAGCCTTGTTTACTCCCGATCAATTGTGTGCATTGATGAATTCCTGATTACATTTTCTAGCTGCTTGTCTATCAAACAGTATCTTCCTAGCAAGCGTGCCATATATGGGGTCAAGATGTATAAGCTCTGTGACAGGGCCACAGGCTATACATATAGTTTTATGGTTTACAAGGGAAGAGATAGTCACGTAGAGCCGGAGAACTGCCCAGACTACATAGGGAGCGCTGGTAAGATTCTGTGGGACTTGGTGTCACCCTTATTCAGAAAGGGGTACCACTTGTACGTGGACAATTATTACATGAGCGTGCCATTTTTTAGTCACCTTTTTGATTATGGATTTGACGTGTGACACCGTGTGATCTAATCGCCAGGGCTTTCCCCAACAGCTTGTAGAATCCTGACTTAGACGGGGGGAGAGAGCCTGCTCGAAGTGTAATAATTTGTTAGCAGTTAAGTGGAGGGATTCACAGAATGTTTTTGTTCTGTCCTCCCTTCATGCAGATATGACAGTCCAAATTCCTACGGCGACTGGTGTTGTGGAAAAAACCCTCTGTGTCCACAAATACAACCTTAACATGGGAAGGGTGGACCTCAACGACCCGTTGTTGGCGCCGAACCTAATTGGCCATAAGGCCAGACGCTGGTACAAAAAAGTGTTTGTATACTTATTTCAATTGGCTCTGCTGAACGCTTTTGTGCTATAGAAAGCTTTAGGACAAACTGGATCCTTCCAAAAATTCCAGGAAGAGATAGTCACAGCCTGTCTGTTTCCAGGCGGTGCTATGGCCCACCTTCCCAATGCAAATGCAGTGAGCCGGCAGCATGAGAGGCATTTTCCTATGTCTATACCTCCCTGGTACCCCTACCAAAAGAACACCCCAAAGATGTCGTGTCTGCAGAAAACGCGGACTTAGGCGTGACACCCACTTTTATTGTCCCTCCTGTCCTGACCAACCTGGTCTCTGCATCGGTGCAATGCTACCACACACTAGTGGAGTATTAGCGTAGGGTACAGTACTACACAGTACTAGGGCACACTAACACAGGGTCTCGAAAGATGAGATGGCCATCACATTTTGAGAGACCCTAATCTGCAATGTTCAGTTCAGTTTAGGGTACAGTACTACACAGTACTAGGGCACACTAACACAGGGTCTCGAAAGATGAGATGGCCATCACATTTTGAGAGACCCTAATCTGCAATGTTCAGTTTACAGTTTTTATAAAAGTGAAAAAAGTGAAAAAAAAACCACACACACAAAAACACAAAAAATATAAAATAAAAAAGCCAAAAATAGTTGTGATTTTATTTTTCTTCTCTCTCTCTCTCTCTCTCTCTCTCTATTGTTCTCTCTCTTATGTTCACTCTCTACTGTCCTCTCTATTGTTCGCTCACTATTGTTCTATATCTATTGTTCTCTCTCTGTTTTATGTTTACTATGTTTTATTGTATTTTCTTTGCAGGTATAATATGTCTTACTGGGGTGGCGCAGACAGGGGCAAGGCGCAGACATCATGGCTCTGTCCTGAGTAGCTCTGTCATGAGTGATGCGCAGTTTCACCGACACAGTTTAATGAAAGCAGGATAACTAAAGCTGCATGAACAACAACAAGAACTCTGCTCCACTCTGCAAGACGACAAGCAAACCAGCCTTGACATTTATTTTATATTAGGTTAGTTTCCCACTCTCTATCCACTAACATGCTCCTTATTCTCTTCCTTCTCACATTGGTGTCTTCTATCCTCAAATTATCTTTACTCTACCCCTCCTCTCTTCCCTGCAGCATGCACATATCACCCTCACTCCTACCCTCTCCCTACTATGGCACCCATCATCTCCTGCATTTGCTGCACCCACATGCTGACATAAACACCAGGGCCACTAGACACGTGCGCTCATGCACATCCACTCCCACCTTGCCTTCCTCGCCCTCCTCCTTCTCCTAGTCTCAGGTGACATTTCTCCTAATCCTGGTCCGCCATTTTCCAAATGCAAGCCACATATCCAATACCCCTCCCCCTCTGGCAACCACCGCAATCCACTCAGTTTAATTTCTATCCCCCTGCTTCCTCAAAGCACCCCACCAATCTCATGCGCCCTTTGGAACGCCCGCTCCAACTGTAACAAGCTAACATCTGTACATGACCTCTTCATCTCTCATGGCTTGAACATACTCGCCATAACAGAAACCCGGCTTCAAAATTTTGACTCAGCTTCTCCTGCTGCCCTCTCCCATGGTGATCTCCAATGGACTCACTCCCTCAGACCCAACAGACAGAAAGGAGGTGGAGTTGGCTTCCTTCTATCCCCACAAAGCACCTTCCAAGTCCTTCCTGTCCCTCCCTCTCTATCCCTTTCTTCTTTCGAGATGCACTGTATTCGTCTATTTTCTCCCATTTCTCTGAGGATTGCAGCAATTTATAGGCCTCCAGGACCGGTATCGCGCTTTCTTGATGACTTTGCTGCCTGGCTACCCTACTTTCTCTCCTCTGAAATACCCACCATTATTCTTGGTGACTTTAACATTCCTGTCAATGTTAACAGCCCAACTACAGCTAAACTTCTCGACTTAACCTCATCTTTTGACCTAACCCAATGGACACATATTTCCACTCACTCCAATGGTAATACCCTTGACCTTGTATTCTCCCATCTCTGCAACCCTGGCAACCTCACCAACACCCCCTTTCCTCTATCTGATCACAACCTCATTACTTTCACTGTATCCTTGCCTCCAACCACCCATCCGTCCAAGCAGCAAACAATTACTTGTAGAAACCTTCGCCTCTTTAACCCTTCTCTTCTCTATTCTGCTACTGACCACCTATATGACATAATCTCTCCCCTGTCCTGTCCTGACCTGGCCACCTCTGTCTACAACAGTTCACTCTCATCATCACTAGATGCACTTGCTCCTCTAACCACATGCAGAATTAGGCCCCGACCGTTACAACCCTGGCAAACTGACAACACTAGAAATCTCAAGAGACATTGCCGTGCTCTTGAACGACTGTGGCGTAAAACCAAATGCCTGCAAGACTTCACCCTATATAAATCTGCCCTTCTAAAATACAATTCATGCCTCCATTCTGCCAAACAAGCCTACTTTGTCTCTCTTATTAATTCCTTGTCATCCAGTCCCCATCGGCTCTTCTCAACCTTTAACTCTCTGCTTCGTCCACCACCCCCTCTACCCACTAACTCACTCACTGCCCAAGAGATTGCCAATCACTTCAAAGACAAGTTCGATGCAATTCGTGAGGACATCTCCACTGTGTGTACGTCTTCCCCACCCAAAATACCTTGCCTAGCAGCACATTCAACACTCTCCTCTTTTGAATTGGCTACTACGGAAGAGGTTACAAAAATTTTCTCGGATGCCCACCTAACCAATTGTCCCTTGGATCCTGTTCCCTCACAACTACTATGGTCACCCTCTTCTTCTATCCTATGCTCCCTCACCCACATCTTCAATCTCTCCCTCTTTAGTGGCACCTTCCCCTCCCCTCTAAAACATGCGCAGATCGCTCCCATTCTTAAAAAGCCCTCACTGGACCCTACCGACCTGAACAACTTAAGACCCATCTCATTTCATTCACCTCTAAACTTCTAGAACGCTTAATCTACAACCGTCTTAGCTCCTACCTCAATGAAAATAACCTTCTTGACCCCTTACAGTCTGGCTTTCGCTCGCAGCACTCCACGGAAACTGCCTTACTAAAACTCACTAACGATTTACTAACTGCTAAAACCAACAGCCAATACTCCATACTCCTACTACTTGACCTCTCTGCGGCCTTTGATACTGTTGACCACCCTCTCCTTCTCAATAAACTACATTCCCTTGGCCTCCGAGATTCTGCTCTATCCTGGTTCTCTGCCTATTTATCACAGCGCTCCTTCAGTGTCACCTACAACTCTGTCTCCTCCTCTCCATTGCCCCTTTCTGTGGGGGTCCCCCAAGGCTCAGTTCTTGGACCCCTTCTCTTCTCTATCTACACCTCCTCCCTTGGTCACTTAATAACTGCCCACGGCTTCCAATACCACTTATACGCTGATGACACCCAAATCTATCTGTCTACTCCTCACCTCACTCCTTCAGTCTCCTCTCGCATTACTAACTTACTAACTGACATATCAGCATGGATGTCACACCATTTCCTTAAACTAAATCTCTCTAAAACTGAGCTATTAATATTGCCCCCCTCCATGACTTTTCCATCAAAATCAACAATGCAACCATCAGTCCCTCCCCTCACGCCAGGGTACTAGGTGTAATCCTAGATTCTGACTTGTCATTTCAGCCTCAAATCCAATCGTTGTCAAAAGTTTGTAGAATTCACCTCCGTAACATCTCTAAAATTCGACCCTTTTTAACAAATGAAACCACCAAGCTCCTCATTCACTCCCTTGTTATCTCTCGCCTTGACTATTGCAACTCCCTTCTCATTGACTTACCTCTCCATAGGCTATCCCCTCTTCAGTCTATCATGAATGCTGCTGCCAGACTTATCCACCTTACCAATCACTCAGTGTCTGCCAACCCTCTACTCCAATCCGTACACTGGCTCCCAATCACCCAGCAAATTAAATTCAAAATACTAACCACAACATACAAAGCCATTCACAACTCTGCCCAAGCTACATCACTAATCTTGACTCCAAATATCACCCAAATCTACCTATCCGCTCTTCTCAAGACCTCCTGCTTTCAAGCTCTCTCATCTCCTCCTCCCATGCTCGTCTCCAGGATTTCTCCAGAGCCTCTCCCATCCTCTGGAACTCGCTACCTCCATCTATCCGGCTATCCCCTACTCTTGCTACCTTCAGGCGATCCCTGAAAACTCATCTCTTCAGGAAAGCCTATCACGTCTCCAACTAATCTCCTACCACTTCCACCAGCTCATTCCCCACAGTTACAACCTTTTGTACCACCTGCCCCACCCTATTAGATTGTAAGCTCTTCTGAGCAGGGCCCTCTTAATCCTCTTGTATTTTATTGTATTATAACTGTATTGTCTCCCTTTTATATTGTAAAGCACTGCGTAAACTGTTGGCGCTATATAAATCCTGAATAATAATAATAATAATACTGTTATACTGTAATGTTACTTTGTTTTCTTGTTAACCATCATTTGCTTAGCCGATACGCCATTCAGCTGCAGCATGGGTTTATTTATTCTGACAGCAACAGTGTTTGCTCCCATGATACATAAAGCCATGATTCCAGTGCTGTTGGAGGTGATTTCACCACCACAGTTAAAAAAAAGAGCATATATGCCGAAGCATGGGGGCAGGGGTGGATTAGCGATTTGCTCTTAACATATATTTTTTTAGGCACAGATTGCATTAAAAAATGTTTTATTTTTACTATGTTTTATTGTATTTGCTTTGCAGGTATGGTATGTCTTACTGTTATACTGTAATGTTACTTTGTTTCATTGTTAACCAGCATTTGCTTAGCAGGTACGCCATTCAGCTGCAGCACTGATTTATTTATCTTGACAGCAACAGCGTTTGCTCCCACGATATGTAAATCAGCAACTCCAGTGCTGTAGGAGGTGATTTCACCACCACAGTTAAAAAAAAATGGTGCATGTATGCCCATCATTAGAAGTGGGTAGATGAAGGGGGCTATTCTAATGGTGGGCATACCCACTGATCAATCTCTTTTTTTCGTTCAGCCCACAGGCTGCATGATAAAAAGAACATTACAATGTATGCCCAAAAAGGACCAGCGACATACTGGTATGTTGCTTGATTTTAAGTGGTTATACCAGAATGATGACTGCAGGTTTAGGTATCATCTCAGTATCATTCTTTTCAGCCAGCGGTCAGCTTTCATGTAAAAGCAATCCTAGCAGCTAATTAGCCTCTAGACTTCTTTTACAAGCAGTGGGAGGGAATGTCCCCCCCTCCTACTGTCTTCCATGGTTTTCTCATGCCTCACCTATCCCAACAGTGAAACCGAGAATGCAGCCGGTGGTTCCGCAAGCTGACCACAGAGCTGATCAGAGACCAGAATCATCTCGATGGCCTAAGAAACCGGAAGCTACGAGCATTTCATGACTTAGGTTTCGCCGGATGTATACAGCACCATTGGGAAATTGGGAAAGCATTTTATCACACTGATCTTGATGTGCTCAGAAGCTTTGAGGGCAGAGGAGAGATCTAGGGTCTAATAGACCCCATTTTTTTCAAAAAAGAGTACCTGTCACTAACTATTGCTATCATAGGGGATATTTACATTCCCTGAGATAACAATAAAGATTATAAAATAATAATAATAATAAATGAAAGGAACAGTTTAAAATAAAATAAAAAAGCAAAATAAATAATAAAAAAAAAGCACCCCTGTCCCCTGTGCTTACACACAAAGGTGAACGCAAGCATCGGTCTGGTGTCATATGTAAACAGCAATTGCACCATGCATGTGAGGTATCACCGTGAAGATCAGATCAAGGGCAGTAATTTTAGCAGTAGACCTCCTCTGTAAATCTAAAGTGGTAACCTGTAAAGGCTTTTAAAAATGTATGTAGTTTTTTGCCGCTGTACGTTTATGTGCAATTTTAAAGCACAACGTGTTTGGTATCCAAAATGTACTTGGCATAAGATCATCTTTTTTATTACATGAAACATTTGGGCAATATAGTGTGTTTTAGAGCATTAAAATTTGAAAAAGTATGTTTATTTCAAAAAAATTGCGTTTGAAAAATCGCTGCGCAAATACTGTGTGAAAACAAAAAATGCAACACCCACCATTTTAATCTGTAGGGCCTTTGCTTTAAAAAAATATATATAATGTTTAGTAAGTAATTTTCTTGCAAAAAAAAAAATATTTTTTCATGTAAACAAATAGTGTCAGAAAGGGCTTTGTCTTCAAGTGGTTAGAAGAGTGGGTGATATGTGACATAAGCTTCTAAATGTTGTGCATAAAATGCCAGGACAGTTCAAAACTCCACCAAATGACCCTTTTTGGTAAATAGACACCCCAAACTATTTGCTGATAGGCATGTTGAGTCCATGGAATATTTTATATTTTGCCACAAGTTGCGGGAAAATGGCAATTTTTTTTTTTTTTGCACAAAATCGTCACTAAATGATATATTGCTCAAAAATGCCATGGGCATATGTGAAATTACACCCCAAAATACATTCTGCTGCTTCTCCTGAGTATGGGGATACCACATGTGTGAGACTTTTTGGGAGCCTAGGCGTGTACAGGACCCCGAAAACCAAGCACCGCCTTCAGGCTTTCTAAGGGCGTAAAATGGTGATTTCACTTCCTCACCACCTATCACAGTTTTGGAGGCCATGAAATGTCAAGATAGCACAACCCCCCCAAATGACCCCATTTTGGAAAGAAGACTCTTCAAGCTATTTTCTGAAAAGCATGTTGAGTCCATGGAATATTTTATACTTTGCCACAAGTTTTGGGAAATTATATTTTTTAATTTTTTTACAGAAAGTTGTCACTAAATGATATATTGCTCAAACATGCCATGGGCATATGTGGAATTACACCCCGAAATACATTCTGTTGCTTCTCCTGAGTACGGGGATACCACATGTGTGAGACTTTTTGGGAGCCTAACCGCATACAATAGTGGTCCGCAACCTTTTTGGCACTGGGGACTGGCTGCGTGGAAGAAAATTGTGCCAAGGCTCGGTTGGCACACGGGGGGGGGTAAGCGATTTTTCATGGGCAGTTTGTCAGCGCATTATTTCTATTATTACATTGTAGTAATAAATAAAATAGTACAACTAATTGCCACGTCGCCTGCCACCAGATGCGGAATGTCACTCGCCACGCTACCTGCCACCAGATGTGGATTGTCACTTGCCACATCATCTGCCATGTTGCCTGCCACCAGATGTGGAATGTCACTTGCCACGTCACCTGCCACATTGCCTGCCACCAGATGCGGAATGTCACTTGGCACATCACCTGTCACGTTGCCTGTCACTAGATGCGGAATGTCACTTACCACGTCACCTGCCATGTTGCCTGTCACCAGATGTTGAATGTCACTTGCCACGTCACCTGCCACGTTGCCTGTTACCAGATGCAGAATGTCACTTGCCACGTCACATGCCATGTTGCCTCTCACCAGATGCAGAATGTCACTTGCCACACTACCTGCCACGTTGCCTGACACAAGATGTGGAATGTCACTTGCCACGTCACCTGCCACATTGCCTCTCACCAGATGCGGAATGGCACTTGCCAACATCACCTGCCATGTTGCCTGCCACAAGATGCGGAATGTCACTTGCCACGTCACCTGCCATGTTGCCTGTCACCAGATACGGACTGTCACTTGCCACGCTGCCTGCCACTGCATTGGTGGCAGCACTGTTCCATCTAGCACAGAGGGGTGCCGGGTGAAGGCAGGAGAGCGGTGAGAGATGATGTCATCTCTCTGATCCGTGCTGCACTTCTGACATTGAGGCTGACAGGGCAGAAGAGCAGCGATGCGGGGGTCAGAGAGAGATGATGTAATCTCTCTGCTCCCCGCCGCACCTCCGACATTAAGGCTGACAGGGCGGAAGAGCAGCCATGCAGGGGGTGGAGAGAGATATCACCTGCCATGTTGACTTCCCGCTCACTTATCTCTTCCACCCGGCGCTCATATGCTGGCCGCCCGGCTGTTTAATGCCAGTCGCTGGGCTGCAAAAAGGCCACGGCCCGGTAGTGGGCAGCGGCCCGGGGGTTGATGACCCCTGGCGTACAGGACCCCGAAAACCAATCACCGCCTTCAGGCTTTCTAACGGCGTAGAGTTTTAATTCCACTCCTCACTGCCTATCAAAGTTTCAGAGGCCATGAAATGCCCAGATAGCACAACCCCCCCCAAATGACCCAATTTGCTGAGAGAGTAGACACCCTATTTGGTGAGAGGCATGTTGAGTATTTTGCAGATCTTGCTTTTTGTCGCAACGTTTTGAAAATTGGAAAAAGAAAAAACTATTTTTTTTTCTTTCTTCATTTTCAAAAACAAATGAGAGCTGCAAAATACTCACAATGCCTCTTCGCAAATACCCTGGGGTGTCTACTTTCCAAAATGGAGTCATTTGGGGAGGTTTTGTGCAATCTGGACATTTCAGGGCCTCCGTAACTGTGGTAGGTAGTGAGGAGTAAAATCAGCATTTTACGCCCTTAGAAAGCTTGAAGGTGATGATTGGTTTTTGGGGTCCTGTACACGGCTAGGCTCCCAAAAAGTCTCACACATGTGGTATCCCCATACTCAGGAGAAGCAGCAGAATGTATTTTGGGGTGTAAATCCAAATATAACATTGGCATGTTTGAGCAATATATCATTTAGTGACAAATTTGTGCAAAAAAAAAAAAGTTTGTCCTTTTCCCGCAACTTGCGGCAAAATGTAAAATATTCCATGGACTCAATATGCCTCTCAGCAAATAGCTTGGGGTGCCTACTTTCCAAAATGGGGTCATTTTGGGGGGGTTGTGCTATCTGGGCATTTTATGACCTTTGAAACTGTGATAGGTAGTGAGGAGTGAAATCAAAAATTTACGCCCTTAGAAATCCTAAAGGCGGTGCTTGGTATTCAGGGTTCTGTACGTGGCTAGGCTCCCAAAAAGTCTCACAAATGTGGTATCCCCATACTCAGGAGAAGCAGCAGAATGTATTTTGGGGTGTAATTCCACATATAACCATGGCATGTGCAATATATCATTTAATGACAACTTTGTGTAATTTTTGGGATTTTTTTGTCATTTTTCAATCACTTGTGACAAAAAAATAAAATATTCAATGGGCTCAACAAGCCCCTCAGCAATTTCCTTGGGGGGTCTACTTTCCAAAATTGGGGAATTTGGGGGGGGGTTGTACTGCCCTGACATTTTAGCACCTCAAGAAATGAGATAGGCATTCATAAACAGCTGCGTAAATTCCAGAAAATGTACCCCAGTTTGTAGATGCTATAACTTTTGCACAAACCAATAAAAGTACGCTTATTGACATTTTTATTGACATCACCTGTTCGCCGAATAGTGAACAATTTGGGGTGTTCGCGGCAAATTCGAAAGCCGCGGAACACCCTTTAAAAGTCTATAGGAGGAATCAAAAGTGCTAATTTTAAAGGCTTATATGCTTGGTATTGTCATAAAAAGTGTTTGGGGACCCGAGTCCTGCCCCAGGGGACATGTATCAATGCAAAAAAAAGTTTTAAAAATGGCTGTTTTTTCGGGAGCAGTGATTTTAATAATGCTTAAAGTGAAACAATAAAAGTGAAATGTTCCTTTGAATTTCGTACCTGGGGGTGTCTATAGTACGCCTGTAAAGTGGCGCCTTTTTCCCGTGTTTAGAACAGTCCCTGCACAAAATGACATTTCTAAAGGAAAAAAAGTCATTTAAAACTACTAGCGGCTATAATGAATTGTCTAAGGGAGAAATCAAAAGTGCTAATTTTAAAGGATTATATGCATGGTATTGTCATAAAAAGTGTTTGGGGACCTGGGTCCTGCCCCAGGATACATGTATCAATGCAAAAAAAAGTTTTAAAGATGGCCGTTTTTTCGGGAGCAGTGATTTTAATAATGCTTAAAGTGAAACAATAAAAGTGAAATATTCCTTTAAATTTTGTACCTGAGGGGTGTCTATAGTATGCCTGTAAAGTCACGCATTTTTCCCGTGTTTAGAACAGTCCCTGCACAAAATGACATTTCTAAAGGAAAAAAAGTAATTTAAAACTACTCGTGGCTATAATGAATTGTTGGGTCTCGGCAATACAGATAAAAGTCTTTAAAAAAAGCGGCATGGGGTCCCCCCAAATATCCATACCAGGCCCTTTGGGTCTGGTATGAATTTTAAGGGGAACCCCGAACCAAAATTTAAAAAAAAATTGCGTGGGGGTCCCCCCAAATTCCATACCAGGCCCTTCAGGTCTGGTATGGATATTAAGGGGAACCCAGTGCCAATTTTTTTAAATGGTGTAGGGGTCCCCCTCAAAATCCATACCAGACCCTTCAGGTCTGGTATGGATTTTAAGGGGAACCCCGCGCCAAAATTAAAAAAAAAATGATGTGGGGTCCCCCCAAAAATCCATACCAGACCCTTATCCGAGCATGCAACCTGGCAAGCCACAGGAAAAGAGGGTGGATGAGAGAGCACCCCCCCTCCTGAACTGTACCAAGCCACATGCCCTCAACATGGGGAGGGTGCTTTGGGGTAGCCCCCCAAAGCACCTTGTCCCCATATTGATGGGGAGAAGGGCCTCATTCCCACAACCCTTGCCCGGTGGTTGTGGGGGTCTGCTGGTGGGGGGCTTATCGGATTATCGGAATCTGGAAGCTCCCTTTAACAAGGGGACCCCCAGATCCTGGCCCCTCCCTGTTTGAAATGGTAACGGGTACATTGTACCCCTACCATTTCACAAAAAAAGTGTAAAAATGTTAGAAAACCACAAGACACATCTTGGGACAAGTCCTTTATTAAAAAATAAAAATGTCCCACGAAGTCCATTCATCTTCTTCTCTTGCTTTGCCGACGGACCAAAAAAAAAAAAAAAACCTCCACGTCGCACCCGATCCACCTCCATGGGAGGCACCCACTGATCATCCTCTCAGGTTAGCATTTTTGATTTTTCACGTTCGTGTCTCATAGACTTTAACGGTGTTCATACAAATTTTTTGCCAGTTCGCATGTTCTGCTGCGAACCAAACTGGGGGGTGTTTGGCTCATCCTTAATGGCAAGGTGCACCATCATGCCTTCAAAAGGCATTGTTCATCACTAAACTGTTCTTGGATGGTGGGGAGAAGTTGCTATTGGATGATGTTTTTGCACCATTCTTTAGTCATGGCTGTGTTCTTAGGCAAAATTGTGAGTGAGCCCACTCCCTTGGCTGAGAAGCAACCTTACTTGAATAGTCTCAGGATGCTTTAATGTTGGCATGACACAGGGCTGATGGTAGCGCTCACCTTTTCTTCTCTGGACAAGGTTTTTTTCTGGATGCCCCAAACAACCAGTAAGGGGATTCATCAGAGAAAATTACTTTACCCCACTCCTCGGCAGTCCAATTCCTGTACCTTTTGCAGAATATCAGTCTGTCTATGATGTTTTTCCTGGAGAGAAGTGTTATTTTTGCTGCCCTTCTTGACACTAGGCCACCCTCTAAAAGTCTTCACCTTACTGTGAGTACAAATGCACTCACACCTGCCTGCTGCCATTCCTAAGCAAGCTCTGCATTGGTGGTGCCCCGATCCCGCAGTCGTATCAAAAGAAGGAGACGGTGCTGGCGCTGTATACTGTATAACCTACTGCAACAAAACTGACATTTATGGAAAAAAATCTGTTTAAATTGGGCAACTGACAACTTCAACCATTTAACTTTTTTTGTAAGGTAAAAGGGCAGGAATAACCTTCACCCATACCAGACCCTAGATAAGGATGGGTTTGGTATAGATGTTAATGAGGGACCCCAAGCATTAAAAGATAAATGGCATTGGGTTTCTCCTTAATATACATAGTAGACCTTTATCCTTGATGAGGGTCTCACATGGATGTCAAGGTGGTTCCTGTCAAAAAAAAAATATATATAATATATATATAGTGGATTTTAAGGTGAAACCCCATGAAATGTCCATGTCCACATTTGGTCATATCCATATTTGGTCAATTACATCACCTAGGACACCCTGAACCTTTGTTTAACCACTTGCTGATTGCCTCATATAGGAGTATGGTGGCAGAGCATCTCTCCTGTGCTGGATCACATATCTAGTATGTGATCCAGCACTTGCAGGTAGGGGCACACCGACTATGTGATTAGTCACAGCACAAGCTGATCAGCGGGTCCCAGGCCAATGATTGGCCACCGGCACCTGCTGATCGGTGAAGAGGATGACAAGACAGAGCTCTATGAATGTAAACAACACAGAGCTGTGTCCTGTCAGCGGGCATGTACCGGTTTTTGCTTCCCTGCAAAGCAGGGAATGAAAACCAGCCAATTCCTTAGTAAAAACAGGAATGTGCTGTTAATCACTAATCATTGTTAAGCACACATTTAACCCCTTAATTGAGATGTTAACTCCTTCCAAGCCAGTGTGATTAGTACAGTGACAGCGTATACTTTTAGCACTTTAGATTACTGTATTAGTGTCACTGGTTCCCACAAAGTGTCAAAAATTTGTGTCAGATTGCCCGCTATACTATCACTATCAATGTCAGTCATGATAAAAATCGCAGATCGCTGCCATTACTAGTAAAAAAAAATAATAACAAAAATGCCATAAATCTATCCCCTATTTTGTAGACTCTATAACTTTTCCGCAAACCAATCAATATACGCTTATTGAGATTTTTATTACCAAAAATATGTAGAAGAATACATATCGGCCTAAACTGAGAAAAAAATTAGCTTTTTTAAAAAAAACATTGGGGCTATTTATTACAGCCAAAAGTACAAAATATTGTGTTTTTTTTTCAAAATTGGAAAAAATATATATAAAACACAAAGCGCTGTGATGCTAAATAGCTGATAATTACACATAAAACCAAGTGAGGCTGCTATCAAAAGAGAGTGTTTTCAGAGTCACTTAAAAAGAATAAATAATGATATTTGAAGCGCTTCACAATGTGCATGAAAATGAATATATAAATATAAATAGTCAAATAAATCCAGCGGTGAGTAAAAATTCCTATAAAATCCAGCAATCAAAATAGTGTAAAATTATAAAAAATTAGTGACACCAAATGTGTAAAAAATTCACATAAAAAATCCACAAAAAAATAAATATATAGGGATGTATTCAGAAGGTTCAATTATACAGGTGTAGAATCCTGATTGGTATAGAGCTTTTGATCACTAGCAAAGCTGTTTAAAAACACTTGCTTAATTAAGGTGCTCATTGATAGTACCAATGTGTTTTTTGCTTCTATTCACAACCAATGTGAGAATCATAAACAGGCAGATAAGAGAAAAAAAACAATCATTGTGCAATAGTTAGGATACCAAGGTACACAGGCAAACTTCAATCCACTCACGTGTGCCTTATAATGATAAGGCATATGCAGGTTTTACTATAGCAGTCAGCCGCCTTAGACAGGAGCAGATTCAGTGCAGTACACTGTGTGAAACTGCTGATCTGCACAGAGCTTCCTTGGCTCCTCCCACGCGTTACATCACAGTCACGTGACTTTTTCAAGGATCCTTGAAAAAGTCACGTGACTGTGATGTAACGCGTGGGAGGAGCCAAGGAAGCTCTGTGCAGATCAGCAGTTTCACACAGTGTACTGCACTGAATCTGCTCCTGTCTAAGGCGGCTGACTGCTATAGTAAAACCTGCATATGCCTTATCATTATAAGGCACACGTGAGTGGATTGAAGTTTGCCTGTGTACCTTGGTATCCTAACTATTGCACAATGATTGTTTTTTTTCTCTTATCTGCCTGTTTATGATTCTCACATTGGTTGTGAATAGAAGCAAAAAACACATTGGTACTATCAATGAGCACCTTAATTAAGCAAGTGTTTTTAAACAGCTTTGCTAGTGATCAAAAGCTCTATACCAATCAGGATTCTACACCTGTATAATTGAACCTTCTGAATACATCCCTATATATTTATTTTTATGTGGATTTTTTATGTGAATTTTTTACACATTTGGTGTCACTAATTTTTTATAATTTTACACTATTTTGATTGCTGGATTTTATAGGAATTTTTACTCACCGCTGGATTTATTTGACTATTTATATTTATTCTTATATATTCATTTTCATGCACATTGTGAAGCGCTTCAAATATCATTATTTATTTTTTTCAAAATTGTCGCTCTATTTTTGTTTATAGCGCAAAAAATAAAAAACGCAGAGATGATCAAATACCACCAAAAGAAAGCTTTATTTGTGGGAGAAAAAGGATGTCAATTTCGTTTGGGTATAGAGTCGTACGACCGCAAAATTGTCAGTTAAAGTGATGCAGTGCCGAATCGCAAAAAATGCTCTGGTCATTGAGCAGCCAAACCTTCCGGGGCTGAAGTGGTTAATGGCTGTGTGTTGAGTTATTTTGAGGGGACAGCAAATATACACTGTCATACAAGCTGTACAGTAGTAAATAGTGTAACCAGCGCGCATCATATCTTAGTGTGTATTAAATATAAGTGATCCCGATAGTTATGACTACTATTGGTATACCACACTTGTGTGGTATACCAATAGTAGTCATAACTATCGGGATCACTTATATTTAATACACACTAAGATATGATGCGCGCTGGTTACACTATTTACTATTTATTTTTTGGGTCTTTTGTATTTATGGACTAACACGAGCAGCAGCACAAATGTTTTTATTTTTTGTATGGTTAGCGCAAAATCACGTTTCTTTATATATACAAGCTGTACACTCACTACTTTACATTGTGGCAAAGTGTAATTTCTTCAGTGTTGTCACATGAAAAATTATAATAAAATATTTACAAAAATGTAAGGGGTGTACTCACTTTTGTGATACACTGTATATTCAATTATTGATTGGGGACGTTAATATTATGGACCCCATTATGATGACACCTCCCATCCTTGCCGCTAATCCAAATTATGATAGGAGGTACGTCTCACCCTCCTCCCTCAGGTTAGGGGGCCTATAGCATACTCCCCTTAGTTTCATCCATTTGGACCTCTACCCATAAGGATTCCACCTCCTCCCTAACTCCCCTAGTGACACTACTTCATGTCTGGGGACTTCATCACTCAATGGAATCCCAATATTCATGCTTTTCAAGGATGTACATGTCTCCCTCCAGAATTGTCCTTGCCTTAATGCCCCGTACACACGGTCGGACTTTGTTCGGACATTCCGACAACAAAATCCTAGGATTTTTTCCGACGGATGTTGGCTCAAACTTGTCTTGCATACACATGGTCACACAAAGTTGTCGGAAAATCCGATCGTTCTAAACGCGGTGACGTAAAACCCGTACGTCGGGACTATAAACGGGGCAGTGGCCAATAGCTTTCATCTCTTTATTTATTCTGAGCATGCGGGCCACTTTGTCCGTCGGATTTGTGTACACACAATCGGAATTTCCGACAACGGATTTTGTTGTCGGAAAATTTTATATCCTGCTCTCAAACTTTGTGTGTCAGAAAATCCGATGGAAAATGTGTGACAGAGCCTACACACGGTCGGAATTTCCGACAACAAGGTCCTATCACACATTTTCACACAAAATCCGATCGTGTGTACGGGGCATAATGAACGATCTTTTTGTTATGAAAGTGCAAAATTGTGAGTTACTGTGAGGAAGCTTTTCTGATCACTCACACCTATGGTTTACAACTAGCTTGGGTAGTTTACATAGTAGAACAGGGCTGTACCTTAAATCATGTTGGCTCACTCTTTCTACACAATCTGATCAGATTCCTTCTCTTCTTAAATATTTTTTTTATCTGAATAGAACTTCTAAACCCCTTGCTTGTGGTCTGGGATACTTTTAGGGTTTGTCTATGTAGATTTCTCATAAAAGAGATATCCTTCATTAAAGCATATAATAAGAAATAGGAGTCTGTGCTTCTACACTTAGTTTCTGGAGCAGAACATCAATATACAGTATGACAGACTTGATTCCCATAACCCAAGCCTAATAGTTCACCTAATAGGACTTACTCAAAACTACTTTTATTAAGGCTAAGCAGAGGGGCTTCTTCATTCACTAGATTCACTAGATAAAAAATTCTAGATTGTGAAAAAACAGGCTACTTATTGGTCCATGTTACAAAACCACAAAGAGGCTCTAACTTTACTAGTCAAAGTACCATTGTCTTCAGACAGGATGGATTCTACGGCTGACATCCTAACAGAGGTCTATATGTTTTACAATCAGTTGTACATCGCTAAGGTGGGTTATAGTCACCAATGCCTTCTTATTAGGCTTGTGCAATTCGTTTCGTAACGAATCGAAATTCGGCCGAATTTTGCATCTTTTGGACATTCGGATACATCCGAATAAATAAATAACGAATTTCAACAAATACGAAAGAAATTATAGCGGATATAACAAATTAATTTGACATGATTCGGTAACTTGTTAAAGATCTAATGAAACAAAAGGTCAACTCAAAGTAAATCTTACAGTCCAATCAGCTGATTAATTTTGTGCTGGAGGTTGGATTAGTGGCAAAGTACATTCCTGAGAACTGAGTGAGAAGGGTGTTGTATTGTATTTGAGCATAGGAGAAGAGATATTATCATTGTGTGTATTAAAAGATTCAATAAACAAACGACTTTCCAAACTACGAATCACTATGACGAATATATATATATATCTATATCTAGATATATATATATATCTAGATATAGATATATATATATATATCTATATCTAGATATAGATATATATATCTATATCTAGATATATATATATACATAAATATCGAATTTCAATGAATACGAACGAAATTATAGCGCATATAACAAATGAATTCGACATGATTCGAGATTCAGTATAACGAATATCGACACTCTACAGAAATAACAAATTATCCAAAAACGTATTAACGTAACATAACGAATCTAACAGAACGAAATTATGTATTTTACGAATGACATTGAACCGAAACTAAATGAAATTTTCTGTTGTGCACAAGTCTACTTCTTATGTTTTTATAATTGGTTCCCTATCTGCAGTTTCCTGCTCAACTGAAATACTAGACACCCCAACAACACTCACAAAACTCAAAACTCATAGAGGCTATGAACTCACTGACTACCAATAAAGCTTTAGGTACAGATGAATCATACAAACAGTGCCATAAATCTCTTCTCCCATTTATATTAGATGTGCTAAATAATCAAATGCCAGCAAACTTCCTGCCTCCATGTACAAAGGCACTATATTAGTGATCCCTAGGATGCTGCCAAATCAGACTCATATAGACTTATATCACTATTTGCAAAAGTCCTGGTTTCCCAAGTTTTCAATATAGTTCATGATGACTAATCAGGATTAATTCCAGGAAAGTCTACCTCAATCTATGTTCCAAGAATTTTGATTAATTTGCAAAATCAGCCAGAAAATGTAGATAACAGGGCCATGTTGTCATTGGACACTGCCAGGAATTTTGTCAATTGGTCTTTTCCCTGCGTGCAGATTAGGCCCCAGCCTTATTAGATGTGTTCTGTTTCCCATGGCATCTACCCAAGTGTGCATCAACAATGAACAATCAGCTGTCCTCTGTTGCTCCTCCTATTTGTGACGGCACCAGAGCCTCTGGCAACAGTGATCAGAGAATCTCCTCATTTTACATGGTTTATTAGAGGTGACATCAAGGAAAAACTGAACTTGTATGCGGATGATGTCCTATTATCATCACCATCTCCCTTTCGAATTTCATTACTTTGCTTAAAATATTTCTCAGGATTTCTCCTTCTTAAGATTGGAAATAAACAGAAACAAATTGACACTGCTCCTTCTAGACCTCCTACCAGGATCTTTATTTACATATTTATGCCAACTATTTACAAACTGTATTCACATTCCAATACCTAGGGATCACTATACACAAAGAATATACACAACTCAATCTCCCCCCACTGATTAATAAATTGAAATTGCAGGATAGAAGTTGATGCCACTTGCTACTGTCAGTAATTGGATGGCCTAACTTCTTATGCCCCTATCTGGATACCCAAAAGATGGTTTAAAACTGTAAATACTCCTTTTTGAGAACTAATTAGGAAAACTGAGCTAACGCTAAAGATTATGCAGTGCCCCATAGACAGGGATAGGTTAGCACTACTTGAATAGAGGAGTTCCCCCATAGGGTTTTGAAGCAGCAAAAGTTTCACAACTTGTTAGGTGTATAAAAGGGTCTTTATTAAGAAAGATTAGAAACACTTATTGACATCAAAACATGAGCTCTGGTCATGAGGCTAGAATGCATATGCCATAATACAGCGATATGAACATGAATATGTGAAGGAGGATTACATGACAGTAATACACATGCTAGAGACCCCAACGTGTTTCGACCTAGTTGGTTATGGTCTTCTTCTGGGGGAAAATTGCTCTAGAATAAATGCATACAAATTTAGATTTTTCAAAGTGACATTATTTCAAAAACATGCAACAATTTCTATGTACATGAGCATTAGTATATTTACCACTGAATGCTGAAATGGATAACATCATGATTGCTGAGTCTAAAATCGGTTGAGAGATTCGGCAGACTTGACAGACACCTCTACTTCACCACCCTAAGAGGAATGGGGAAAGAACCAACCTGAAAGGCTTACAAGAAGCCACGTTTTGTGCCCCCCCACAGAGGAGGGAGGAGAGGATAGAGGATGGCACCTGTATACTACTTCCCAACTGTTGACAATACATCAAAGGAAAGCCGCATTAGTATAATTCTTTAGGATTTTAGAAGAATATTTTATGTATGTGTTTATACGATTAAAACGGAATAAAAAAAGAGAAATTATAAAGATGTATGACTTATTTTTATTATTAATGTGCCAAGGAGTGATAGATTGAGATGATTAATAATAAATAAAGAGTAGTGTATGATTTCTGTATCATGATATATAGGCTATCCATATGTGTTACTTAAAAATGTTGTAGGTGTGGTAAAAACATACAAAATGAAAATAAAAAAAACGTATTGGCAAGATCATTTTGTGTTGTGAAAGGGATGTTTTGCTTAATTACAAACTCAATAAATAATGTGCTATGTGTGAGTGAGTGAATATTATGCAATTAAAGGTGAAAAACTGAAAAGGAAGAGATTGCATGAGTCATGCTGGTGTGATTATGTGAAAGAAAGTGAATGGTGTCAAATTGATTGAAATGTGCTGATAGGGGCAATCAAAACAAAAAAAAAAAATATAAAAAATGTATAGAAGTAAAAAAAATGGGAAATAAGTACAAGTGACATAATTTACCTTGAACTTTTTATATAATTGAAGTGAACCTTCAGATTGCAAATGAAGGGTAGTATCAGGCTTGAAAAAGCAAAAATGACATTAAGGGAAAGAGGCCAGAAGAACCTGATGATCAAAATGTGGATTAGTTTTGGTTAATTAATTGATAAGGGTAATCTATCCTGACTGCTAAGCAGTCAGGCACAACGATCGGGTTGAATTGTTACTCACTTTTAGCCAAGTGATGTTAGTATGCATCCGTCTTAGTTGTTGCATGGGATCTTAATGAGATCCTCATGCCATATAGCTTATGTGTGTAACCTGTAGTTTGTATGTGGTGCCCGATTGGTCAGCATCCTCTCCTCCTCCCTCCCCCCCCCAGGTGGAAGCACTCAGGCCACTGATGTGCTGCCACCGCATGGGTTCCCCAGCATTCCGGAAGGCATATGCCTCCAACTATTGTCATCACTTCTGCCGCAAAAACGCATGACATCACAACATGCCATGCATGCCGACCTATCGCGTATGTGCAGCTCGTCACGAATGTCCGGAGTGATCTCGGGATGCTGCCGGCAGGATAGTGCTCACCCTAGTGACTAAAACTGGGCATGGCTGCCACGTGGAGCATGGTGTAGGGAAGACGGTGGAATCGCATTTCCCCCACTCCTGCCATGAAGCCAAAAGGTCCAGAACTACAGCCCATTGGTGCCGAGGGGTGTGTCACGTTACTGCCAGGATCTGCAACCAAAAATATACAATAATTGACAACCTCCAATTTAAATAA